>NC_132789.1:54742911-55046270 GCF_048418805.1 Vulpes vulpes
GGGTGAGGAGCATAAATAAAGGGTTTTGGGGCCATGCTCTGCTTAGGTTCTCAGGTGGGGATGACCCTGCCCTTCAGAGATGAAGGTGAGAACATTCCATGAGTGGTCATTCCCGAACCTCTCCAGTGTATCTCCCAGCATCAGATGAACACAGCCCTGAACTTCCCTACCCCAGTCCTACCACCGAAACACCTTCCAAGACAATGCCTCCTTCCAGCTAGCACCCAACCCCCTTCCCACTAAGATGCTGGGCATCGCCAAGGTATACCTGAGACTCTGGGTATACCCAAATCGTGCTTATACTACCTGAGACGTGTCTAAGATGTGTCTAGGTTATGTCTATATGCATCTTGAGGGGACCCATCCTTCCTGCCCCTTCTGAGCCCCACACTCACACATCACTCTTGGTGGTATAGACGCTGTAATTCAGAGACTCAATGGCCATCCAGCGCACGGGGAGACGCCCCTGGGAGAGAGTGGGTTTGAGGGGTCAGGTGAGGAGGAGGGGCCTGTGTCGGGGGCTCTGGAGGGGCACTGGAACCTGAGAGGGGGGACTGAGACTTACCATCGTCTTCTTCACATAAACCTCTTCCCCCCGAGAAAGGCCAAAGTCAGCAATCTTGGAGGCCAGGTTCTCTCCGACCAGCACATTCCGGGCAGCCAGGTCTCTGTGGATGAACTGCAGGCATGGTCAGAGTCAGGAAAGACTAGGGATGAGCAAGCCCGGGACTCCTGGGCCAGTGACGGGTCTGGCCTCACAGCTGGTCTCTGCGGGCACCCTCCGTCTCTAGGACAGCCCCTCAGCCTTCTTCCCAGCCAGCAGGGTGGGGTCGGCGCCTCCTGCCTCAGCAGAGTCACGCTGCTGGCTATCCCTTCCTTCCCATGATCTGGCCATGGCCAAGCTCAGGGTGCACCTCTTTTCCTGGGGCAAGAGTGGGCTTGTCTCTGGTGACCACACTGCACCCTCCCCTCTTCACCGGCTCCCTCCTCCCTTCCTTCTCCCCTCCTGGATGAAAGTGGAAAAGGCCTTCCTCTTGCCCAAAGTGACCTTTCCCTGAGTCTCAAATCCTCCCCACAAGACCCTCCACCTTCCTCAGGGACCTCTCTCCATCAACCCCTCCCTCCGCACTGGCCTCTACTCCTCTGCCTCAAACACACTCAAAACTTCACTAACTTTAAAATGTCTTCCCTCGTGTCACGCTCCCCTCCTGCTACTGTCCTTTCCTTCCTTCCGTTCAGGCAGAGTGTCCTCAGACTTGGGTTCAGGCCTCCACTCCCCACTCCACCCTCCACCCTGTCCTGGTGGATCTCTCCCTCCCACCCCTCATGGGGTCCACTCCCTTGCCACGGGACTCCTCCACCCTTTGTGGGGTGATGACTCCCAGATTGTGGTCTCTGGACTAGGCCTTTCTCCTGAGTTCTAGGCTGGCATCTCTAACTGTCAATTCAACACCCCAACCAAGGTGTCCCTGGGGTGCTTACAACGCAACACCTCCCCGCAGATGCACTCGCCCGGGGCCAGCAGCTCAGGGTTTTGTCCTCTTCCTGTCTTCCTACCCACCACGTCCAAGACCGCAGGCTGACTCTTCCTCCCGCAGTCGTCCCCGTGGCACACCTGCCCGCGCACACTCACACACACACCTGCTTCTCACTCAGGTACTGCATGCCATTGGCGGCATCGCTGGCAAAACGCAGCAGCTGCCGGGAGCTGAGGGTGGAGGCCGTGCCATGCTCTCGGGCGAAAGCTGGGTCCGTCTCCAAGACCCGGCTCTTCCGCAGAAAGTCTAGCAGGTTCCCGTAGGGGGCGTATTCAATAGCGATATACAGGTAACCTGGGAGGGAAGGACCAGGTACTGGGTGGGGGCTCACACCAGCAGCCACTTGAGGCAGGCCCCCAACTGTAGGAGACAGGGAGCCTCAAACCACTGCAGCGAGGAGGGGATGGGGCTTGGGAGGACAGGACAGGTGAGGAGCTGGGGCCTCACCTCGGTTCTCACAAGCCCCCAAAAGGTTGATGATATTGGGGTGATGCCCCAATTTGCACAGAACTTCCAGTTCTCCCGCGAAGTCACGATGGTCATTTTCAGAGGCGTACTCTGTGGAAAGAATCCAGTATCACTTTCGCCAGAAATAATTCTAGAGAAAAGGCATGCTGGTGAGGGCTGGGGGCCAGTTGCTGGAGGGAGCCAGGGAAGGCCTGGCAGGTGTGGGACAAAGGAGAGGGGTGGGCCTGGGGTCAGGGGTCGCTCCCAGGGGACCTTTCAGCATCTTGATGGCCGCATTCATCTTGAGCCCGTCCTTCTTGATCATGGCCCGGATGACCTGGCCAAAGTTCCCCTCCCCGATGAGGTCCTCAAAGGTGATGTCTTCCCACTCCAGCACTGGATAACTCAGGGGCTCGGGCTGTGGTTTCGGCCGCCGGGTTAGCGTCAAGGTGCCTGAGCTGAACTGCAGGATGGTTTCCTCACCCTGCGGAGGATGGGACAAGTGGGCAGACGGTCCATGCAGCGGACATGGGCCCAGCAAGAGGCACAGGGAGGAGACAGATGGACAGAGACCACCAGAGAAGACACTCTGGTGGTTGGCCAGGATGAGACATGCAGACAGAGGACACATGCTGACACAGAATCATAGGAGATGAAGCTATCAGGGGGCTGCTGGGTGGACAAATGTCCAAGAAGAGAGTTGCGAGGCCACAGCCGGGGATCAGGTGCGTGGGGTTCTGGAAGATCAAGGAGTGGGTAAAGCTGCTCAGAGCCACGAGTCGATGGAAAGATGATATCTCTAACATTTAAAATGGGAAAGAATTGGAATGAGCTGTGATGGGAAGTGGCAAGCTCCCCATTACTGTGCTGATCTCACAGCCGGGCTTTTCTGGCACCAGAAGTACTCAGGCTTCCAGCCCTGGGCGGTGGGCTAAGATACATGCATGGAGCACTAAGCCTGAGCTGCCAGGAGTCAGTTGGAGGGGTTTTCTCCACGGAAGCAGAGATGACTACTGTCTACCCACGGGGCATCCATCAATAGCTCTAAAACCACCTGGGAGCTGAAGATGGAAAGACCACCACAAACAGGCACGTCCACTTCCCCCAACCATGTCGGAGCGGGGCCGCCTGGGCAGGCCTAGGGCACGAAAAGGAAACAGCTGGACAGGGCCCAGGGCACTGCCGGCATGACAACTGGAAGAAGGTTAATGCAGACCTGGGTGGGTGGGGGGTCCCTAAGTGAGCTGAAGCCCAGCCCAACAGGTGAGGGCCAAGGGCACGGGCCACCTGGATTCACACGAGGCACGAACAGCTAGGGGCACCGTACGCAGGTGGGCACATGCACACATGCTCACAGAGGGGCACGAGCACACGGACACACGCAGACACACAGGGGGTGCCCACCAGCGGACGCACACGTGCACTCCCACGTGCACTCCTCCACGGGCACGCACACACTTCAGGAGGGCACAGGAGGCAGGGTTCCTCCCGACAACAGATGTTAGGGTTGTCTCTCTGTGCAAGGCTGCTTTCCCACCTCCTGCCCTCAACATTTGTATGCAACACCCCGCCCCCACCTCAGCGCTGACCTCAGAGGGAGCAGCCTGGAACAAAGGGGCCAATTGAAACTCTGAAGGCAGTTTTTACCAAGGCAGAGACAATAGCCTGGGACACTAGGCTTTCTATCACAAGGATCAGCCCTTGAGAGAGAAGAGGGGTTTTTTTTTTGTTTGTTTTGTTTGAAATGCCAAAGCTTGGCTGTAAATATCCAGAACCCAGGTGTAGAGGACCAAGGGCAGAGTCTGGATCGTTAGGGACAGATCAGCAGGGAAGATCCCACAGGAGGCAGGACGGGCAGTGGGGAGAGAGGGGTGGGCGGGGGTGGCAGGAGGAGGTGATGCTGGTCCTGGAAAGGGAGCCTGCCCTGCTCCCACCCAAGTGGGGGCCTGGGTGCTGGAGGGTGCAGACTGCTACCTAAAGCTCAGACAAGTTTACGGTGAGGCCAGGGAGGGTGAGGCGGTGCTCCCTCTCCCCCACCCCCCTTGCAGTGACAGGTAACCAGGGCTGCGATGAAGAGTGTGGGGGCCACAGAACACGTCCTCCGCAGGGTACAGGAAGCACCTCGCAGCTCTTAATTCTCCCTGGGGAGGCCCTGGCCTTTGCAGAGATGAGGCTGGAATGAGGGACTCAACAGTAAGAGGGGCCTGTGGGCAGGAGGCTCCCAGGTCCCAGAGGGTCCACCAGGACAGAGGCCAGGATGAAGCCCAGGTGTCCCCCTGCCCAGTGAGGAGAGGGAGGGTCCTGGATTAACCACAGCGGAATAGGGACCTGACGGAGTTATCTTGAACTGGGAGTATTAAATATCTCACTGCCAACATTGATTGACTTAGGAATTGAATTCAGTTCTAGGAAAATAAAGAAAATTACATTTTGCACCCTTGAGCATTGTTGAGTGTAGTCCTACGCCTGCAACAGAGAGACGCACACACACGTGTGCACACACACACGGGGTCAGACACAGGGTGTGCACGCGTGCTTCCCCGGCGCGTCCAGGGACTGACCGAGCCGGACTGGTAGGTGAAGGTGCGTCTGCGGTGCAGGCAGCTTCTGCGGATACACACGAGGGTTAGCAGGGCAGCCAGGATGGTGAGGCAGGTGGCAGACACAGAGCCCACTACGGCCAGGATCAGCTGCCGGTCCAGGCCCTCCTCGGCCGCCTGGACTTCTTGGACCGGGCCCTCACTCTGCAGACCTGCACGCAACGGAGATCATGGGGGCACCTGGGTCAGGGACGGAGGGGTCAGAGATCCTAGAACCAGTGGGACCAGGGTTGTCAGGCCAATGGTTCGCTGCAGTGACATGATACTCCCAGCACTAAGGCCACGGAAGCAGGGAAGGGTCAGGGTGCCCAGTACCAGGACTCGTGTCACTTGTTGGGAGGGGCCTTGGGTGTCCCAGCTCCAAAGCTGGAGACGGTGTGGAAGGAGAGGGCGTGGGGGCCGACCCCAGGACCAGGAGCCCCCGGGGCCCCGCTCTCTCACCGTTGCCCAGGGTGGACTCCTCCACCACGGTGCTCCAGTCTCCGGGACCCTGGATACTGGCCCGCACACGGAAGAGGTAGCGTGTGCTGGCGTTAAGGCCACGGACAACCGTGCTGGTCTCCTCGGGCCTGTCCACGTCCATCCACAGTGGGTCTCCTGAGCCCCCCGCCACCTGCACCTCCACGATGTACTTGGATATAGGCCCAGCCGGAACCTCTGGGCGCAGCCACGTCAGCTGGATCTCTGAGTCTGAGAGGGCCTGGGCACGGAGGTGGCGGGGGGCTGGGGGCCCTGGGGAGATGGGGGCGGGAAGGCAGGGCTCACACAGGAGCAGGGCATGTAGCTCTGGGGTCAGACCCACTTGAGCTGTGTCCCCTGCTCTGTGGACCCCGGAATGGGAGCCATCCCACCAACCTCCGCCTTTCCCCCCTGGGCTGGAGTCCTCTCCCTAGATCCCTTCACGAACCCCAAGCTTCTGCTCCCCTTGCTCTCTGTCTGTGCCAGGGCGTCCCTAGGCCCCTGTGCCCTGTGTTCCCCCAAATCCCATGTCCTCCTGTGCACCACCCCCTCCCCTGACGCTGATCTCACATGAGGCCTGGCCTCCCCATCTCTCCCCATCCCGAGGCTCCTGGGGACCCACCTCCCACTGGCCTCCCGTATCAGCCTGTCCCACGTCCTCCCTGTGCTCACGTCTGTCTGCCCTCCTTCCCCCTCATTGCCCATGCGTCCTGCGTTCTTTCCGCATCCACCTGCCCTCCTGTAACCTCCCGCGTCCTGCGTGTCCTGTGTGTTCCGCGTCCTCCCATCACCCCAAGCCTGGGAGCCCCCTCCCGAGCATACACACCACTGGGGGGCAGAAGCACGCGCGCAGGGGGCGAGGCGGGGCCCAGGAGGGTGCAGTGGTACAGCCGCACGTCCAGCTGGTACTGGGTGCCGGGCGCAAGTCCCGTCAGGAGGGCGGTGCGGGCCTGGGGGGACGACACGTTCTCCCGCCGCTCCTGTCCCCGTGCCCCATCCCATAGGCGCAGCAGGAAACCATTGCCCACCAGTGGCCCGGGCACCAAGGGCAAGGACCAGCTCACTCGCAGCCGGTCAGGGCCCTCCACGTGCCAGCCCTCCAGCCACGGCTGCAGCGAGGGCTCTGGGGTCGGAGGTTGGGAGGCAGACTGTTCAGTTGGCCCCTGGGGCTGGCCGGGACAGCGATCCCCAGGGGACAGGGGGGGACAACCTCCAGTGGGGAAGGCAGGGGCCCCTGGGGTGGGCAAGGCAGGGCGACCCCTGCGTGCACAGGAGGGTATCCCCTGGGCGGATGCGAAGGGATGACTCCCGCCTCTCACCAGGACAGTCCGTGGTCATGAGGGTGGGAGGCCCCCAGGCCCCCTCCCCTCCCTCCCCTGGCCGGCTCAGCTGCACTCGGACGCTGTATCCCGTCTTCGGCCTCAGGTTCATTAAAGTCACATTCTCACTGGGGTCCACTGGGGGCGGCACACACTACTCAGCCCCCACCTCTTCCAGAAGCTGCCACCCCCCCTTCACTGTGCCCCTTCCTGGCGTTGTCACCCACACCCCTGTGGGGCCCCAGGTCCCCCCTCCCCCAGCCGTCGCCCTGCTCACCCACAATCGCCGACCAGGCCATGGTGCTGTCCTGGGGCCGGTAGTGCAGGCGGACGGAGGCGATGGGTCCGTCCCCGGAGAAGGAGACCAGCGGCGAGACCACGAGCTGGCGGCTGTGCTTGGCCAGGAGCCGAGGAGGGGTCAGGGGCACTGGGGGCACTGCCGGGGGACCCGAGGTCAGGCAGGGCCCAGACGGCCGGCCCTGTCCTCAGAAAAGGCAGAGGACTCTGCTCTGGCCAGCAAAGGGGTCTCAGCGGCTTGGTTTGGACCTCGGGCCCCTCTGGGCTGGGGAGCGACCAAGTTCAACAGGTGACTGGCGGGGCCGGCGACCAGTCAGGCCGGTGTCCGGCCCTCTGGGCAGCTCGGAGTGCAGGGACCTGGCCACGAGGACACAAGCGTGTCCCCAAGGATGTGAGGTCCGGTCTGACACAGCTGGATGGACTCAGGGGAGGGCTGGCTGTCCATGCAGTGCGGGACATGCAGGGGGCAGAAACCCAAGGCAGGGACACAGCCTGCTGTCAGCCCGCCCACCCCCCATCATCTGTCACTCTTTTGTTGGGAAAAAAAAAAGGTAGCCAGGGATGAAGCACCTGTTCTATCCTAGCTGCTTCACGCGTACAACCTCTCCAGGTCACAGCTACCTTTCCAACAGGGCTGTCACCCCTTGTGATGAGGCTCGGAGAGCTTTCCTGGCCTGTGGACACGCAGCCAGCAGGAGGTACAAGCGCGGTGTGAACCCGGTGTTTGGCCAGGCTACCTGGAACCAGCCACTTCCACCCCAAACAGCTCTTGTCTTCCTGCCTGGCTTCCTCACTCTGTGCTCGTTTTCCCTCCGGCCTTAGCTTTTCTTCCCCGATTATTACATCAGGGCCGTAACTGCCCCCTCCCCCCAAACGTGTATTGGACTGATGGTTCTAAGGAGAGTGGATGGAAGGGTGAATGGGTGGTGGAGAGGGAGCGCAGGAGGCAGGGGTGTGGGCAGGAGCCATGGTGTCTGACAGAAAGGAGGGGAGAGGAGGGTGGGGTTGGGGTCCCAGAGCTCATGCTGGGGGGTCAGCTGTGCAGGCGGTGTTCAGATGTAAAGTGCGCCCACACTTCCACACTGACTTCAGAACCAGACCCCTACTTCTAGAGTTTCCACCAAATGGGTCTGGAGCTCAGACAGTGGTCGAGGCTGCGGCTCAGATCTGAGAGTTGCCAGAGAACAGCCAAAACCGTGGAAGAGGGCACTTTAACAGGTGTCACAATCGGGGTGCCTCAGGAGGTTGGGCGCCTGGTTCCTGGTCTCGGCCCAGGTCATGACCTCCGGGGCCTGGATTGAGCCCCACTTGGGGCTCTGTGCTCTGGGCAGGGTCTGCTTGTCCCTCTCCCTTTGCTCCTCCCCCCACTCTCTCTGGCTCTCTCTCAAATAAATTAAATTCTTATGAAAATATACTAACAATAAATGTCAACATATATGGAGCACGTGCCCTGTGTCAGTCACCACGCTCGGTGCTTAAGAGCAACTTAAATGCATTAAATGCACCATCTGACTTGCTTCACAGCAACCCTCTCTGGTGGGTGCTTATGTCCTTGCTGCTGTGCAGGGAGAGAAAGAAGATGTGAGGTGCTAAGCGGCTTGAAGGCATGGAGGCAGGAACTCGTGGTGAGGATCTGAACCCAAATTGCCTGGGTGGAAGCCTGGAGAGAAAAGACAGGGTGGCTGGAGGCGGAGCCCAGGCCACACTACTAAGTCCTGCGGGTGGGGCAGCTGCGAAGCTGTGGGAGGGGTGAGAGCAAGTGGGGAGAAGAGCCAGAGGAAGAGGAGAGGGGTCTGGGCTTGTGTGGGGTACGTGGCCGTCAGGAGCAGAGGGCAAGGGAGCTAGGGCTCCTGGTGCTGTCGAAGGGAGAGGGACCATCCTGGGCTCAGGCGGCCTCCTCCCTATTCACCTGGAAACCCCCATGCGGCTCCTCTGGGTGGCAGGTCACCCTCTGAGCTCAGGTGCCCCAAGCGCTCCCCAGTCCTGGCACTGGGAGCCCTGGGGTGTGACTTGGAGCAGGAAGCAGCACCCCAGAGGCAGAATTAAAGGAACACAGTGTGCAGGGCTTGTGAGGAGGTGGAGAGAGCCAGCACGGCCAGGCAGGAGGCCGGGCAGGGCCAGAGGTGTCCTGTTTCTAGGGCACGGGATGTCCTTTGCAGATAGGCCCGAGCTACGCTCCTGCCCTGACCCCGGCCGGCGCTGAGTTCTGGTCCATGACAAGCCCTGGTCCTGGGCAGTCACTTGAGATGCCCCAGCCCTTCCTGCTTCAATGCCCAGTCTGAGCAGCATCAGCCAGGGCCCACCCTGCCCACCGTCCTTCACGGGCGCAGGACATCACTGACCTTTGACGTTGACCCTGAAACGTCGGCTGTCTTGGCCACCAGACGTGGACACGCGGCACTCCCAGAGCCCGCTGTCCCCAAGAGTCAAGCGGGGCACCTCGAACTCGGCTGTGGTCTTGTCTGGCTCCACAATGGCCTTGGTGGACTGAGAGAGACACGGGAAGGGGACAGACAGCAGACAATGGGCACCCATGTGGCCGACATGGGGACTGGTGAGGGGACAGAGGGCCAGCGCCAGTTTCTTAACAGTCAGCCTGACCCCATCTGAGCCTGCGGAAAGCCCCGGGGCTCGGGGGTCTGGGGGAGCAGCTGCAGGGCAGGAGGGGCGGGGTGGGGGCTGACCAGGAGGACCGTGCCGTCGGGCTTCCGGAGCTCCATGCTGCCGCGCACCGGGAAGGGGTTCCCCGCGGCTGCACAGTTGATCCGGGGCATGGTCTCTAAGTTGAACTCCAGTTCCGAGGCCAAGTCCAGGATCTGCGGGATCCGGTCTAGGGAGAGAGAGGACACGTCCTGAAGCCCCCAGCTGCCCTTGTCCCGTGTCCTGAATCCCAGCGGAGGTTCTGCGGCTCCACCTACCCTGCCTCTGCTGGGCCACCGGGTCTGCCTCCTGTGCCCCCACCCCGAGGTCCTCTCTAGGCCAGCACGGGCCCCTCACCCGCCTCACAGCCCGAACACTGGGTCAGATCTCATTCATTTCTGGGCTCCGTTACACACGCTCTGGGGTCTCCTGCCTCCACTCTCCCACAATTCCCTCCTCCCCGTCACAGTGCACACCTGCTGGCCTGAGTTCAAAGTTGCCAAGGTTCGCCTCTCCCGGCCACTCCCCCCGGCCTCCCTGTACTCCACCGTCCAGGTATCCGACCGAGTCCTCAGCCCCCGGGCCTTTGCACATGTTCCTTCCCCAGCCATCTCACTGTCATCCTTCATACCCCATCTCAGACCTTGCCCCTTCCCCATAGCCCTCCCTAAACCTTTCAGACAGGCCGGGGCCTCCTCTGGGCTCCATCCCCCTCTCTGGGCTGCTGCCCCTCCCTGTATGGGCGGTGTGGTCTGGGTGGTGAGAGGTCCTCCTGGCCTGCAAGCTCCCCGAGTGCAGGACTTCGAGCCAGGAAGGTGTGTCTGATGAAGGCTGACTTGTCTTGAGAGATCCCAGAGGCCCTTGCGCTCATACCTGACTTCTCACAGTGCATTCCGTGCCACCCGGAGGGACAGACACAGCCACTGAAGCGGTCGCAAGTACCACCATTCCGACAGTGGCACTGGAGGCGGCAATCCGCCCCGAAGTGGCCAGGGGCACAGGCTGAGAAGAGAGAGGGGTTGTGGTTAGAGGGACACAGGTCAGGGGCAATGCAGGCACAGCTGGGGCCCGGGTAATGACGGGCTGGGCAGAGAGGGCACGGGCCAGGTGAGCAGGGGCCTGTGGAGGACCAGAGTGGAGGCTCCAGGTCCAGCTTGTGGCCGGCTGTCTGGGCAGGTCAGTCCGTACCTTCCTGGCACTGGCTTCCTCTCCAGCCAGATCCACAAGAGCAGCCGTAGGGGTCCGGGAGGCAGAAGGTGAGACCCCGGCAGCCCGACGTGCCTGGGCACTGCTCCTGGCAGCTCTGCCCAAAACGGCCCTCCCTGCAGGCTGGACACGGGCGTGTGGGTGTAGGGTCCACTGTTGGGCCTCAGGGTTCAGGACCCACTTTGCATTCTTGCCACCCACCAGGCTCCATCCTCTTGGTTCAAGAGGCTCCCCCCAGCCAGTCACCCTCTCCCACCTCAGTCCTAGCTCCCCGTCCCCCTTACCCTGCTCGCAGCGGGTACCAGTGAATCCAGGGGGGCACACACATTCGCCATCCTGGTCATGGCAGACACCTCCATGCAGGCAGCCGGGGCATTCCTTGGTACAGTCTGGTCCCCAGCGCCCTGCCCCACAGCCTGGAGGAACGTGCTTTCAGCAGCTGACCCTCACCCACCTACCACGGCTGCTGACCACGGGGGTAGGCCGGGGGGCCCACCGCAAGTGCCCACAGGGCTCCCAGCCTCCCATACCACCCTCCATCTTCGCCCTCTGCTCCTAACCCCGCACGATGAGCCTGAAGAAGGCACTGCCTAGGGGACTGGCTTCCAGGTAGGTAGCACTGTAGATGCCACTCGAAGGTGGCTGCACGTTGGGGAGCTGCAGGAGGAAGTGCCCGTCCTGGGCCTCATGCCAGTCCAGGGTATAGAAGTAGGATCCTGGGGGCAGAAATGGGTCAGGGGTCTCAGCACCAGGTGAGAGCTGGTGCCCAGGTCACATCAATCTGTACAGTACAGTCGCCAGAACTGGGGCAAGGCACCAGCCAGGGGCTGTCCCCAAGCCAGAATGCTGGGGTGCATCCTCTGTTCCACGCCCCACCAACACTCAGGAAGTCACCAGGTCCTGCTCCGTCCCGCCTCTCCTCATCTGCTAAAGCAGGCCAGTTCTTTCCACGCCGCTCCTGGCCACCCCCACCATGGCCCCAGCCTCCCTCAGCCTTCCAGGCAGTCTCCTCTGCCTCTGTCCCCCCCTTTCCCTGTCCAGCCTCCACTCAGCAGCCAGTAGGACTTGCCCCAACAGAAGCCTCCGCAGCATCCCTGCTCAGATGCCTTAGCACATCGCGTTCACCAGTTTGGCCACCGCTGAGCCCTCTGGCCCTACACCTTTCCACACCCTGCCTGATTCCTAACATGCCTGAGTTCTGGAAATGCTGGTTTCTCTTCTAGAAACACCATGGTATTTCAGCACTTCCTGCCTTTGCTCTTAGCCAATCCTCCTCCAGGAATGTCCTTTCCTCCTCCTGTGTGCGGCTAATTCCCATTCCTCCTTCTCAGCATAGTTCAGGGGTTATCTACCTGGGGACTTCTCCCAGAAGCCTCTTCCTCCAAGCAGACCCAAACACTAGGGTCCCTGTCCTCGTCCTACCCCCTTTATGCCTCTTTGCCTGGGACTGGACTGTAGGGAGCTCAGGTCTACTAGACTCTCCACACCCCTCATCACTTCAGGGGGCCTGGTGCTCAGGAGGCAAACCCTGCGGCCCAAGGGAAGGGTCCTCCTCCTTCAAGAGCCCAGGGCTGCAAGAGGCAGCCAGAAGGCTGTGGGTCTGAGGGTAGAGGCAAGAAATATTTGGGGCCACATAGAATAATGGCTCGCTTCCGTGGGGTGGCCAGAGGGTCCATCCAATAGGGCCAAAGTCAGTGCAGGCCTGGGCTGAGTTACCAGTTCTCTTCTTCCCCAACGGGGCTGCTGCTCCCTCCAGGGGGGCTATGTGCCAGCACCTGCTAACTCCCAGGGGGGAGACAAAGGTGAAGGTTCAACACGGGGCTGACTTGAGGGTAACAGGGAAGGAGGTAGCCAACCACAGGGCTGCTGATCCTCTGGGTGCAGTGGGAGGACAGCTGCAGCCGGAGAAGAGATGGGTGCAGGTGCTTCCCGACAGGTTGGTGTGGAGTGTGCAGGGAGGGTGGCAGGTGTATCAGAGTGGGGCTGTGTAGGCGGCCAAAGCTGGGGCGCCCCGGCCGAGGGGGGGGAGCTGTGTGGTGAGGCTCCAGGCCCATGGGTCCTCTCACCATTGCTTTTCCAGATCACATCTGTCTGCTTCTCCTTGTGCACACGCGCTGCAAGCACGGCCGTGTCGCCCTTGTTCACCGTGTGCGTGACCTTGTCCGGGAGCAGGTGCGCTGCGGGTGGGGAGCGGGGGCGGGGTGAGATGGGTGGAGGCGATGGGGGGTCAGAGGTCCACGGTGGGCTCCCTTCCAGCCCCCGCCCCAGCCGCGCCCCACACTCACCTCCGGGGCTGTTGTGCACGTAGAGGACGCGGGTGCGCCCCGGGCCCGCTCCGCCCACGCACGAGAAGACGCCCACGAGGTCGGAGGGCTGCGAGAAGCCCTGCAGCGTGACGCTGTGCGAGCCGTTGCGCAGCAGGTGCGGGGGCTGCCCGGGCGGCGTGCGCACGATGCGGTCGTCCTTCTCCAGCAGCAGCGGCGGCGCCCAGGCCTCGGCGCCCCGGCCCGGCCCGGCCTCCCCGGACACGCAGGTCAGGAAGAAGCGCTGGGGCTCCACGAGCCGCAGGTCGGCCAGCAGCGTCAGGTCCACCGCGGCGCCTGGAGGGGACGCCACCTGCGTGCCACCGGGTCCCCAGGCCGCCGCGCCCTCCCAGGCCTCCTTTCCCTCCCCTCCCTTCCTGCCCCGCCCCAGCCTCTCTGTCCTAAAAACAAAAACAAAGCCCCTCCCCTGGCCTCCTGCCCCCCCCCCGCCCCCACCCCCTTCTCCTGCCAGATGGCTTCCCTTCAGGGCCTCGGAAGGAATGATGGGCGCTCCCTGTCTCCGGTTCCTCACCGCCCAAGGCCCTGCCACCGCTTGGAGTCCCCACCTGTCGCACACTGCGAAGGGGAGCGGGAGCGGCTGTCCAGGACAGCCTCCGAGAACAGGCCTGTCTTGGAGAAAGCCCTCCCTGCCCCGCCAGAAATGTAGACAAGGCTGGCCCTCCTGGGAGTGAAGGGAGAGAGGTGGCCGCTCAGCAGGGTGGTTGTGGGGCAGGAAGGCGGGAGGCCTTGCTTTTCTTTTCCTGCCCATTAACTGGCAAGTAATTAGTTAGCTTAAATGCCACTTAGCTTATGGATGAGTATTCCAAAGCCTAGCAGGAGGAAATCAAGTTAGCATCTGCTGACCCCCCCACCATATGCCGGAGCACCTGCTTTTGCGTTGGATCTTCCCGCAAGCCGCCCCCCCCCCCCCCCAGGGAAGTTGATGTCTTCCCATTTACAGAGGAGGGCAAAAATAATTATTCTACAGGCTTCCTGGAGTAAGCTCATCAACTCCCCCCACCCCCCTGCTTTAACTGTCACCTCTGAGTCAACAGCCCTGGGACAGCCTCTCCGGCCTCTCCGCTTGGGCCTGCGTTTCTATCAGCTTTCCCCAGGTCCGCGCATCTCTGGTGCTCCCTGGCTCAACAGGTGGCACTAACCACCTGAGACACAAACTTTGCAGTCCTCTCATGCTCCTCCTTTCGTGATAATTAATGTTTATTGGGGGTCAGTTATACGGCAGGCACTTGATGCGTGTTCTCTCATTTTATCATCCCAACTCTCCTGGGTGGTGGGTGTTATTACTCCAATTTTATAGCCAGCACACGAAGACTTGGAAAGTAACTTGCCCAAGGGCATACAATTAGTAACTGGCAGAGCCAGGTTGTCTGACTCTAAACTCTGTAACTCTAAGGATGTTGCTGGCTGGCCAATCAGTCACAAAATTCTGCAGATTTCTACTTCCTCAAAGCTTCTTCATTGCCCCTTCCATCTCCAAGCCCACCCTTTAGGCCTCGCCCTTACTCACCTGGACCATCTCAGCATCCCATCCTTCCCCAACTCATCCTCCAGAGTGACCATCTAAGACCTTGTGGCTCTCTGGTCTGCAACCTCCCTCAGCTCCCCACTGCCCCTCAGGGTACAGAGCATGCTCTTGAGCCCCTGTTGCTCGAGCTCTGCCTCTCCTGCTGAGTTCCCTCCAAGAACCTTCTCTCCCATGCACTTCCACACCTCTGAGACTTGCATCTACTGTTCTGTCTGCCTGGAATGAAGACCACTGCTCTTAGTGAAGTCTTTCTGGATTTCCTTGTCATCTACTATCCCCAAGCAGACTAGCTGACTACTCCTCAGTGCTCCTCTGGAGCACTTCACCCCATGTCCCGTGTCCCCACCTACCACTCAAAGATAGCCTTTGCATTCTAATCCTCTTTGGCCATGACTGAGGGAATCAGCTGCCGCTTACCCCAAAACTGGGCACTGGGTGCTCTGCATAAATTATCTCATTTAAACCCCATAACAGCCGTAGGAGGTCAGCATCACAGGATCTGTTACACAGATCTGGAGGCTGGGTGCCTTTCAACCAATAACCTCGTAGCACAGCTCCTAGAATACTCTTGGGCCTGCCTGGGTTTTGGAGGCCTTGAGCCTACTTTCTAGCTGATTGGGTGTGTACCTATAGGTCATGGCAGTGATCATAAGGCTTTCTAGGGGAGAATCAGGGCTTTGGGGCCAGGGGTGGGAGTGGCTTGGGGGAGACTTACCAACATGAGAAGCCAGAAAGAGGATGGGGAGCAGCAAAGGGGGCCCCAGCCAGACCATACTCTGGAGGCTGACCAGGCCAGCCAGGATGAGCTAGGCCTCCGGTCAGTCTGGGTCTGGCTGCTGGGCCTGCACTGATTAGTGAGTGTTGGTACTGGGGAGGAAGAGGAAATGAGGTAGCTTGGGTGGGAGGGGTAGCAGGGAAGGGGTGGGGAGGACTTACCCTGCTTGCGCCCCCACTTTCTACCAGTCGAGCCCCACAATGCTGGGGATGGGTGTGGCCTGGATGGCCCTTGGAATGGGGTCACTTGAGGTGGGGGAGAGTTGTAAGGATAGACTAGGGACTATTTGACGGGTTTTCTCATCTCCTCTTCTCCCTTTGGTCCTCAGTTTTGCCAGCAGGCAGGAGGCAGGAAAGGGAGGAAGCCAGTGGCTTCCGCCTATTGAGGAGGGAGGGGGGAGGATATTGTTCTGGGGTCTCCCCTCCCCCAGCACATACACACAATGCAATTCCTTACGTATGTGTCCCAGGACACAGCTACTTGGGTGTCCTAGAGAGCAGTTCGCAAGTGGACAAAACACAAGAATTCACACTCAGCAAAAAACAAAAAAGAGAGAGAGAGAGAGAGAGAGAGACTTTGATTCTGTGATTCTATCTTGCATATGTAGAGGTGGACAAGTTTTCCCTTCCAGGTTCTTTGGCCTAATAAATGATAATGAGACAATTAACAGGAGAAAAAAGCTTAATAACACGTATGCCTCCTGTAGACATAGGAGTGAAGGGCTTCAGAGCAAGTCTTCCCACCATATGCCTCTTTGGCAGGAAGATTATTTTGAGCTAAAAATATTCAAAACCCAGCAGATTCAAAAAAAGCTCTTTACCTCCCTTTCAAATGCCTAAATTTATATTGGAAAGGGTGCCAGTACCAGGAAGAGAGCTACTCGCAGAGATTCCTTTTTACCTAAGAAGCTTAACTGCACAACAGGCTAATCTTTTTTTTTTTTTAATTGAGTTATAATTAATATATAGCATTAGGTGAGTTTCAGAGGTGCAGCATAAGGATTCAACAGTTCTATATAGCGCTCACCACGATATGTGTAGACTGTCACCAAACAACGTTATTATAATAAACAACGTTATTATAATATTATTGACTATATTCCTTACACTGTACTTTCCATCTCTTTGATTTTTTAATTTTATAACTGGAAGTTTGTAGCCTCCTAATCCCCTTTATCTCTTGCCTGTCCCCTCTGGCAACCACTAGTTTGTTCTCTGCATTTGAGTCTATTTTTTGTTTGTTTTGTTTTTCAGCTTCCACTATAAGTGAAATCAATTGGTACCTGCTTTTGTCTGACTTAATTCACTTAGCACAATGCCCTCTGGGTCTATCCATATTGTTGCAAACGGCAAGATCTCATTTTCTATGGCTAATATTCCATTGTATATATAGGCCACATCGTCCTTATCCATTCACCTATCAATGAACGCTTAGCTTGCTTCCACGTCTTGGCTATTGTAAATAATGCTGCAGTAAAAATAGGGTGCATATATCTTCTCAAATTAGTGGGGTTTTTTGGGGGGTGGTGGTGGTGGTTAATACCCACTAGTACAACTACTAGGTCATATGTTTCCTCCATACTGTTTTCAATGGTGGCTGCACCAGTTTTCATCCCCACCAACAGTGCACAAGGGTTCCTTTTTCTCCACATCCTCACCAACACTTGTTATTTCCTTCTTTTCTTTCTTTTCTTTTCTTTTCTTTTCTTTTCTTTTCTTTCTTTCTTCTCTTTTCTTTCTTTCTTTCTTCTTTCTTTCTTTCTTTCTTTCTTCTTTCTTTCTTTCTTTTCTTTCTTCTTCTTTTTCATTCTGACAAATGTGAGATGATCTCATTGTGGTTTTGACTTGGGTTTCCCCGATGAGGAGTGATGTTGAGCATCTTTTCTTGTCTCTGTTGGTCATCTGTAGGTTTTCTTTGGAAAATGTCTATTCAGCTCCTCTGCCCATTTTTATTTTTATTTTTAAAAATATTTTATTTATTTGAGAGAGAGCACAAGCAGGGGGAGAGGGAGAAGCAGACCCTCCCAGTGAACAGGGAGCCCGATGAGATGCAGGGCTCATTCCCAGGACCCTGAGATCATGACCGGAGCTGAAGGCAGACACTTTACTGACTGGGCCACCCAGGGGCTCCTGAAGATGGTATTTAAAGTGATGGCTTGGGCAGCCTGCGTGGCTCAGCAATTTAGCGCAGCCTTCAGCCCACAGTGTGATCCTGGAGACCCGGGATCAAGTCCTGCGTCAGGCTCTCTGCATGGGTCTCTGCCTCTCTCTCAATGTGTCACTCATGAATAAATAAATAAAATCTTTAAAAATAAATAAAGTGATGGCTTTGGCCATTTCAGGGAGTTATTCAGTTTTCCTGGGTCTCTCTTATAGGGGTGGAAAAATTTTTCCCTTCTTCCCTTTTAGGCTTTTTAGCTGGTCTAATAATTAAATTGACATAAGCCAGATTAACAGGAGAAAAATAAATTTAATCACATATGTATGGGAGCCCTATATAATATAAGACCCAAACAACAGCCAGGTGGCTGAAGCTTATATAACAAGGTTGGACTACAAAGGAGAGGTGGGTCATTTGCAGGAAGGCAGAAGAGATGTTTGAAAACAAAGGTGGCCCCCATTATGTGCACATAAATGAAATTATCAACAAGATTAAAAGGGAACCAATAGAACAGAAGAAGATATTTGCAGATAATATATTGGATAAGTGGTTAATATCCAAAATATATAAAGGGGGATCCCTGGGTGGCGCAGCGGTTTGGCGCCTGCCTTTGGCCCAGGGCACGATCCTGGAGACCCGGGATCGAATCCCACATCGGGCTCCCGGTGCATGGAGCCTGCTTCTCCCTCTGACTGTGTCTCTGCCTCTCTCTCTCTCTCTGTGTGACTATCATAAATAAATAAAAAAAAAAAAAAAAAAAAAAAAAAGCTTCTTATAAAAAAAAAAAAAAAAACAAAATATATAAAGGGCTTATACAACTCAACACACACTCCTGATTAAGAATGGGCAAGGGGGTGTCTGGGTGGCTCGGTGAGCTAAGCATCTGCTTAGGCGGGGAGGGGAGGGCCGAGGGGCAGTCAGTTAGGGAGGTCATCAGGAAAAGGACAGTAAATGTGGGTAGGGTGGTCGTGCAGATTTAAGTTTTTGCTCTCTAGAGATTGAGTCATTCTCTTCTTCCTCTTACAACAAGGGGGAGACAGGCTTATCGATGGAGATTTTTCCTTATCTCTATAAATGTCTCTTACAAAAGGGTGACTTCTATGTGGTTTTCAGGACACCCCCCCCCCCCCCCCCCCCCCCCGTCTACTGTTTCGTTTCTTTTCTTTTTTTTTCCTACTGTTTCTTAAAAAGAACCAGCTTAAAAGAATCAATATGCCAAGGAGATCTATTTCAGGGTGGTATATTTTGCTTCCCTACACCCGGCTTTCTCATCATACAGCTGGGAAAAGTGAGGCCTGTGGCGTTTGAGGGCACTTTGGGGTTGTGGCAAGGCGGGGACTTGAACTCCTGACTTAGTGGCTCCTCAAGGGCGCCCATTAAGCAGACCCAAGGAATGTGCAGGGAGTGAGCCTCCTTAGCTTAAGCTGCTACCAGAGGCAGCAGCTCATTGTCTGCTTGATGTCATATTTTTTTAAAAAAGATTTTATTTATTCATGAGAGAACTGAGAGAGAGGATGAGAGGCAGAGACACAGACAGAGGGAGAAGCAGGCTCCATGCAGGGAGCCCGACGTGGGACTCGATCCCGTGTCTTCAGGATCATGGCCTGGGCTGAAGGCAGTGCTAAACTGCTGAGCCACCTGGGCTGCCCGATGTCATATTTTTTTAAGATTTATTTATTTTGGAGGGGGGGGGGAAGGAGAGAGAGAATCTTCAGCAGACCCCCGCTGAGTGGTGGGGCTCAATCTCACGACCCTGACATCATGACCTGAGGCGAAATCAAGAGTTGGATGCTCAACCGACTGAGCCACCCAGGCACCCCGATGTCATTATTTTGGCTGCAAACCCATGCCTATCCCTGGCACTGGGTGTGTGCTCACTTTAGAGGGCTGACAGCAGCATGGGAGCAGCCCCAGCCCCTTGGAAAAGCCTCCAAAGGCCCATGGCTCTTGCCTCTGCTGTGCCCCCTCGTCTCTCACTGCCCTGGCACCACTGCTCCATCTGGTGCCATCACCGGTAATTCCCAGGACGGAGCATGTCCTGCAGGTGCGGAATGCCTTCCAGGAGTCTGTCCTTCCAGGGAGTAGAGGGACAAGTGTTGGAGCTGTCAGAGGGCTGGAGCTCGTGGTGAGATCTGTGGCCCCTCTGGCATGGAATGGAATGGTTGGGGTGGGGGTGACATCTGGTGCCAGCTTAGGTGACTTTGTTTGGGAACCCAAACCCTCCCTTTGGGGCTGGGACATCTTCCCAGAGTGTATTCCTGGATGAAGGCCGGACTTTCCAGCAGTCTCCAATTCACTGTCCTGGGAAAGTGGGACTCTCCAAGACTGATTGTGCTGGTTCAGGCCTGGGGCTTTTCTGAAAATCCCCGAAAAGTCTCAGAAGAGACTTGGACTGCTGGTGTATGCAGCATGAAAAGGGATCAGAGAGGATTCCTCTCCCCTATCCCTTAGGCCCACAGACACCCCATTCCGAGTCTGGTGTGGGAGCGAGGTAGTAGACGCCTTCATTTTTGGCCTACTTTGGTGCCAGGGTTTTGAATCTGGCACGAGAGAGGAGCTGGGGAATGCCAGGGCAGCTTGTCTGGCAGGGTTGGAGGCACAGTTCACTTCTGTAGAACACCTCCCTTGGTTCTGGGAAAACCTGGTGGGCCTGATGTCATTTTGCAAAAGCGCAGAGAACACTTGAGCAGCATCTGTTCTCCTGGAAAGCGACACAGATCCGAGCACAAATGTTTGCTCCGAACGGAGAAGTCTGAACCTGTGACACTGTGGCACGTGCCAAGACTTGAGGCCCATGTGCCCTCCCTGCTTGCAGCTGGGAAGCACACCCACCAGTAATCATCTGTAGGTAAATACAGTGCAGGTCCTGCCGCGTTGGTCTACAAAGACTTGTATTATGCAACAACGTCCTGTAAGTATAAAAGTGTATTTTCACATGCCCTCAGATTGTGTTGCAAAAAATTCAGTACATGTGCTGCTCAAGGGAGCACTGTTGCAAGTTATCTACATGGCCCGGGCTTACAAACAGCATGTCACAGATGAAATATCGTTGCACGAACACATTTTGAGTGGGTTGTACATGGGTCTGCTGTTGCAATAGGAATGCTCAAACCATCATGCGCATCTGAGAGTCTCAGTCACTGGAAAGTCAGAGGCTAAAAAAGATAAAGCTGCAAGTGTGCAGCTCGACACATTGTAGGGTCGATCCTTGGAAACACCCCCCCCCAACCCAACTAAGTTGATAATGAAAGAGCTCAACCAAAGAAAATTTCTTTTTTGGGGGACAGGAATAGCAGCCTGACCAACTCCATACAAGGCTGACGATTCACTGCGAAGAAAGCCGCCTTCCTGCAAATAGTAGGGATTCCAGCTGTAGGCGGCCTGGGCTACTCAGTTGCTAAAAGTTTTGGGGCAGCCAGGCTTCCTCGTGGAACACTGAAGAGGAGATTTTAGTGCCGTGGAGATTTCGATTTTATTTTATTCTTTTCAATTTATTTTTTATTTTTTGAGATTTCGATTTTAAACAGTTCCGTGCCACTGTTAGTTTCCAAATGCCAAATTTTAGGGACCCATAATTGGAGTGTTACTGGAAAGAAGCCGTGTTTGGACCAGAAAGGAATGGGTAATGAAATCAACTGTCGTTTGCCCATAAAGACTGAAAAATGGCCTTATGTTTTCAGAACTGTCAGGACCCCCTGGGGCGGCCTCATGCTCCACGGTGGGCTGGGGAGCCAGTAGGTCTGCGTTTGCTCGACGGTGTCATCTGTTTCAAGTGACACCGAAAATCACTATTTTTCATAGCTGATCTAGATTTGGGGCTGCTGTTTTTGGAGGAGGAGCCTGTCTTGGTATTTTCAGGCTGCCGTAGCAAAATACCACTGACTGGGTGACTTACAAATGACAAACATTTATTTCTCACCATTCAGGAGGCTGGAAGTTGGGAGACCAGGTGCCAGCACTGTCGAGGTGAGGGCTCTCTTCCAGGCCACAGGCCCTCACAGGGCAGAAGCACAAAGGGAGCTCTCTCAGGCCTTTCTAAAAAATTAATTTATTTGAGAGTGAGAGTGAGAGAGAGCACAAGGAAGGGTGGGTGTGTGGAGCAGAGGGAGAAAGAGAAGCAGGCTCCCCGCTGAGCTCAGTCCCAGGACCCTGGATCATGACCTGAGCTGAAGGCAGCTGCTTAACTGACTGAGCCTCCAGGGTGTCCCTCAGACCTTCTTCATAAAAATAGTTAATCTCATTCACGAAGACTCTGCCCCCAAGACCCAATCACCTCCAAAGCCCTACCTCCTAACATCACATTGGGCATGAAGATTTCAACATGAATTCTGGGAGGACGCGGACATTCAGATCACAGCATAGTCCTTCTCTAGGAACAGGTTAATGAAACCAAGAGGACAGGCCCACAGCTTCACGGGAACCCCCAGCTGCATGCACATGTGTTCCAAGTCCCCCCTGGGTGCCAGACCCTGTGCCACATGCTGGGGATGCAACCGCAAGAAGGACAGACATCGTGCTTTGGAATGTTTCGCCTAAAAGGCAGCAGAGATCCTTTCATGGCAGAAACCCAAAGACTTGAAGCTTCAGGGCATTTGTTCAAAGAATGGGAACCAATGCACAGACCCTTTTGGGCAAGGCCCATGTTTTCTTGAGGTTCGAGGTTCGTGATAGAGGCTCGGTGTATGATTTAGTGACACATGTAGTGATGTCTGACCCATACTGAGGTTCCTCGGGAATAATGTTTCTTTTGTGGGGGAGGAGGGTCTAGGTTCCAGAATAACAGCTGCAGAGCGGTAGGGTCTGATTTGGCCATAACAAATGCACAACCCCGATTACCTGCACGTGCTAGTGATTACTGTCTGAGAAAAATGATAACAGAAGTTGTCTCTTTGGGGGATCCCTGGGTGGTTCAGCAGTTTAGCGCCTGCCTTCGGCCCAGGGCGTGATCTTGGAGTCCCAGGATGGAGTCCCACATCGGGCTCCCTGTATGGAGCCTGCTTCTCCCTCTGCCTGTGTCTCTGCCTCTCTTTCTCTCTGTGTCTCTCATGAATAAATAAATAAAATCTAAAAAAAAAAAAAGAGAATGGTTTTAGATGTACAAAAAAATGGGGAAGATAGTACAGAGTTCCCATATATGCGACGCCTGCTTTCCCCTACTATTAACATCTTATGTTAGTATGATATATTTACCATAAGTAATGAACCAATATCCATTCATTATTATTAATTGAAGTCCACAATTTATTTAGATCTCCTTAGTTTTTTCCTTTGCCTTTTTTTCTGTTCCAGTATCCCATCCATGACATGACATTACATTTAGTTTCCATGCCTCCTTAGGCTCTTCTTGACATGACAGTTTTTCTGGTGTGACAGTTTCTCAGACTTCCTGTTTTTGATGTCCTTGACAATTTTAAGGAGTACTGATTAAGTATTTTGTAGGATGTTCCTCTATAGGAATTTGTCTATAGATGTTTTTCTCATGAATAGGCTGGGGTTACAGGTTTTGGGGAACAAGACCATAGAAGTAAAGTGCTATTCTCATCCCATCATGTCACGGCTACATACTATCAACATTTTATCACTGTAAATATTTGCCCCATTCACCTAGCTGAGGTGGTATTTGTCTGATTTTCCCACTGTAACGTCACTATTCTTTTTCTGCCTTTCTGCACTGTCCCTCTGAAGTCACTATACACAGCCCACACTTTAGGAGAGGGGATTTATGCTCCTCCTCCTTGAGGCTTTAAATAAATCATTGAGAATTCTTCTGAAAGGGAGATATGTCTCTCTTCTCCTCTACTTATTTATCTAGTCAAGCATTTATTTATATCACTATGGACTCATGGGTATTTCTTTCAAGCTTTGAGTTATAATTCAATGCTACTTTATTTTATTGCTTGAATTGTTCTGTCTTCAGCCATTGAGAGATCTTTCAGTTGGCTCCTCTGTTTCTTTGACATATATCCCCACCAATGTAGGGTTTCGTTGTTGTTTGTTTGTATTTGGGCTTCAGCACTTCTTTACTTCTGGGCACAAATAAGACGCTCCAGGTTCATCTTGTATGTTCCCTTGTCTAGTCCTAGAATCAGCTATTTCTGAGGAGCTGTGTTTTCTTTTATTTGAGAATGGCATTAGAAACCAGAAGTTGGGTGCCAGGTATGTTCATTGTTCCTGGGGTATTTCTCCTAGGTACTCCCAGCAGACAGAGCAAAGAAATATATGTGTTTGTTTATATCAACTCATCCATAAGTATTTTTATATTTAACAATTTGTATGTATATTAAACTAATATGAGTTCATAGGATGTCTCCAACTCTAATCCATTACTACATGTGTCAAGGGCAGTGCTTTTTATCTTAGAACCATCCTCTCCCTTGCCAAACCCAACATTCATCCCAATTGTTTGATTTTTTAGAAGCATATTTTTCAGAAATGAATCACATCTGATAGTGAGAGCTTGGCCATAATTAGAACTAAATGTACTTTATGAAAATGATAAAAGGTTAACACATTATCAGGAAATGCACCTCCAGTATCAGATTTCTAAAAAGGTTATTTGAAAGACTTCTTCTGGTAAGAATAGTCAGGAAAACTCTGAAATAGAAGATTGATGAAGGGTATTCCAGCCCTATCAGATTGTATTTCCCAAATTGCCCATGGGAGTATCTCCCATTCCACATGTTTTTCTTACCATGTGACCTTGACATCTGCCCCCACTGGGAGGTAGGGTCATGTTTCTTCTTCTTGGCTTTGGAAGGAGTTGAGTCATTTGCAGTCAAACAAATACAGAGGATGTGATGATACATGGGTGAGAAGGCCAAGGTACCTTCTAGTTCCTGGAAGCACTATACGCCTATACCGTCATGCTGAGCTGCCATGTAAATAGTCTCACTTCTCTGAAGCCACCATGCTTCAGGAAGCCTGAACTAGCTCATGTAGAGAGACCACATAAAGAAACCTTGAAGCTACATGATAACAAAGAGACGGTGGGCCAGTCCCCAGTTGCTCCAGCTCTTCCCCTCCAACATTTTTCCAGTTGGTTATTTTTTGATAACCCAATGAGCCAAAACCACCCAGCCAAGACTTTCTTGAAGTTCTGAATTACAGAGACTGGGACATATAATACAAGAATTTTATTTGAAATGACTAACTTTTGGGATGGTTTACCTCACAGCAATATTTGCCAGAACATAAAACATATTAAATATAAAGTCACAGTACTTAAAACAACATGGAACTGGCCCAAAATAGATCAAAAGAAGAGAAAATCCAGAAATGGACCCAAATACATACAGGAACTTACCATAGATAAAAAGTGATATTTCAAATCAATAGGAAAAGTGGTCTTTATAATAAATCGTGTTGCTACAAATGGTAGTGGTCTGTAAAAAATGAAATTGGATCTGTACACCATATATCAAGGTAAACTCTAGGGGTGCCTGGATGGCTCAGTTGGTTAAGTGTTTGCCTTTGGCTCAGGTCGCGATCCCAGGGTCCTGCGACTGAGCCCTGCATCAGTCTTCCTGCTTAGCAGGGAGTCTGCTTCTCCCTCTCTCTCAGCCCCTCTCACCATTAGTGCTCTCTTTCTCTCTCTTTCAAATAAATAAAATCTTTAAAAAAGAGAGAAACTCCAAGAGAGTCTAAGATTTAAACATTAAAAATCAAGCCCCCCCCCCCCCCGCCCCGCAAAAAAAAAAAAAAAACTAGGAAAAAATGTGGGTGAATTCCCTCCTAACTTTGGATTGGGTAGCCCTTCTAACTAAGCCTCAAAATCCATAAACCTTAAAAGAAAAGGTTAATCAAATTTACTGTAAGTAAGAAAAAGCTGACAGGCAAAAATAAGAGACAAATGTCAAAAATATTTGTAACTTAGGCACCTGGTGGCTCAGCTGGTTGTGTCCAATTCTTGGTTTCAACTCAGGTCATGATCTCAGGGTCCTGGGACTGAGACTCTGGTGGTGGGTGGGTCTCTGCTCAATGGGGAGTCTGCTTGTCTCCTTCTTTCTCTGCCCCTCTCTCTGTTCATGCTCACTCTTTCTCTCTCTCTTGTTCTGAAATCAATCTTGAAAAAATTTGTAACTCATAGTACAGATTAGAAATCAATAAAAACACATAAAGTCCAATAGATAAATGGGCAAAGACTATAAAAAATAATATGTTAACACACAATTTCACTATTATGAACAGTTTATAGGAAAGTAGATACAAATGGTCCTTTAAAATATGAAAACGTGCTCCCCTTACTTGTAGTAAGAATAATTCAAAGTAAAACTCTTCCTAAGTACCATTTTCATCCATAAACTTGGCAGAAACCCAGTCTTGATGAGGCTGTGGAGAAATAGGTGTGCTCGCATATAATGCCTGTTGGTATAGCTCCCACGGAGGGCAATTTGGGAATATCTGTCAAAACTACAAATACATTGGCTCTCTGACTTACATTCTTGGGAACTTAATCCTTGCAGCACTATATGGAATAGCAGAAGATTGGAAAAAAACCCAAGTGTCAGTCAACATGGGACTGGTCAAATAAATTTTGAGGTAGCCATATGATGGAATATTCTGTGACTGCAAAAATTGTTGAAGAAACTCTCTAAATCTAGATAAGACTCTCCAAGACACACTAATTAGTGAAAAAAATAAGATGCAGAACAGCGTGGACAGTATGTTGGCTTTTGGGTACTAAAGGAGAAAATACGTATGTATATTCTTAGTGCTTGTATTTGCATAAAGGGACTGGAAAGATACACCAGAAATTCATAAAAGTAAGTAACTGGGTGAGAGGAGTAAGGTAGTTAGGAGCAGGGGGCTGGGAGTGAGAGCTGTCACTGTCTACCTTTTCTGTTTTTCTGATCTCTGACCCATATTTGAGAATTAAAGAAAATTCATGTGACCTAAAGGGAATCCAGTTCTTCATATTTATTCCCTTGATTTATTCCCTTGAAAAAAAGGCAAAAAGCACTCTACATGAGACAACTTAAGAACATGAAGGTCTGGCTGTGGTCTTAAGTACCACTTTGTTTTTTTTTTCATTTTTCATTTTTTTTTTTTATTCATGAGAGACACAGAAAGAAAGGCAGAGACACAGGCAGAGGGAGAAGCAGGCTCCACACAAGGAGCTCCATGTGGGACTTGATCCTGGGACCCTTGGATAACCCCTTGGGCCGAAGGCAGGAGCTCAACTGCTAAACCACCCAGGTGCCCTTAAGTCCTACTTTGGAGGGAGTGATCAAAGCATTGTTTTCTTGACTTTTAGTTTAGGAAAGTAAAAGACCACTTTCTATGGTCACCCCAATGGGTTGGGCCCCCTGTTGTCCAAGTGACTCTCATGGTCAAGAGGGATAGGAAAGCCCAACCCTCCAAGGCCCACCAGACTCCCCTCCCCTAACTGGTTACTCAGACCACATACTGATTTATGCCCCTTCCGTGGTCTCCCATGGTCATCCATGATGTTCCACATGGCTTCTTAAACCGCCCTGAGAGTTTTAGATTGCATGTAAATATGTATGGAAACATTCTCCAGGTTCCCATGAAAATGCCCACGAAGTCGACTTAAATTTTTTATGTAGATAAATTTCCAGTCTTCCAACAGAAATGGTGGTGGAGTTGAGACCCATCCAGATGCCTGGGTGGCTCAGTGGTTGAACATCTGCCTTCGGCCCAGGGCATGATCCTGGGGTCCCAGGATGGAGTCCCACATCGGGCTCCTGGCATGGAGCCTGCTTCTCCTCCTCCTTCCTATGTCTCTGTCTCTCTCTCTGTGTCTCATGAATAAATAAATAAAATCTTAAAAAAAAAAAAGGAATTGAGACCCATCTGGGTGAAACTGTTAGGCAAATTATGCACAAAAAACTATTGGAGAAATTTAGGGCTGGGTCGATGGAGGATGAGGAACATGAATCTCTTTAAGTTGTTCCTCAAAATTGACATCAAGGCCATAGGAATGTGTCAGATCAGCCCTCTGCTAAGTCACAGAGATTCCTCCCAAGGAAACCTGCCAGAGAAGGGTGGATTACCTGCATGTCCATGCAATTATTTTTCATAATAAACAGAGTGAGAATTCCATCTTTGTTTCTTGGATTTCAGTCACGCTGTCATATACAGGCTGTGTAAAGTCAGTATGTGGAGTTGAATGCAGCTCTGTTTTCCCCACTGATGTTAAAGGAGATGGGTAGTCCCAATATGCCCCTCCCCGTTACATTCCTATCTTCTCCTAAAGCATGCCCTTGTGTATTGGCTCCTAGAAAATTCTGAAAAGTATTTAAGATATTTCTTTGTTATGTGCAACCCCCAATGCTGGTGTCTTTATATATTCCATAAGTGCTTTATCTCTCTCTCCTCTTGGTCACAATTGCTTTTGGAAAAACCAAGTGAAATGTTTCCTACAGAATTGATGAGGTTTTCTTTTGGCCGAAATAAGCAACATGTTCACCCAATTCCTAAGTCCCTATCTTTGCCTAAAATTGACTTTACCAGTAAATCACTCTTCATGTTCATCAGCAAAGGGGGAAAAAAAAACAAAGAAAGTAATTCTTTTAAGATTCTTTCTTAGGTGAGCCGTTAAGTAACAAGAGTCCCTTCACTTACCCTCAGTGGCAACCAAAGCCATATGGTCAATTCAAAAACAGTTTTTGTTCTTCTTCCAGGAAATAAGTATATTTGAGAGGAAGTCTGTCAGCAGATGCTTCTGGAACACCAGGCTGAGGCTGTGTTCCTGGAGTGAGGGAGTGAGTGTGTGTTTTCACCCTGGACTGAAAAGATGTGCCAGGTGTTTGTGACAAGCTGTGATGAGGACTGCAGATTACTTGGAACCCATTGTATTCTTTCTCCTTGTTGGAAAAAGCAAGCTTCAGAAAACAAGCCCGTATTTAAAGGAAGCCCCAGTTAATCCAACAAGCCTTTGAATGAAGTCCTTTTCACGAACACTGCTTGACAAAGGCCATTTGGCCCAAGAAACCCTATGAGGCCAGAAGCCAGAATGAACACCCCACGGGGGGTTCAAACAGTGCAAAGCTCGGGATTCACTTAAAACCTAACAGGTGTTGGGATGCCTGGGTGGCTCAGTGGTTGAGTGTCCGCCTTTGGCCCAGGGCGTGATCCTGGAGACGCAGGATCGAGTCCCACGTCGGGCTCCCTGCATGGAGCCTGCTTCTCCCTCTGCCTGTGTCTCTGCCTCTCTCTCTCTCTCTGTGCCTCTCATGAATAAATAAAAATAAAACCTTAAAAAAAACCATAACAGGTGTTTATGGACCCTGGTCAGAATGAAGATGACCCAGTAACACAAGCAGGAGCCTTACGCAGAATAGCAGCAAACCTCCATCACCATGACTAACAGTTCCTGAACATTTACAGGTGCCAGGGAAAGGTGCTGATGCCTTCTCGTGGGTTCTCGGCCCTTGAGGTACATTTCATTATTATTATTCGCATTTTACGGGGGAGGAATGGGATGCTTCTTAAAGTCAGCTAAGTGCTGGGGCTCAGCCCTGACCCCAGACCATGTGCTCACCATGAACCAGGCTGGCTAGACAGTCCTACTGGATTGCAAGTGGCTTCCCATCTCCACCGTATGCACTCTGAAAGCATGAGAGGTTTAACTCTGGAAAAACGACTTCAGTGCTGTGCTGGGTTCTGAGCGGGTGGGGGGCCTCGCGGAGATGGGCAGGCATGACTTTTCTGGATGTCTGGCTTTGAAGGTCCACTGGGCCCTTGCTTCACCTCCGTCACCCTGAAATCCTAGAACCAATAACGCACAACACAAATGACTCATTGTCCCTGTGCCTCCGACAATAGCACGCCTCCTGAGAAGACAAAGCACGTTTGAGGAGAGAAAGCTGCCACCAGAGGCCACAGCCTGGCTGAGCGGAGGGGGCGCTTCCCACTTGTTCAATGTCACTTCAAATATTGTTTGAGGGTAAGAGGTAATGACAGCACGAGTCCATTAACTCCCATGATCCCGCACTGGTCACACAGGGATGACAAGGACGCGGCTGAAGGCGGGGCCCCAACTCCCATTCTTTTCTTTTTCTTTCTTTCTTTTTTTCTTTTTTAAAGATATTATTTAGGGCAGCCCGGTGGCTCAGTGGTTTAGCGCTGCCTTCAGCCTGGGGCCTGATCCTGGAGACCCAGGATCGAGTCCAATGTAGGGTTCCCTGAAGGGAGCCTGCTTCTTCCTCTGCCTGTGTCTCTGCCTCTCTCTCTCTGTCTCTCATTAATAGGTAAATAAAATCTTAAAAAAAAAAAAAGATTTTATTTATTTATGAGAAAGACAGAGAGAGCATGAGCCAGGGGGAGGGGCAGAGGCAGAGGGACAAGCAGGCTCCCCGCTGAGCTGGAAGGCCCAAGGGGGCCCACCTCCCAGGACCCCGGGATCATGACCCAAGCGAGCGGAAGGCAGATGCTCAACCAACTGAGTCACCCAGGCACCGCTCCCACTCTTTTCTTGCCACACTTTTTCCCTGAAGGCGCCCTGGTGCTTTGCCAGCTCCATCCTGCCGCCACCCAGAGGAAGGGACGCTGGTACAAACATAGGAGGGGAGGGCTCCCTGCCCCTGTGGGAGACACGCCTCCTCTCAGCCTTGCATGGCACCTGCCACCAGAGGACTTCCACATAGGAGCTGCCTCCACACCCCGGGGGGCTCAGGTGGACACCAACTTTCCTCCTCTCCCCCTTCTTACCAGAGCGTCATGAGAAAGCAAGAATGTGGGAGAGGTGATTGTTCCCACTGCATGGGGACTGGGGAGGCAGGGCTGGGTGAGCGCAGCATGATGGGGCCACTCTGTCCCCCTGGGCTGTCACCCCTGCCACTTGCCTGGCTGTGTCATCCCTCAGGAGAGGGTGTGGTCATCCCCTGCCAGGTCTACTGACCTCTGCTTCCCTGGACCCAGTTACTCCAGAGATAACTGATCATGGGGGGGCTCCAGACCGCTACCTCATGACACTGGGTACCCGCCATCTCTGATTATATACCCAACATGGCTGGATGGAGCTGCCAGCTTGGGAAGAAGTCATCCCATGAACCCGGATGTTGGATGGATGTAGCAACCATCTGAGGTAATTATACTGGAGTTTCAGGGTGGTGTGGTTGGGGCTACAAGAAGCTTGGTAAGCTCTCCCTCGGGGCTTCGTGGAATCCTGTGACCCTGGACAGGCTTGTCCACCTTGAGGAAGTGAGGAAAACACGGGAAGCTTCCATCTCCAGTGTTTCCCTAGTCTCAGGTCTGGGCCTGGGGAGCTTTACTGGGACGTATCCTTTTGAGCTTGCGTTGTCGGTGAAGCATGACTTCTTGGAGATGACCAGGTCAGAGGATTTGTTTCACTGAGCTGCAAAGGCCACTCCCCACTGGGGCCCCTTCAGGGGTGCTCCGAATGCCGGGGCGTGTCTGGGAGGTCAGCGTGGCAGGCCGGGAGTGGGGACAGGCCAGCCTCCAGGGATGGTGGGGGTTGGATGGAAGAGGAGCGGGTGGTCCTCGGGAGGTGCTGACTCCATCCACCTCTGGGAGGCTGGTGGTGACCGAGCTGGACGCAGGCAGCCACCCTCCAGGGCCTTGCAAGAAGAAGGGTCTTTTACCCAATTCAAGGGGCCACCCATTTACAACAGAACACAGCTTCCTCATACAGAGTGCAAACACCAGTCTTTAACCTGGAAAGAGCAGGTCAGCCCCCGGAATTCCCACAATTCATTGACCTGATACGTTTTTATTGAACACCTACTGCACACAGGATTGTGAACATATTTGTGACTGTGTTCACAAGCACTGTCCTGCTCTCATCAGCTTCTAACAAGGGAACCTCAGCCACCCCAAGGCTAAGACCCCCGGGACTGCCCCAGGGAAGGGTTGGGTCAAATGGAGAAGGGAGCAAGTGCAGGATGGGAGCAGAACACCCTGTTCTTCGCTTGCTCAGCATCCGTTCTCTGTTCTATTAGCAGCACCCTCAATTTCCTTTGGGAGATACATTAAAATCTTCGAAGCGACTGCTGTCTGTCACTACAAGTGATTCTGAGGGATCGAACCCATTGATGGTAAGTGTTACACACAGAAGAGGAATCTAGTTGGGATATAACCAGAAAGGTGCTGGGTTTAGAGTCCGGAGACCTGGGTTCGAATCCTACTCTTCCATTTACTAAGAGAGCTATCGGCATGTTTTCTTTAGTCCTCTGGTTAGCAGGTTGAGTTTAACATACTTCAGGGCGTAGTAAGACCATCATCCGTCTGCAGACCCCCATCTAGGACCACTCTCTGGTTCATATCCTAGGCTGTGTCTGTATCAAGACCTGCATCCCCTGGGTAACCTCCATTTCCATGTGCCACCATCTGCTGGCCACATCCTATTTTTTTTTTTTTTTTTTTAAGATTCTACGTCTTTATTTCAGAGAGAGCAAGGAAGAGAACGCAAAGAGAGAGGGAGAAGCAAACTCCCCGCTGAGCAGGGAGCCCGATGTGGGACTCAATCCCAGGACCTCTGGATCACGACCTGAGCCGAAGGCAGACACCCAGGTGCCCTGACCGCATCCTATTTTTTCAACGTACTCTCTCTGGCACAACCAGAAATGGCTCCTAAAATGCACCCATCCTACCACTTTTCCAGGGCTCGTCACACCTCCTGCACTTGGCCCTCACTTCCTCTTTGCCCCACCCAGATTGCATGGGCCAGCATGGCAACCACTCCCTTGCCTACAGCTCGGCTCCCTTGGCCCTCTCTAGCTTCCTCAGATTTGCCAGGCAAATCCCCAATCTTGGCCAGACCATGCTCTCTCTCTCAAGCCCTGGGGTGAGGGATTCCCCTCTTCTCAAATCCCAGTACCTCCACCCGTTCCCCCACTCTTCACTATGAGCTGGTGACATGGCTTCCTGTTTCTCTGGGAAACCAGACGCTCCCATCATTTCACCTGTACACTCCACCTTCGTCAGAGGGACTGTTCCTGCTCCTGTGCAATGCCAACCCTCCACCTGTGCACTTGACCCCACACCCCTTCAGCCCTCAAGAACTCACTCCCATTGTTCCTTCTCTCTGTGTCATCAGTTTCCTCTCTCTCCTGGATTATTCTTATCAGCAGACACAGATGGTCTAAAAGCTCCCAGCCTTAAAAAAAGAAAAAAAGAAATCTTCCCCGGATCCCACACCTTTCTCCAGAGTCTGCTCCATTCTCTGTTCCTTTTACAGCAAAATTCCCTGATGGAGTTGCCCTCTGCTCCTATGCTTGTGCATCGCTCATATGTCACACATCGTGCCCCGTTGGGCATTTGTCTCCACCACACCATGAGACTGCTCTTGCCAGGGATGCCAGTGACCTCCACGTGGCCAATTTCAAAGTCAATTCTCAGTCCATAGCTTAGCTGACCTATCAGCATCTCCAGAGCTCCCCAAGCCCCTGCTCCCGAAATGCTTTCTTCTCTGGCCTCCCAGACACCTCTCCGGGTGTGTCGGCCTCCTTCCAGGCCACTCCTAGCCTCCTTTCCTGCTTCTCCTCCTCTCCCTGACCTCTGTGCCTGGCAAGCTCCGAGGCTCAGCCCTCTTCTCTTTCCACACTTCCCTTTGGGGAATCTCATCTAGATGACTGGCTTTAAAAATCGCCCACTTTTGGGGCACCTGGGTGGCTCTATCGGTTAGGCGTCTGCCTTCAGCTCAGGTTGTGATCCCAGTGTGTGATCCCTGGGATCGAGTCCTGGGTTGGGCTTCCTCCTCAGTGGGGAGCCTGCTTCTCCCTCTGCCTCTGCTGCTCCCCCTGTTCATTATCTGTCTCTCTCTCTCTTTCACATAAATAAATAAAATCTTTTAAAAAAATCATCCACATTTTGCTGATTCTCAAATGTCTATGTCTAGCTCTTACTTTGCTGCATGCAGGCTCAGGGGGACACCCGGATGTCCCACAGGCATCTCACAACTAACATATCCACAACTGAGGTCCTGATCGCCCTGCAAACACTGCCCCTTCCAGAGTCTTCTTGTATCAGTCAATGACAACTCCATCCTACTGGCTGCTTGCTCAAAACTTTGGGGGTGATTCTTGGTTCCTTTTCTTGTTTTTGCAAACCCCCACATCCAGTCAGAAAATCATGTTGGCTTTACCTTCAGAATATGTCTGGAGCCTGAGCACTTGTCTCCATCTCTACCTGACTATCCTGGTGTCACATTCCCTCTCTCCTGGATGACAGCAACGGCCTCCCAGCTGGCCTCCCTGCTTCTACTCTGGTCTCCTCTAGTCCAACCTTTACACAGAATGAAAGGTCAGCCCCTCTTACCGAAGGAGGGAAGAATAGGCCCCCCCCTCCTGGCCCCATGAGCTCTTCCCATAGGCCCCTCACACTGCCCCTCTCACTCTCCCCACTGGCTGCGCTCCCTCCAGCTGGACTCTTCTCTGTTGCTTGAATGAACCAGCTGTGCTCCTGCCTCTTGGTCTTTTCTCTGGCTGTTCCTTCTTTCTGGAATGCTCTTACCCCAGATACTGGTGTGATTGCTATCTTACTCTGAGTCAGGTCTCAGCTCACACATTTCCTCTTCTGTGAGTCCCTTTTTTTTTTTTTTTTTTTTAAACTATCTGATGTAAAGTAGCGGTCACCTCTACAACTCCTTATCACAGGAAGCTATTATACTTTTCACAGCACTCATCATTATCTGAACTAATCTTATTTATTTCTTTGCTTGTGTATTGTCTGCCTTCCCAACCAGAATGAGAGCTGTATGGTGGTGGGAACTCTGCCCTCAGTGCTAGCACTGAGCTTACCACATGGCTTCCAGGGCTGCCATGGAAGGTCGTAAAGGTTGTTCACTGCACTAGAGCTCCTGTCTGATGGGGCAGGTGCAGACATCCAGCCTGTTCTCTGCTCTCCCTGCGCTGGGGGCATCCAGCAGGTTGCTTTCTGCTGTTTTGCAGTGCATGCTGTATGGGCTGGTTGTGGGCCTTCAATAAATATTCATTGAATAAGTGACTGACTGATGGATGTGCAGACCATTACTTGCTCTCTTCTGTGAGTCTTCATCCAAATTACCTTCTCGGGGCCTTATTTTCTTCATCTGTTAAAGGGATAATTAACACCTATCTCAGAGTTATGAGGTTTAAATGAAATAGTTCATTAAAAATCTGGCACAAATATGATTAGAATTGTATGAAAGATCCAGAACAGTCAAATGCACGGAGACAGAAAGTAGATTAGTGGTAGCTGGAGGCTGGAGGGATGAGGAAATGAGGAGTGACTACTTAATGGGTTGGGGTACCCTACTGGTGTGATGCGAGTGTTCTAGACTAGTTAGAGAGCTGTTTGCACAAGGTTCGGAATGTACTACATGCTGCTGGACTGTGCCCTGAAAACGGCTAATTTTTTTTTTTTTTTTTTGTGAAGCGGATTATGTTATACGAATACCATAATTAAAAAAGAACCAGCACAGGGCCTGGGACTGGTAGGTCCCAGGTGGGGACTGGTAGGTGTTCAATGAATAGCTTCTGAATCCTGTGATGTTCTTGATTCAAAAATCAAAGCAAGACCCCAGGGCAGCCCCAGTGGCTCAGCGGTTTAGCGCCGTCTTCAGCAGGGGGTGTGATCCTGAAGTCCCCGGATCAAGTCTCACGTCGGGCTCCCTGCATGGAGCCTGCTTCTCCCTCTGCCTGTGTCTCTGCCTCTCTCTCTGTGTCTCTCATGAATAAATAAAAAAAATCTTAAAAAATAAAAAAAAGAGTCACTGGAGCTGGGGCCTGAGTGATGAGTTGGCCTGGGAGGAATCAAGCAGGTGGGAGATGGACATGTGGGAGAAGGGGCTGGAGGGAAGGGCTGGGCTCAGAGCCCGGGAGAGGAGAGCACGGTGGGTCCTAGGAATAGAGAACATTCTGGTGCGGCTGGAGCAGTGTGCCAGGTGAGTGCCAAACCAGGAAGGAGAGTTGGGAGGGGCCATCGGCAGGAGTCCCAGGTATTCCAGGTCCTTGGTTCTGTGGGCCCCACTTCCAAGCCCCGCAGCAGCTCTTGCCCTGGCTGTGCCCTGTGGCTCCCCTTGAAGGCTTGTGCTTCATGGCTTAGCTCCTAACACGTCCTCCTTTAAGCATTTACTGAGCCTGCCCCGCATCAGGTGCTGGGAACCCTGATGTCAAAACCCAGCCCCTATGAAAAAGCTCCTGCGGAAGGTGGGGCTTGGGGGGTGGGAAGATTGGGGGGTGGGCTGGGGTGTGTGTGTGTGTTTGTGAGGAGCCGGGATGGGGGTGGGGTGGGGAGGGCTAGTCTGGGAGGACCTAATGCCCCTGGAAGGTGACTCTAGAGCTGGGTCTTAAAGGCCAGGAGGCACCAGGCCTGGAGCTGAGGAGTAAGGCGACAGGTTCAGAGCTCAGCTCTGTGGGCTCCCAGGATCCTTGCGACCAGACGAAGCCTAGAAGTCTCTATCCAGGTAGACGCTCAGGGCTCAGGCACACAGCAGACCTCAAGGGCACAGGTAAGCTCCCCCAATGACCTCCACCCCCTCCCCACCCCCAGCGTAGGCTCGCACACATTTTTGCAGGCAGTTCAGCGTGTCCTTGGCCAGGCGGCTTTGCTGCCAGGGAGGAGCTCCCCAACCCCCCTTCTCTGGACTTTGCACCTGTCACGGGAAACTCACTGGCACATCAGGGCTGGGAGCCCGAGCAGACGCCTCCTGAGGTGCCTGCCCGCCCCTTCCAGGGCCCGCTTCAGCCCTCTCGGATCCCAGCACCGCCCCCCGCGCCCCCTCCCACCCCCCTGGCTTCCCACCCTCCGCCCTGGGGGTGGGGGTGGGACCTGCGCCCAGAGGGTCCCCGCCACAGCTCGGGAAGGAGCGTACTCCCGAGCCCTCCCGCTTGGAGACGTTGCCGGTCGCCCCGCCCTCCGCCCGCACCTGCGGGTTCGGCCCCGCCCGCCGGCGGCGTCCCCAGGTGAGTCAGTGGCCCGCCCACCTGTCAGGTCCTGCCCGCTCCAGCCGGAAGCGTCCTCCCTGGACTGTGCACAGTTCCTACAGGTGGGGAGCAGAGGGGGAGACCCTGGGGGGCCTGAGAGGGGGATCCCGCAGATCCCTGAGGGCTCCTGGGAGCTTTGAAAGGAGCCACAAATCAGGGGTGTATGTCTGGTAGATCAGAGGGTGTGTGTTTGTGGATGGAAGAGACAGATGTGACCTGTGGGGGTAGGGTGACAGCCTGTGGAGGTGTGTGTGTCCTTGAGAAGAATTCACAGGGAGAGGGCAGGAAGGAAGGAAGTAGGAGTAAAATCTTAGAGAGGTCAGTATGAATACAATTCATTTCCATTGATCAAAATCTTATTTTCTGAGGATCCAGGGCCTAGTGTGGGGCCCAGAGTAGGCCCCCAGTGAGTGATGAGTGACGGAGCTCTCCTTTCTAACGCTCCCCTCTTCACTCTCCAGCTGTCCCCTCCTCTGACCCGCAGGGAGCCCCTGAGCGCCCGGCTCTCTGCCAGTACCGGGGGACACATTAATCAGCCCGGTCCTTGGCCCCAGGCAGCTGCCCAGCCAGTCACTGGCTGATTCTGATGGGCAGTTGACTGGGTAGGCCAGGGAAGGGGTCATGGAAGGGGGGTGGTCCTGGGACAACCTCACAGGCAGGTGTGGTCTGATTTGGCCATCAGGGATGGGGAACTCAAAGTACAGAGGAGGGGGTGGGTGGCAAACAAGAGGGTGGGTGACGGGGTGTGTGTGTGTGTGCATGTGAGTGCATGTGTGTGTGTGTGTGGAGCGTGGGGGAGGGGACTGTGGACAAGAGGACGAGTGGGTCAGAGGACATGTGCTGGGTTGTGAGGCCTTGAAGAATATGCTGAGGAATCTCTGTGCAGCCCAGAGGGCCTGGGGAGCTCTGAAGAATTTTTAAGAGTGGGGGAGTGATGGGGTCAGATGGGGGCATTAGGCCAATCACCCTGAGGAATGGATGGAAAGTGGGAAAAGACAGGGTTAGGAGGTCATGCAAGAGTCGAGGTACAGATGAAGGTAGCTTGGATGGGGACAGTGGCAGTGGGGTGCAGAGGAGGGTCAGAGCCATTCTAGAGATATTTAGTTCCAGGAAGAACTGATGGGGCTTGGTGACAGGTTGGAGGGGAGGAAGGAGGGTTTCATTAAGACATCTGTATCAAAGAATGTGGGAGGTACTCCCCTAAATGAGATGCTTCTCTCCTAGGTGCTTTTCTAGCCTGGATGCTCCTCCCCAGGTACTCCTCTGATTCAGGTGCTCCACCTACAGATAATCTCCAGGCCTAGCTGCTCTTCTGACAGGTACTTCCCTAACCTAGGTGCTCTTCCTCTAGATACTCCTCAGATTCGGGTGTTGCTCCCCCAGACATTCCTCTGATTCAGGCGCTCCGCCATAGGTATTCTCAAGCCTAGATGATCTTCCTCCAGATACTCCCTTAATTCAGGTGCTCCTCCTCTAGCTCCGCCCTAGCCCTAGTAGTTCTTATCCAGATGATTTCCTGATCCAGGTGATCCACAGTTGGCTCCTCCCTGAAAACTGCCTCCCTCTTGAGAGCAGACAGAGGTCGATGGACAAGGGATGTGTCTGAGGAGCTGAGGGTCAAGGTGGGGAAGCAGGAACTCCTGACTGAGGAGGAGTGGGGCCCCTGCCCACCTAGGGACTGGCGCTGTCCTCCACATGTGGTCTCTACTTTGGTTCATTAGCTTGAAGCAATTGCTATTGCCTAACCCCTGGGGGCCAGAACTGCCTCTGCCCCACGTCCCAGCCTCTGCCCACCAAGCAGTGTAGCAGACTGGGTCTGGGCCCTGGTATCAGAGACCTGGGTTCAAGTCCTGGGGCTTTGGCTGAATTAGTTCACTGTTCTGGGCCTCAGGGTCCTCATCTACAGAGAGGGGATAATGTTTATCCCCACATCACAGGGTGCCGTGAGCACATGCCTGGTGCCTGAATCACACATGGTGCTTAGTAAGTTCCAGTGTTGATGTTTTTCAGGAGCTTGCAGAGCTGGATCCTATAGCATTCCCTTACAAATAGCCAATTTCCAGGTACTCAGCTTATTTCCCTTTTGTGCACGACTGGTTCTGGTCAATTGTTCTGCACCCTAACGTGGCCGTGAGTCTGCCCTTTAATGTGCTCCTGCGGCCTCCCGGACACCCACATGCATGTGTATGTTCTAGGACTCTGAGCTCCAGGGCTGCCTGGCATCTAGGGGTTTCCTTGGAGGCCCAGCTCTTCTGGCAGAAGCTGAGGCTCACCGGCGTCTTCAGGCCTCTCGATGAGTGAGCTGAACCAAAGTGAGTGAGTGGGAAGGAGGCCAAGGAGGCAGTTGCGGGGAGGACCCTGTCCCCACTGGACCTTTCGGTTTCCCCAGGGAACCCATCTGGGACCCCCAACCCTGATGCTGTCCCTTTCTCCGCAGCCACTGTGGGGCCCTCAGCATCAGCCGTGTCCCCTGCACTGGCCACCGGGGCCCGGGCATGGCCTGTGTTGGTCGGGGTTGTGCTGGGCGCTGTGGTCCTCTCCCTCCTCATAGCGCTTGCTGCCAAATGCTACCTCTGCCGCAAATATCATGCCAGCTACCAGCACCACCAGCTGCCCAGGATAGGGAAGGCAGCTTTCCCGGACGTGGGTGAAGAGGATGATGATGGCTTCATCGAGGACAATTACATTCAGCCCGGGGCTGGTGGGCTGGAGACAGAGGGGAACAGGGACAACTTTTCCTTCTGAGCCCTGATTTTGGACACCCCCTCCCCTCCCCATACCTGACAACTTGAGGGTGGAGGATACCACAAGGGGCCAGAGGTGTTTGGGGCTTAAGGGCTAACCAGGCGTAGAGCGATCCTCCCTTCCCTGACGCTAGCACTACAGTGATAAATCTTCTCTTGCTCCATCACCCTCAATGGCTCCCTGCAGTTCTCAGGACAACTACCCAGGACCTGGCTGGAGAAATAGGGCCTCTGTCAGCCCCTTGGTTCCCTTAGTTGCCTTTCTCAACTTCACTCCCTAGAAAACTCCTTATTTGTTACTTCTTTTCTCCTGCAAGGTGTTTTCCCATGCACTTCTTGCTTACCCTGTCTCCCTGGCTTACACTGCTCTTCTGTTCTCTCAAATCGTCCATGACAGAGGGCACTTGGGCAGCTCAGTCGGTTGTGCAGCTAGCTCAGGTCATGATCTCAGGGTTCTGGGGTGGAGCCCACATCAGGTTCCCCCACTGGGGATTCTCTCTCCCTCTGCCCCATCCCCTGCTTGCTCACACATATGTGTGTGCGCATGCAAGGTCTCTCCCTCTCTCTCTCTCTCCCCCCCCTCAAATAAACAATCTTTAAAAAAAAAAATCCTCTATGACAGTGATGAAATCCCTGGCCAACAGACCCCTTGTGACCCGCCTACCTGCCAGCATTTCAGATGTACCGAGATGATGACATTTTAGTAGGTAAAATCCAGTGTGCCAAGTATCTTGTTGAAATTTTTTCAATAAAGTGAGTGATTGAAATGGTTATATTACATTTTTCACAGGTACTAATTAAACCTATTTTTGTCTTAAATGAAAGTAAAAAGGAGTCACTGATTTTTATTTTCCTGAATTGGGACTCGTGCATAAAAGTGTCCCTTGTTGCTGGAAAAGACACTGCTAGTGCAGCCCCTCCAGAGACTTGCTCCCCACCCCCAACACCCTGTGAGTTCCTCTGCCTTTCTCTGCCCCCCCCCACCCCCGTTGATTTTAATCTGCATTAGAGTTTGCACATCCCCCTTGCTGTGCGGGTCCTCAGGGCTAGACTGTGAACTCCCTGAAGCCACAGGCCGTGTCTAGTTTTGTGTCCTCATTCTTGTGCATGGCAGATGCTAAATAAATAATTGTCAAGCTTGTACTGCAGACTGAGGAGTGAGTAGATGAAAGGTGAGGGAATGAGTCGAATGTAGGAGACTTTATCAAGAGCTGATGAGGAGGAGGAGGACAGGCTCATCCTTGCTGGGGAGATTGGGGCAAGGGAGGCAGTTTTGTCCTGTTCTGTGTGTGTGTGTGTGTGTGTGTGTGTGTGATTCAACAATTCCATACGTTACTCAGTGCTCATCATGACAAGTGTACTTTAAAAAAAAAAAAAAAGATCGTATTTATTTATTCATGAGAGACACAGAGAGTTAGAGACACAGGCAGAGAGAGAAGCAGGCTCCATGCAGAGAGCCCGACCTGGGCCTCGATCCCAGGACCGTGGGGTCATGCCCTGAGCCAAAGGCAGAGACTCAACCGCTGGAACCATCCCATGACAGGTGTACTCTTAATCCCCATCCTCCATTTCCTCGCATCCTCCCCTCTGGTAACCATCAGCTTGTTCTATGTAGTTAAGAGTAGGTTTCTTAGTTTCCCTTTTTCCCCCCTTTGTTCATTTGTTTCTTAAATTCCATGTATGAGTGAAATCATATGCTACTTATCTTTCTTGGACTGACTTATTTTGCTTAGCATTATACTCTCTAGATCCATCCTTGTCATTGCAAATGGCAAGATTTCATTCTTTTTTATGGCTGAGTGATATTCCATTATATACATATGGTATGTATGCATATGTACCCCTTCTTTATCCACTCATCTATCAGTGGACACTTGGGCTGACTCCGTAATTTGGCTGTTGTAAATAATGCTGCAATGAACATAGGGTTGCATGTATCCTTTAGAATTCTTTGGGTAAAAATACTCAGTAGTGTGAATGCTGGCTCATATGCTAGTTCTATTTTTAATTATTTTTCAGAAACCTCCACACTTTTCCACAGAGGCTGCACCAGGTTGAATTCCCACCAATAGTGCACAAGGGTTTCCCTTTCTCCACATCCTCTGTATCCTCTTGTGTTGTTGACTTTACCCATTCTGACAGGTGGGAGGTGATAGCTCATGGCCTTTTGATTTACATTTCCCTGATGATGACTGATATTGAGCATCTTTACATGTGTCTCTTGTCCATCTGTATGTCTTCTTTGGAGAAATGTCTTTTCCTATCTTCTGTAAAATTAAAAGACAACCCACTGAGTGGAAGAAGAGGTGTGCAAATGACATATCCAATAAAGGGTTACCATCCAAAATATATAAAGAAGTTATATAACGAGATACCAAAAAACCCCCAAATAATCCAACCAAGGGAGGCAGATTAAAGAAGGGAGAAATTTAAGCTTCTTTTGGTCGCAAACAATGGGAAGAGAATTAAAGGGACAACGGACTCAGGAAGGCAGGAAGCAGAGGGCTCCAGCAGCTTGAGGACAGGAAAAGTATCTAGTATCTCTCATGCTCTGTCACTTGTGGGCATTCATGAGACTCCATGCCTGGGACTCCCGAGTTCTTGGTTCCAAGTTTCAAGTACTGGGTGGGGGGGTGGGGGGGAATGTCAGAATGTCATCAGCCCAATTTGGGTCAAGTACCTACCCAGCTATGAATGGGGGCAGCCTCCTGCTGTGCAGATGTGACTTCGGTGCCTGTTTGTTCAGGTCATTCCCAGACAAGAGGGAGTCCTCAGGAGCCGGGTGGCCACCCCACATGTGGCCACTGGCTGCAGTGCTAGCCTTTGAGGAAAGAGCAAGCCGAGAAGAAAGGGGAGGGCAGGACTGATACAGGAAGGAGGTTGAGAGAAAGGCAGGGATCGAGGGGTGCCCCGGGCAGTGATGAAGCTGGAGGGAGGGTCAGATCAGCGAGGGCTTTGGTGCCAAGGCAGCTTGCACTTCAACATGAGAGCAGCTGGGGCTTGTCTGTGGACTTTTTGGGCCAGGGAGTGATGTAATCGTGATAGAAAAGTCACTCTGGATGCTGTGCCAATGGGTTGGAGGGGAGAGCCCCAGAGAGAGGTGGTAAGACTTGCCTAGGGTGTGGCAGGGAACAGAGAGATTCCAGAGACACGAGGGAGGCGGCATTGGCAGGCTTGCTGCTGCCAGAAGTGGGGAGTAGGAAGGAGGCACTGAAGTGGCCCCGGTATCTGGTTGGGTGGCTGGGTGCACTGACGAGGGGCTGGCTGTGGGTGACCGTGGAGTCCATGCCTGATGTGCGGTTTCCAGGGGCAGAGGCTGGCTTCTGCTCATCTTGAAGGGGAAGCTTGCCAAGCCTCCCTCCTCCTCATTCACTCTGGGCTGGAGATTTAGATGTGTCTGCATCCCAGGATTCAGGTCAGAAGATCCGGTGAGGGGGCACCTGGGTGGCTCAGTCAGTTAAGCGTCCGACTCTTGATGTCAGCTCAGGTCATGATCTTGGAATTGTGAGATCGAGCCCCCTGTCCAGCTCCACACTCAGCCCGAAGTCTGCTTGAGATTCTTTCCCCCTCCCCTTTCCTTTCCCTCTGCTCCTCTCCTTGTATGGCTAAATGTGTGCACACACATGTGTGCTCTCCCTCTCTCTCTCCCTCTCATGAATGAATGAATGAATGAATGAATAAATAAATAAATAAATAAATAAATAAATAAAATCCTTAAAAAAAAAGATCCCATAAGGACAGCAAAGGACTTGAATCAGAATCTCTGATCCTGTAGAACATGGTAACAGTAACAACATCAACAATTATGACACTGAAGCTCTAGCGCTTCTTTATGACAGCCCTGCCTGGCGGGCACCCCCATTTCATAGACTGAGAAGTTGAGGCTCCCACAAGTTAATTGCAACTTGCCCGCTTCACTCAGCAACCGCACCACAATCTCACCCCAAAGTACCGATCGTTGGTCTTGGTAGCTGGACTTGCTCCCAGCCTTCCCCGGGCTGGCACTCCCCTCCCCCGAGGGAGCGGGAGCTGAGACGTTTCAGGGTGCAAGCTGCAGGTTTGGGAGGGCGGGCTGTGAGGGTACAAGTGGCATGCCCCAATCAAGTCCCGGGGGCTGACTTCCACAGCTACGTGCAGGTCCTGGGGAACACTCCAGAAGGCAGCCCCCCGTCCGCGTGCAGAAAGCTGAGTGCCAGGGAGCATGTATTACACCCGAGAAAGCCCCTCTAGAAACCTGAGTGTCCCTAGAAGGGGTGACGTCTCATGTGGGATGTAACTAGATGTGATGTAAGAACCATCCAGAAGTTGCTGGAACATGTTCTTCCAGTATCTGAGGATCCAGGTGACATGGCCAAGGACCTGAAATGTGACTATGGAGCACTGGGGGCACATATGGCAAGTGCCTCTCTCTACCTCCCCTGCTGCCCACGGGGACCTCTGTCTAGGCCCAGACCACCCCACTGTCTCTCCCTCAGCCCCTTCTTTGCTTTGTACCCAACACCGCTTTGCATTTTGGGGTCAGTTGTTGGTCAGGGCCTCCCTCAATTCCTGCTCCAACTTACCCGTGTCCACATTCTTGCTTCTCCCCTGTCCACGTGGCATCATAAACCCTGGCCCCTGTCGCGTGCCCTGGGGCCACCCTCCCTGCCTGTCCACTCAGGGCCTTTAAGAACAGCCTCTTCTCTGCCTCCCGTCTTAAGCCTCTCGTTCCCTCAACATTCTCTCAACCCATCACACTTCTCTCATCTTAAAGAGCTCCTTGGTCACAAGGACATGTTGATCGCACCCTCTGAATGTCCATCAGATCTGTCGTGTTTTACTCTGTCCCAACGGCCACCTCTTGGGGGCCACCATTGATTGCCTCGAGCCGGAGATGGCATTCATCAGCCGGCACCTTCCCCCGTCCCTAGTTTTGCCCCTTCTAATTAATTCTCTACGCTGCAGGCAGAATGACCGTCCTAAAGCACAATTCTGACCAGGCCATTCCTCTGCTTAAAACCCTCCACCAGCTTCCTCTTCACCTTAAGAAACGGGACCACCTGCTCTGAAGCCTCTGAGCCCAGGACTGGCCCAGGGCTCCTCCCTGGCTGCCCCCTTGCCTCTTGCCAGTGAATGTTCCAGTTCTGGCCACACGAACCCACTGTGTTTCCTTGAAGGAGCCAAGTTCTCTCATCTCTGGACCCTCCCTTCTTTCTGGGATACTCCTTCTTCTCCACCTCCCTAGCTTGGCCGCTGCTTCTCATCCCCCAGGGGCCTGCGGAAATGGCACCTCTGGGACTGACTGGACATTTCTTCTGATTCTTTTCTCTGATGACCAATTCCTGGCTCTGCACTGTGGCCAGCCTCGGTCTCCAATCCTATTCTGGCCAGAGTACTCCCCTAATTAAAAGCTTTCCATGTTTCTCATTGTCCTGAGGACAAAGTCCAAATTCCTTGGCTGGGCTGACAGGGCCATTCCACAAAGGGGAGGGAAGGGAGAGCTATTTGGCAGGAGCAAGGGGAAGGCTTCCCACCATGGGGCTGTCACTTTCTCGTGGTAGGGAGGCCAAGCCCCCTGCAGAGGGTGGTGTTCTGGGGGTGACGCTGGGGTGTGAAAGGTCGTGGAGAGAACTTGGGAGCAGGAGCCCACCGGGGAGGAACAGTGTAAGCAATGAGTAGCATTGCAGACCAGTCGAGGTGGGTGATGAGGGACCCATGGTGACCCCAGGCTGCCTGGCTGTGCAGCAGGTGCAGTGAAGGCAGGTCTCTCCAATAACCAGTCACTGTGAGGCAGCAGGTGCAGTGAAGGCAGACGGGAAGGGATTGGTTGGGACCAAAGGACAGGGAGGGGGCGGGGGGCTAAGGAGCTGAGGACTGTCAAGGAGCAGGTGAAATGATGGGTCATGGAAACTTAACCAGAAGGGAGATGAAGACAGGAGGGGCCAGGGGATGGCTGGTTGCAGTGTGGCCCGAGATGGGATTTAGGGAGATACTCTGAGCCAACAAGCTAGGGGTACCAGGTCCTGGGAAGTCAGCTGTAGTGACTGCAGAAGTAGCGGCATTTCCGCCCTGCCCGTGCGTCCACCCAGCTCCTACCCAGACCCACGTCCTACTGGGTGTGTAGGTACTACTCCACTGCCCTTTGGAATGGCCCTCTGGGGGCAGGGCCATGGTCTTCACCTGGCGTCCTTCCCAGGGGAGCTCAAGGAAGGCCTTGCCTGTGGTGGCTGCTTATTGGGACATTGGTGCGATGTAACCTGGCCCTCCACCCTTTCTTTAGGCCTGTGCTTCTGTTTTCCTTTAGTTTTTTTTTTTTTTTTTTTTTGTAGCATTTTATTTGTTTTCCTCAAATAAACCTTCTGCTTCTTATTTGGGTTTTTAAAAGTCATCACTAGGCCCAACATGGGACTCAACCTCATGACCCCAAGATCAAGAGTGGCATGCTCCTCCAACTGAGCCAGCCAGGTGCCCTTCCTTTAGTTTTTTTTTTTTTTTTTTAAGATTTTATTTATTCATTCACGAGAGACACACAGAGAGAGGCAGAGACACAGGCAGAGGGAGAAGCAGGCTTCCTGCGTGGAGCCCAATGTGGGACTCGATCCCAGGATCCCGGGATCACAACCTGAGCCAAAGGCAGATGCTCAACCACTGAGCCACCCAGGCGTCTCCCTTCTTTTAGTTTTTTTATTTTTATTTTTTTCCTTTAGTTTTTTTAAAGGAAATCTCATGAAAGAGTCTAACCCTGTTTCAGCTGAAAAGAAACAGGAATTCTCCCCACATGAACGGATGGAGAGGCGGTCTGTGGTCCTCTGATGAGAATGGCGGCTCCCTCTTGGGAGCCCTGGAAGAGTGAGGATTCAGGGACAGAAAGATTCAGGGCCAGGAGTGGACAGTGGCCTAGGTTCCTGACCTGTTTGTTCTGGGTAGGGCATACACACTGCCATCCAACCAAGCTGAGCCCTTCACCCACTCAGTAAAGCACCCACTATGCGTCAGGCCCACCTTGGGAATAAGGGATGTGCAGAGAAGCGACACCCATGTCCTGCCAGCAGGACCACCTGACTAAGGAGACAGGCGCGCAGGGAAGGAAGTGAGACTGGCGTCTACAGTTGGGGGTATGGACGTAGGAAATGGGCACCTTGTTAGTCTAGGGGGACAGGTGTGTCGTGGGGGGATACTGTAAGTTTCCCTGTAAGGACAGCACTGGGTTGCAACCTGGAGCTTCCCGGGTGTAACCTGAAATTGGTCCTGGCCGTTGGGGGGCAGGAAGAGACCCAAGACAAAGACGGGGACAGGTTGGGGGATGGCAGGTGTAAGGGGCACAGGAACTTACTTATGAGGCTTTTCTTGGGTGACTCTCAGGGAGGTGGGGGTGAGTAGATCTCAGCACCTGCCTGTCAGATCTTACACCGAGGCCTTAACTGGGTTCAGTGTCCTGTGCCACCCAGATAGTCTCCTCGCAACATCACTGTCTTGAGGCTGTATCCTTGGGGCAGCTTCTAGGAGTGGGCTGGCAAGTGGGACACACATTTCAAGGACAAGAGAAGGGGTGAAGAGCCTCCCGGTGCCTGGGTCTGGAGCCTGGGTCAAGGAGGGGCATCCCCCTGCATCCCCTTCCCCCCCACCTCCCCTAACACTGCGGCTCAAGTATATGTATGTGGTGGGGTTGGGGGGGAGGTGAACTGAGGAAGAAAAGAGTAGAAGTAGGAAGCCCCCCCCCAGGGGAGGCTGCACAAATCACGCATAGCCGGGGAGGGCGCTGGGAGTGGGCGGTGGAGTCCAAAGGTGGTGATGTGTTCCCAGGGCATGAGGTGGGGAGGGAGCGAGGTGCTGGGCGAAGGCCATACCCCCCAGGTGAGATGAGGAGCTGGGTGGGGATGAGGACTAGGGGATCCCAGGTTGAATATGCAGGGTCTGAGATGCCACAGTTCCCGGGGGAGGCTCTGCTGTCCTTGGTGCCCCCGGACACATGGCCTCTTGTTTCCACTCACCCTGCTGGCAACACCCTTCCCCCATCCATCAGCTCCCAGGTTTCTCCAGGAGGAGCCCCCAGATCTTGGTCCCTGAAAGCAATTTCCTTCTGTCAGAGCACTTACAGGTGCTCTACTCTCAGTGCCCCTGGACACCTGCCTCTCTGGGGGCCCTGGCGGGGGAGGGGGGACACCCCACCTGAGCAGCAGGGAGTGATGAAACCTGGGGTCTCCTGGTGCTCTTCCTCCTGCAGGAGGTGATCATGATCACTGCCACCCAAGAAGTTCTGCGCTGGAGGTGGGCGATGCCTTCCAGGGCTGACCCCAAGCAGGAAGTGACTCTTCCTGCCCAGGGGGCTTTCGGACAACCCTCCCATGCCTGAGGGGGGTGGTGCAGGTGTGCAGAGGAGGGTCAGCCAGTGGAGCAACTGCACCGGCCAAGACGGTCTGATCCTAGAGGTGGGGTAGGGAGCTGCAGCCTCCAGAGAAACCGGCTGATAAACCCCCAATTCTTAAGGCTTATCTTGAATCAGCACAGGAGCAAACGTGAAGGATTCAGGGTACACGCCTCCACCCCCCAAATAGAAACCCTCCACTTTCCCGAAGCTGAGCGTCCCCTCACCCCCACTCCCCTCCACAGGACCTAGAGGAGAAGCCACAGGCCTGGCGGGGGGCCGGGCAGGGCACATCTGCCTGCTCGAGTTAGGCAGTGTTCCCAGTGGAAGGGATGGCTGGTGGGGGGGGCCCTGGGAGGGGAAGGAAGGTCTCTCGGTGAGATGGTGAGGGACAATCACAATGACGGTGACCCCGGCTTTTATTTCACACCTGCCAGGTGCCTGCCCCTCCTATACACGATGTCACGTGGTCCTCACCATTGGTCACCACAATCACGACTGTGACTCTCTAGAACCTGAGGCTCTGGGAGGTTAAGTCACTTGCCCAGGGCCCCCAGCTGGGGAGTCATGGACGGGGGATCCCAGTCCAGTCCTGTCACATTGCGGAGCCCGTGTTCTTTCCACCTGGTCACCAGTTAGGTGACCACTCTCGTGGTCCGTGAAGAGTCACCGGTGTGGTCTCTGGGGGCGGGAAACAGTCACTCCTGGGAAATCCCTCATCGGTGCTACAAGGCAGGGTTGGATTCGAGGGCTGTTGAGAGTGGGTGCCAAGGATCTTCAGGGACCCCGGTGACAGACAGGTAGACTCCGACCGCTCCATGGTCACAAACCCCGAGTTCCAAGGAGACCCAAGTACGCCTTCCTGCGGCACGGATACGTGGGGACACGTGGGCTCTTCGGCACAGGTCACGCAACCCCACAGGGGGTGGGCAGTCCTGGGGACACGTGCATGCCGACGCGCACTCCCTGCACGCGTCCCTGCAAGCGCGCCCCCACTCCCACCCACCCTGTGGGTGCTGGGCAGCTCGTGAAAAGGGGGAGCTCTCTGGCGCCTGGTCAGATGAGGCTGGCGATGCTGGACGTGGTCTCGTGCCGCTGGCCAGCAGACAGCTGTCCCGAGATGCTGAGGACGCTGCCGTTGCTGAGGGCGGAGGGGGCCTCGGCGGCGGGGAGTGGGGGGCAGTGGCCGCTCACGCCCACCTGGTACAGCAGCAGGCCCAGCAGCAAGAGCGAGCCCGAGGCCGCCAGGCCGATGCCCACGGAGAGCATGGCAGCCAGCGGCCGCGCAGGGGCAGGGGCGGCGGCCAGCCCGGCCAGGGTCAGGCCGGTGACCAGCACCACCAGGCCGCTGAGCAGCACCACCAGCGCGTCGGCACCCCCGCCGCTGCGCAGCAGGGCCACGTGCTGGGGCTGGCGGACGCAGTTCATGTCCTGCACGGCCGAGCTCATCAGCTGCTTGACCAGGACCAGCAGGGCCAGCAGGCAGAGCACCGTGCCTGCCGCCAGACGCCACTCACCCGAGCGGCTGCTGGTGGAGGACAGCAGGGCCACACCGCCCGCCCCGCATCCCGCCACCAGGAGCACGGCCACGGCGAAGCAGAGCGCCGAGCGGCGCGGCTGCTGGGACCACCAGAGCTCCACTTGCTCGGCCAGCATGTCGGGAGGCAGCCCCCGGCCTGGCGGGGCTGGAGCCTCCCCTTCAGACATGGCAGGGGGCTGGGTGCAGGGCGCAGGGCAGAGCCAGGGGGCCCGGGGTACGGGTCATGGCCTAGAGCCCTCACCAGCTGCTCGGCAGCCCGAGGCCCGAGGTCTGGGGTCCTGGTCCTCTCCCAGCCCAGGGCACGCTCTCCAGCACCTGCAGGGGGATCACGCTGTTACCTGCCCAGCCCACTCGCCCTGGAGAGCCTCCCTGGGAGCCTCGGGGATGATCCCTGGGAATCCGCCCCAGTGTCCCCCGCACTCCGTCCCTCCACGCGCCACACCCCCTCCCCAGCACTGCAACTTGGGAATGCCTCTCCAGTGACCCCAGGAGGGTTCCCCCACATGACATGTCCCCCACCCCACCAGGGGAGCCCCTGACCTCTCTGGCTCTCTCAGGTGCCTGTCCCATCCCGGCGGCCCGAAGGAGCTGGTGCCACAGTGGATGATGGGACCAAGAGCAGAGATAAAGCCTCATTCAGGATCGGACTCACATGGCCTCAGCTGTCACCGCTGGCTCCTGGGGGAGGGCTGTGGGGAGGGGGGGGACTTACGGCTTAACCCTTCTGGAACCAGCAGCCTGACCCTGAGCCTTCTCTCTGGGGGCTGCGGCTACTTTTCTGGGGGTCGGGATCTAATCCCTACCTCTCTCCTTCCCCAGCATCTCATAGGATTTCCCACCTGTGGCTGTCGGTGCCCCAATCCCTCTCTCCCTCACACCCAGATCTCCCTCCTAAGCTCCAGACCCATAAGCCAATTGTTCCCAAGTCATCTCTGACGCAACAGGTCCCAACCAAAGCTTGTCACCTTAGCCTGGACCTCCTCCTCCTCCTCTCATGTTTCTTACTTCCTCGTGGAATGCCCGTCCCAGGGAGGCCAGCTGTAAACAGTCCCTGCTTCCGTCCCCACGGCTCCTGCCTCATCACCCCCACCCACGTCCGTCTTCCTGCCTCCCGTCTTTCTCCACTCTCCCTCTCACCAACGCCCCCATGCCACCCTCCTCCATGATTTCTCTAAAGTGGGGCGAAGGGAGGAGGGCTCTGTAAGGGAACCCCAGCTGCTGTCCTTACCACCCATGGGACTGGGGCAAAGGACCTGACGGTGGTTACTCGTTTCACATTTAACCTTCCTCTACAGGCCAATCAGCGTGACTCAACTGGGCAAAAGAAAGCAGCCGTGGTCCCTGCCCTCAAGGAGCTCTGGCTTGCAGCAGGTGCATATATGTGATAAATGCCGGGTGTGGGTTAGCTGGAAGAGGGGCCTAGGGGAGGGTCAGAGAATCCCCAGATGAGTTCACCTCTTAGAACCTCAGTCTCCTTATTGGAAAAATGAGGACAATAACATTTATCTTGAAGGATGGGAGCGAGTCATCTGACATCTCCGCTTCAAAATTCCAATGGGAATTCTAGGACCTGCATAGATGCCCAAAGAATGCCTCCTTGAATAAAAGAACACAATGTTCTCCTAATTCAGGATAGGACTCCTGCTGTATACGTAGGTCCAGGAATGTGATGAACGTGGCCGTGCTGTACAAGGGTTTACCACCCCCACCCCGCCCCAGGAGGAGTCTGTTCTTCACACACACACCCCCCTCTGCAGGGGCAGCCTAGCACACAGGCTGGGAGGAGCAGGTGCAGATGCCCCTAAGGGAGGTGGGGGCGGGGTCTTGGGAGGGGACCTGGGGTCAGTCCCAGTGTTCCCCAGGTCTGTGACTTCACTGGTCTGAAAGTGCTTGCACAGGTGTGCTGGGGCAGTGGGGACAGGCTGCGGGTGGGGCGGAGGTTCTTGGGCAGAGCCAGCGGGAGAGAGTGGGGGCGGTGGGGGTCAGGGGACCATGGGGCACTCACAAGAAGCCTGGAAGCGCTGGATCCGATCAGAGCAGACAGGGCCAGGCAGGTGGGGCGCTCCAGCTCCGTTTCCGGGGAGGTGCTTCACCTGCCTAACCTGGTCCAGGTAAGCCCTGGGGGTGTGCGTGGGGGGAGGGGGATCAACAGGTGTTTCCAAGGCAGAGCTTTGAGCCGATTGGCTGACGTGGCACAGCTCCATCTGCTGGGCTGGAGGCATTCCTGGGAAGGGAGGGGCTTCTGTCCGCCGCTGTTAGGGCTCGAACACAATTCCCAGATCCGGGCAGCAGGAGGAATGTTCTCTATCTGCTCCAGAGCCTGGACCCTAACTCATCCCTGACTCCAAGCCCAGCTTAGCTTTAGCTCCAGCCTAAACCTAACCCCGACCCCAGCTGCACTTTCAAACTCTAACTAGATTTCCCAGCTCCGACTGCAACCCCTACCCCATATCTCAGCCCCAACCCTCCAGCCCCATTTCCAAATCCAATTCCTGCCCCGGCTTCAAATCCCAACAGCAAATCTGGCTTGAAACCTCAGCTCCAGATTCTGGAATTAGACCCTAGACCACGACCTTGATCCTTGTTCCTGAACTCAGCCCCCAAATCCCAGTCCCAAATCCCAACACCAGCTGACCCCCCAACCCTGGCCCAGTACCCTCATCCTTGGACTGGAGCTCCCACAGGCCCCTTGCTGGGTCTCCTTTAAAGCCCTGACACCAAGGGCTGGCCTCCTGGATGCGGCACCTGCTGGGAGAGGTGGGGCTTCAGCTCCCCCCAGAAGAGGGCAAAGGCTTTTCAGGTGTGAAACAGGAGCTTCCTGGCTTAAAACTCTTGCAGAATAAACACTTCAGGATACAAGCCACACTCCTTTGCAGGCTCACATAGCCCCTGCCTTCTGCACCACGTGCCAGTCACTTGCCACTGGCCCCTGCCCTCCAGCTGGGTGGCATGTCATTCAGTTCTCCATGCTCTGTCCACTCCATGCTTTGTCCTTCCGGCTGGTTTTTGAACTCTGATTTCCCATGCACGGTGGTATTTACCACCATCCTGCCTCAGCCTGGCCAACTGAGATTCTTCAACTGTAAGATCATCTTCTCCAGGAAGCCCTCTCGGACTTCCAGGCTGGTCCAGGGGAACAGAATTCAAAAGTGGCCCCATGCCTCCCCCACAGCTGCTCTTAAGCGTGCGCCGTAATTGCCACTATTTACTCACTCGTCATCCCCCACTACACGGTGGTCTCAGTGTCCCGTTTGCTGACCGGACACTTTCGTAGCTTGCACTTTGCCTAGCATGGGGGAAGTAATGATAAATATTTGTTGAATGAATGAATATGTGAAGTGATAGGGGCAGGCAGCCCGTGAGATAAGGCTGGAAGGACAAGTTTGGCAGGTTGCACAGGGACGTGCATGCCGTGGCAAGGCCTCTGGGCTCCTCTGAGGTGCCCCTGGAAGATTCTGAAGCCTAACAGGGACGTGGCCAGGGCTCTGCTTCTGACAGCTGAACCTGGCAGCGCCTACCGCACATACTTTGGATGGGTGCACGGGGGCCCCCACTTGGAGGTGGTTGCAGGCTGTCACCCATTTCCTGGATTGGGTCCCTTGTAATGCCCCCTGCCCTCTCTCCTTCTGATGTGTATCAAATAGACAAGAAAGACAAAGTTTTCTTCCCAGTACCAGCTCATGAAATACTCATGCTTGACCCTTCTGTGCCTCTCTTCGCTTTGCTCTGTGGAGATGATGTGGGAGCCAGCCACAGCCTTGGGGCCGTGCTGTCAGATAAGTATAATGTGAGCCACAGATGTGATTTATAAATCTAGTAGGGACGCCTGGGGCGCCAGCGGTTGAGCATCTGCCTTGGGCCCAGGGTGTGATCCTGGGGTCCCGGGATCGAGTCCCACATCGGGCTCCCTGCACGGAGCCTGCTTCTCCCTCTGCCGGTGTCTCTGCCTCTCTCCTGTGTCTCATGAATAAATAAATAAAATCTTAAAAAAGAAAGTCAGACCTTATTCTTATAAAAAAAATAAAACAAAAAATAAAAATCTTCTAGTAGCCCTGTTACAAAGGTTAAAAAAAGAAAAAAAAAGGTGAAAATACTCTATGAAAATTTTTATTTAACCCCCTAATATTTTTCATTTTAGGGAATGATTATGATTTATGATTATGATTTTCATTTAGTGAAGGATGACACACGATTACTAAGCTACATCACTCTTATTTTGTGCTTCTCAGTTCAGACTAGCTATGTGGCAAACGTGCAATTGCCACATGTGGCTCACGGCTCCCTGACGGGGATAGTGCAGATCCAGATGGCTCTTCCCCTCAAGGAAAAGTCAGGGCAAGCTGCCTGCTGTGAGGCCAGCTGGCTCTCAGGGAGGACCATGTGGGTATGCCACTTGGGCAAAACTTTATAAAGGCATCCCCTGCCCTGGGGCACAGGGCGAGGAGGGTCAGGGCTCCAGGTTGTGAACTCCTCCTGCTGACTTGCTGATTTCTAGCAATTATTTACCCTCCTGGTCCCATGGAGGGGTCAGCCCTGCCAGACCTGTGGTCCAGATGTCCTGGATGGAGCTAGGGCAGGGGAACTCATGAAATTTTCCCTCCCTTTCCCCTGAGGGGTTTAAACAGAACTTTTTGGATGGTGGTAACCAAGCCTAAAAGATTCCTCAGCTTAAACATTGATGGAGTGAGTCTTTGTTCTCGGTCTGGGTCTTGTCAAGTAAGGCTACAGTCCAAGTGGATAGGCAGGCTCCTTGCAGGGCTTTTGAACTCTGTCCCCCAAACTGGGGGCAGCTCAGATGGGCAGTAGTGAGAGCCGGGAGTAGGAGGTGGCAGTGGGCACAGAGTGCAGGATGTGGATCAGATGGCCGTTGGACGGTGGGAGTTCTGAGAGGCCCACTCTCCAAAGAGAGGCCCTGTAGCCCCATCTCCCTGCTGCCACAATCCCACCACAGGCTACTATCGCCCTGGTCACTGGGCTGACCCCCTTCTAATGCAGAGCACGTGATGTCACTCCAGCTGCCTCCAGTGTCCCATCTTCCGCAGAGAAACAGCCAAAGTCCTCCTGGATGGCTAGGGCCCTCTCTGATTTCATCCAGTTGTCCCTCCCGGACTTGCTCTTGCTGTGACACAGCCTTTGCATAGGCTGTTCCCTCTGCCTGGCATGCTTTTCTTTCCATGTGACTCCCTCCCGCACCTTAGGTCAGGGATGTATGTGCTCGAACACCACCTCAGCGAGAAGCCTTCCCAGCCACCCTGTCTACAATCACAACCTTCTCCTACCTCCTAGCCCCTGGCCCTATTTTATTTCCTTTATTCTCTTAAGTTTCTTGGTAGTAATTACCACCTCACAGCATGCTATGTATTTCTCTTACCTGTCTGGAATATTGTCTTTCTACTCCCCTAAAATGTAAGCTTCATGACCGAAGAGATGTGAGTCTGATCCGTGTCCCCCTCCAGCTCCTAAAATAGGCTTGGCATATAAGAGGTGCTTGGTGACTGCTTGTGGAGTAAATGGTGGAAAGCCCACTGGTTTTGGAGCTAGACTGACCTTGAAGTGTCCAGCCCCTGCTCCAGCTGTGCAACCTTAGAAAACCTGCTTAAACTCTGTGTTTCAGCCTCTCCATTTGTAAAATGGGGAATTAGTATTAATAGTTGTGTGTATGAGATTAAATAATATAATTATAATCTTGATTAACTCCAGCAAACAGTTACCATTTCCCTTCTTTGTCTTCCCACCAGGTGTGCTAGAGACATAGTGGTGAGGAAAAGAGGTGCTGTCTCCGCTATCCTGAAGGGCAGCCTGGAGCATAAGAGGCATAGACTACTGTCTGCAGCTCTAGCCAACACACCCCACCCCCTCCCCGACCTCCGTGCTCCTTGAGTGACAACTGCCTCAGAGGGACATGTTTTGGAGCGTCTGCCCTGCGCACAATGACCACCTTCACGGCAGGGATGAACCCCAGCAACCAGGATTACTTTTTGTGACCCATCCCCTGGGTGTGGATAGAGGAGAGCCCCAGACTCAAGCAAGGCCAAAAGTACTTCTCTTTTGTCATTTTAAAGTCGGACTAGAGATTCCATTTCAGCTTTGGGGTGTGTGCTAATAAGATGCTGAGGCATCTTCTGCTCCCCCAATTGGGAATGGAAACTGGTCTGCAGGGAGGGGCATGGATGAGAGAGAGCGGTGGCTCCAGCCAGGCCTTGGTTCAAGTTTCTCTTGAGGCCTGGTTGTATCTCTGTCCTGAGATTCCTGAGACACCCCTGCCAACACACACACACACACACACACACACACACTTGCCCGGCCCAGTGATAAACCTCCCCTTTGGGCTTAAACTGGCTGGAGTTGGGTTTCATTACTTGTAGCTAAAGAAAGGCATCCAGAGTTCTTCTGTTCAGAACTAGACTCTCGTAGTCCCAACTTCAATATATTTACTACATCAGTACACATAGGAAGTGCTAGGCGAGTCCTACAGCTGCCACTCCTGCCAAATCCCAGCATGTGACACACACAGGATGATCAATACACACCAATTCTTGTCTGTGATTGGCCAACGTAGTTGATCAGGGAAGGTTAGTTCTTCCGGCTGCCTGGTGCATGGAAATCTGCCCCCCAGCCCAGCCCAGCTCTGGGGAGTCCTCATCAGGTGTGCTCAGAGCATAAGCAGGCCTTGGACCTCCAATGGACTAGGGCAGCTGCCCCAAGAGAGCTCAGGAAGAATGAACCCACGCTCCTGGGCCTCACGTCCTTTTCTCTAAACTCTCACTACTCCAAATCCAGAGCAATGATTACAAGGGAGTCCTACCTGGAAGCACAGAGGTACCCAGGCCTCCCAGGGCGCCCAGGCACTTCCTGGAGCAGCTGTTTGGTCATGCTCTGTGTAAAAAGCAGTGGGGAAAGGTAGATGCTAATGCTAGAACTCCTGTGGGGCAGGGTCTTCAGTGCAGAACAGGCTGGCAGAGGAGGCTCAGCGGGGCAGCTCACGTTGCCTGGCCACAACGGATGCTGACTCCAGAGGAAGGGCAGGGGAGCCAATGGATGGCCGGGGGCCCAGAGAGAAAGCAATCCCCCAAAGCACCAGCTGTCACACCGTAAATGCATGAGTCCCCAGAGCTTAATAATGGACCCCAACCAGAAGCACAAGTGTGGAGTCCATATGCCAAGGCCTAGCCACTTGGGTGACACGGGGTCCTGCAGGAGTGCGTGACCGTCAGGCCCACACTATCAATGAGGGGTCAACCGGCTGCAGAGACCCTGTGAAGGGGGAGGTTCACCAGCGGGGCTGGGAACCTCCCCATGGAGTCAGGAGGGAGGAGTCAGGGAGGTCTCTGCTGCAGCAGCCAGCCAGGCAGTGCCAGCCACCGGCTTGATGTAGGAACACAGAGGAAAAGGGAGACGGCAACTGGTGGAGTTGAGCCCCACTTTGCGGTGCAAGTACCTGAGCTCTGCTTTGATTGTGGAGGCATCCACTTCAAAGACTTTCTCAAAAAACCCACTGCCAGCCACTGAGGCTTCTTGCTTTTAGAGGTCTTGGTTGATTTTGGTAACAGACCCGTTGAGCCACTGCCCCCACCTTCCTCCCCCTCACCTGTTAGATCCCACTCTTATGTTTTAAAGGGGCCACAAACCCTAGGCCCCCACACGCAACCCCAGTAGAGCCGTACCCCAAACAGGACTTGCTTCCTCTGCCTCCCCCCACCACCCCCCACCTTGCTGAGAGCCCCAGGTGTAATTTCCAGGTCCCCAAGTAATAAACCTTCCTTTCTTTCGAGGTTGCCTGATGGTGGTTGCTGCAGGGTGTCTCGGAATCCTAGTAAGAACCCCAAGGGCCAGTCCAGCCTCAACACTGATTATTGGTAGGTGGAGACCTGCACAAAACGGTGAGATTTTTGCCAGCAAGAGGCCACCCCCCTGCCCCCCTGGGCAGCTGAGAAAACACCCTGTCTCCCGCTGGCCCCAGCTGCCAGATGCTGCTGGGACAGGGCTCTCCCCCGCCCTGAGCTCTTGCTCCCACTGCCCTCCCAGCAGCTGGGCCACAGCTAGCCACTGGCTTGGGTGAGCTTGGCTTGGGAGCTCCCTTACTTCTGGTTTAGATTCTCCTGGCGTCGCACTCCCCTCCACCACCTGGCCCGGGGTTCTGGGATTCTGTTCCGTGCTTCTCCAGGGCAGCCTCAAAGGGGCTGGAATGTGGAGGCTGCTGGCGCCCCAAGTTGGGTGCTCCCGCTGCTCCCCGGCGGAAGGAGCCTGTGCCAGCTATTTCACCCTTTCGATTTCCTCACCTGTAACCTGAGGCCCATCTTTGTAGGTGAAATGTGAGGTCTTGATTCTAAGGCATTTTTAGGTTGGAAACCCTGTCATTTGAATGTTGCTGCATCCTAGCCACAGTGAATCCCCTTCTGGCCCCTGAAGAGCTCAGGTTTGCTCTACGCCTGCCTTCTTCCCCAGGTTTTCTCCCTCTCCCTGTGCTAGGCTAACTCCCTTGGGGCTGAAGTCAGAAGAATTCACATCTCTGCACCTCCTTTACAACCATCTGGGGCCCAGAAGCTGTCCTCTTACCTGTGGTTGGCCACAGTGTCCTCCCCACGGCCCCCAGCCTCCACTGGGTGCCTCTACCAATGCTCCACCCAGACACCCAGCGGAACTTTAAAAACAGACACAGCACTTGCACCCACAGAACTGAGAGCCTTGGAGGAGAGGCAGCATCACACCATCAAATGGAAATGTCATAGTGAGGGTTATGAAGGAAACCAAATGGCGCACATGATCTAGATGGTGGAGGGGGGATTGGGGACCGTCTTCCTGAGGAAGTGGCATTTCAGCTACATCCATCTGAAGGATGAAATTGTGGGGATGAGAGCATTCCAGGCAGAGAAAATAGTATGTGGAACGACCCCGAGGCAGGGAGAACTTGACCCTTTATAGGAACTGAAAGGAAGCCAGTGCAGCAAGAGCCTGGGAGCAGAGGGCAGTGACTTTCAGGGGCTTTGCACGGGCCCCCGGACAGCGACAGATCTGCAATGCGCCTTCACGACCCTGCAGGGAGGTCTGGCTCTGCTAACCTCCCTGACCTCATTTCAAGTCCATTTCTTCTTCAGAGGCAAAGCCCAGAGGCTAGTTGGGAATGAGGGCTGTGTTCTGGCCCACCTGCCCCGCGTCATGAAGTAACGGGTTGTTGTCTCTGTGGTTGGATCAGAGGGCGCCTGAGTTTTTTTCCTGCTCCCTGGGCCTGGTGTCCTAGAGGGCACAGGACATGCTGCGTACACACCGGTCTGAGGTGGATAAGCTGGCCCCTGTGACAGGGTGTGGTCCCAGCCCAGTGGCCCCTGAGGGAGCAGAGGGGCAGCAGGAAGCAGGGCCCAAGGGCAGCGTGATCTCCGTGGTGACAGGCGGCCTTGGGCCTGGACAGGGACAAGCAGCGATGGCTTTGGATGAGCTGGAACCCCCCAGTCCTCAGGGTCCCCTCTTTCCCTACCCCCCTCTCTGGCTCCCTGGCTAAACAGAGAGTTGGACATGGTGATGGGCAAACATCTTTATTCTGACCATGTCCCAAGTTCCGCCGGGCAGGAGAAAAAGCTTGGTAGGGCCAGTGCTGTGGGGACCGCAGGGACAGCACAGAGTTGGCCTGGGCGCAGAGGTGCCGGGCTCCCAGGGTACCTGCAGATGGCTCCCCAGGGGGGATCAGTTGGTCTGCACCTCAAAATCCACTTCTGACCGGACCAGGGAAGGAAGCCGAATTCCAGCAAGGGGGTGGAAGCCCGGGACCTGCTCCTGCTCTTGGATCTGGTCTCTGAGGCGTTGGATTTCCAGACGTTGCATTTCGATGATTCTCCCAGTTTCCTCTTGCTCATTTAGTCTCATGGTGGGCGCAGCGCTGCACACGTCCTCGCTGGGCACTGGAAGGCACAGAGCAGGACTCCTGTGGGCCTGTTGCTGGGCTGCTGTGAAGCTGTTTGGAAACCAGCTTGTCCCTCTTTTCCCCATCGTCCCCAGATTTCTTGAGCACCTACTATGGGACAGACACTCAAGCCCAGACGCTAGGGATAGAGACAGGCTGTTTCACCATCTGGTGGAGATGGAGGAAGGAAGAGACACTCCAGAGTGAGAAAGCCTGTCTCCTGAGCCCCCAGTCTGTCTGCCCCAGGCCTCCCCAGCAGGCCCCGCTCATTCCCCTGCTCCCCATTCCCCAAGCAGGGTGGTGCTCTCCTGCTGACCTAGGTTGGCATCCAAACCCCGAGTCTTCTTCCTCCTCGAATCAGACCCCTGCTCCAGGAGGCACACCCCTCTCTCCCCTCCTGGGCTGGCCACTCTCATGCCCCTTGAGGACCTTCCCCCAGCTCCATCCTCCTGTCTCAGGTGCTGCCATCATCCCACCCAATGCCAGTGTCCTCCAGGGTCCACGGCTCATCCCATTCCCTGGCCCCACTGGCTGAACTCTCAACACCCATGTCCTTGGCTTCCATGCTATGCTGGCACCCACTCTGTGGCTTCCCCTGCCTCCCAGCACCAGGACCCTGCACTTTTACATTTCTGCTGTAGTGGCCCATCCTCCTTCTGCCATCTCTCTCACTGCCTTCTGCTCAAGTTATCTGTTCTTGGACTGAACGTGGATCTCTTATTCCTGGACAATTCTATTTTTTTACCTACCAAGTGGGTTCCTTTTAGATTCACTCCCTATTCTGTGCAGTTAGACCCACAGTGGGGTCTCTTTGGCCATTTTCTTTTCTTTTTTTTTTCCCCCTTTGGCCATTTTCTTGAGAGCATGCTTGATACTCTAGATGCCTTTTCCTCCTGCCCCATGAGCCATGCATGGCATGAACCTGAGGTTACCCAGCCACCTGGTGGCTCCATTCACACCTGGCCTGTTGTGTGCCACTGAAAAAAGTAACATATGAGATTCAAATTCTTGGTTTACAGCCCTAGGCAGACTTCCTGTCCATAGAGAACTCTCATTCCTCCCCTCTGGCTGTGTTTCTGAACTTCGGCCTGTACTCTAACTGCTCGCCCCAACGCTTTAAAGAAAATTAAGGTCAAATATAACATAAAATTTATCCTTTAACCATTTTTAAGTACAGAGTTTAGTAGTGTTAAGTGCATGTACACCGTTGTGCAATCTCCAGGACTCTGGCAAGAACACTCATGCCACCATTCTGTTTTGTGTCTCTAAGAACGTGACTGCTCTAGAAACTTCACATAAGTAGAATCATATGGTATTTGTCTTTTTGCGTCTGGTTTATTTCACTTAGTACCGTGTCCCCCGGGTTCATCTGTGTTACCACATGTGTCAGAATCTTTCCTCTTTAGGGCTGGATTGTATTTTATTTCATGGATGTACTACATTTTGTTTATCCATTCATCTGGGGATGAACCATTGGGTTGCTTCTGCCTTTTGGCTACTGTGAATAATGCTGCTATCAACATGGGGGTACAAATATCTCTTGGAGACCCTATTTTCAGTTCTTTTGGGTATACGGCCAGAAGTGGAGTTTCTGGGTCATGTGGCAATCCTACTTTCGAGTTTTTTGAGAAATTGCCCTAGAGCGTGGCTGCAATGTTTTCCATTCCCACCAGCAGTGCACTAAGGTCTCATTTTCTCCAGATCCTGACCCATAATTTTCTGTTTATTTTGAGAGCAGCCATCCTAATTCCTGTGAGGTGGTATCTCATTGTGATTTTTATTTCATTTCCCCTGATGATTAGTGATGTTGAGTGTCTTTTCATGTGCTTGTTGGTCATTTGTGTATCTTCTTTGGAGACATGTCTGTTCAAGCCCTTTGTCCATTTTTAAATCTGGTTGTTTCGTTGTTACTGTTGAGCTGTAGGAGTTTGTTACATATTCTAGACATTAACTCCTTATCACGTATATGACTTGCAAATATTTTCTCCCATCCCACAGGCTGCTCTTTTACTCTGTTGGTTGTGTCCTTTGATGCACATGCATTTTCAGTTTTTTGTGTAGTCGATTTTTTCTTTTGTTGCCTCTGCTTTTGGTGTCCCATTTAAGAAATTATTGCCAAATCCATCCTCTCCTCCACTCCTCACAGATGACATTACCACCACTTGGCTGCCAATCTGTGTCTTCAACTCCCAGTCAAGCTTCTCTCAGGAGAAGAGGGGTCTCTTCCCTACCCACTCCCAATCTCTTCCCTGTATATCAGAAGTTAACTCTAGAAAAGACCACATGTTGGAAGCCAAGGAAGAGAGTATTGCAAGGAGGAAGTTGTCAGCAATGCCCAGTGGCCAGCCTTGCCCTAGGCTTCTAATTGGTCTGAAGATGGGACCAGCATTCAGATTGACTGATATCCTACTCTTCCTAAGGGAAGTCTAGACCCTTCTCTTCTTGCCTATGCTCCTCTACTCTTCTTCTTTTTGGCAATTTCTAGGCTTTTGATCTTTTAGTGTTTCTTCTTTCTCTAGCTCTTGACGCTTCATCCTCCTGCTGCTATTGGTTGCCCCTGATAACCATCCTCTCTGTCAAGCTGTGGCCTGGCCCTGAGAAGGTACAGCATTCCCAAGCCTAAAAGCCCATCCACCGGTGTCACATGCCTCTGCCCAGTTTCTGTTTGCTTTTCCACCTGCTCCCTTAGCTACTTCCTCTTTCCTGGTTACCAGCATAGTCTTTGGACTAAACTTAGTGCCCTCCCCATTGGCCTTTACACTTATTCAATTATTGTCTCATTGCCCAGGGAGATCCAACCTGTGTTTATGAGGCCACGGTCCTAAAGGTCCATACTAGACTGAACCTGGAAATATTCCAGCACTCAAAATTTTCCATCTTCTGCCCTGCCGCTGGCCATACCAACCCCTCGGTGCTTCACCAGGTGCTATAAGCATCTTGATGCAGATTGTGGCTTTAAGGTCCCCTCAGCTCTGCAATCACTGGGTGAGGTCAATGGACTGGGATGTCCTGGATGCAGAGTATCCTAACATGCAAGGGATAGGGAAGTCAGATACTGCAGAACTGTAAGAAAGCTCAGGGTTGACACAGCTGCTGGCTGGTGGCTGACCTCCAGAAGCAGTTGTCTCCTGAAACATCCCTGGCCTGGGTGACACTGTCCATGAATGTTCTTAAGGGTGCAGCTCTGCTTCGTGAGACCAGTTCACACAGAAGATGGGCCAGTGGGCCCAATGTGCGGCTTTGGCACTTGTTTCCCCAGTCTTTCTCTTTCTTTGGTCTGAGCATCTTGAGGGTATGGGCTAGGCTTTTCCTGTTGATTCTCTCCACTGCTCCAATTTTTTCTCATCCCTTTGATAATGACCTGCCAGCTCATCAGAGTTTGGTCTGTCTTATAGGGTCCTCCCTTTGATGGTCCTTCTACCGTGTGCTGTGGTGTGTAAACCCTCCTGTCCTTTTCACCATGGCTGTGCCATGTCAGTTCTTTCCTCATGGCCCCTTGGCTGTTGTCTCTCCCTTGTCAGTTCTCTCCTCCATGCCCCAGCCCACCCCCTACCTCCGTGTCCTATTGGTCCGTACTCTGCTCTGGTCCTGCCATCTGCCAGAACTGGGCAATCTCTCCACATCCTGCCCACAAGCTTCTTTTGGGAGATTAAGTTCTGATTTTCTTTTATTTTTTAAAGAGTTTGTTTGTTTGTTTGTTTGAGAGAGAGAGAGAGAGCACAATTAGGGGAGCTGCAGAGGGAGAAGGAGAAGCAGGACCCTGAGATCATGACCAGAGCTGAAGGTGCTTAACCGACTGAGCCATCCAGGGGCGCCTGAGTTCTGATTTTAAATGATGGGAAATAAGAATATGATTACTAATACATTTGCATTAATTTCTACTGTTTTATTTGCATTTTATGTTTGTGTCACTTTTTCCTTTTCTTTTTTGGTCTTTTCAGAATTTAGAGGGTTTTCCCCTTTACTCGTCTGGAAGGTGTATACACACTTTCTTTCTTAATAGTTATCCTAAAAAGTTTAACAAGCATATTTAATTTAAAAGAGTGTAAAGTAAATCAATATTTTTACCTTCTGGCTAAACAATACAAGACTTAGAATGCTTTAGCTCTGAGTCCCCTGGTTAAATGCTCAGTATTTTAACTCTGTCTTGGTATTTGAGTCCACACTTTAGACGTTTTTTTTTTTTTTGTATTGGCTTATACAGTTGTTTAGATTCTACATATTTGCTTTTTCCTCACACATTGTTTCTTCTTGCATTAAGACTTTCCCTCTGGAATAATTTTTCTTCCTGATATATATTCTTTAAAATTTCCTTAAATGAGATTTTCTTGGTGAAAAATTCTCCCAGTTTTTGTTTATAAGAAAATTTTTTTCATGTGTTTCACTGGTTACATAACTCTAAGCGACAGTTATTACCTCTTAGCACTCGGAAGACACTATTTCATAATTTCTACATGGTTTATACTGTTGCTCTTGGGAAGTTAGGTATCAGCTGACTTGTTATTCCTCTATGTGCAATCTATCTGTTCCCTGGTTGCTTTTAACATCTCTGTCTTTGGTTTTCTGTAGTTTCGATATATATATCTTTTTATTTATCCTACTTGAGATCCACCTGGCTTCCTAGACCTGATGATTGTTATCTTTCATCAATTCTGAAAAACTTTCAGCTATTCTTTATCATAATGTTGCCTCTCCTCATTCTCTTTTTCTCAAGCTTCAGTTAGATATGAGTTAGGTTTTCCCATTCCATCTTCTTTGTCGTTTATTATACCTTTGTCCCTCTGGGCTGCAATCTGGGTAATTTCTTTGTTCTTCTGGTTCACAAAGTCTCCTTTCAGATACATCTAACCTATTGTTCAGTCTGTCCGTTGAATCTAATTGCAATTTATGGTTTTCATTTCTAGGAATATTTTGGGTTCTTTTTTCAAATATACTTAGCCAATTTTGGGAGACTCTTATTTTGCCTTGTTTTCAAATTTCTCTTTTATTTCTTTAAACATATTAAATATTGTTATTTAGTAGTAACAAAACAGTAGTAGATAGCAGTAGGTTTCCTCCTGGACTTAGTGATTTTTGATTGTGAGTTCATGTTCCTTAGGATATTATCTATAGGAATTCTTTGACAACATTCTTAAAATGTATTCTTCTATAGGAAATTTGCATTTGCTTCTGCTTGGGACCCGGAGATACTACTAGTTAAACTGAATCTTCAGCCAAGGTTTCTTTGAGCCACAAATTAAGTGTAAATTCTGGACTTGAACTTGCCTGAGTATGGGCTTTCAGTTAGCAGTTCTCAGGGAGAGATCTTTTCTCTTGTTTGTTTTTTCTTTCCTTCATCCAGAGCTAAGACAGACAGATATTTATCTCACCTATCTCCCTCTGTAAGGTAAGTTTTCCTCTCTAGTTAGCTTATAGTTTCCCAATTTATTTTATCTTGATCTGACTCCATTGTTTCCTTCTTCCTTCCTTCTTTCCTTCCTTTCCCTGTCTACATCTTTACCAACACTTGTAGTTTTTGTTGTTGTTGTTGTTTGATAATAGTCATCATAATGGGCATGAGGTAGTATCTTGCTATCGTTTCAGTGTACATATTTCTGGGGTGCCTCGGTGGCTCAGTCATTTAAGCATCTGACTTGATTTTGGCTCCAGGTCATGATCTCAGGGTCATGAGACCAAGCTCTGTGCTGGACTCTGCGTTGGGCATTCTCTCTGTCCCTCCCTCTCCCTCTGCTTCTTCTCCTCCTCTTGTGTGCATATGCACACATATGTGCACACTCTCCCTCAAAACAAACAAAAATTGCATATATCTAATGATTTCTGCTCAGAATTTTTTTTTTTAAATCTTTATTTATTTATGATAGTCACAGAGAGAGAGAGAGAGGCAGAGACACAGGCAGAGGGAGAAGCAGGCTCCATGCAGGGAAGCCCGACGTGGGATTCGATCCCGGATCTCCAGGATCGCGCCCTGGGCCAAAGGCAGGCGCTAAACCGCTGCGCCACCCAGGGATCCCTCAGAATTTTTTTCATATGCATATTAGACATTTGTGTATTTTCTTTGGATAAATGTCTATTTAAGTCTTTTGCTCATCAAAAAAAATTTTTTTTGGTTGCTGTTGAGTTGCAGGAATTTTTTATTCATTCTGGATCTCAGTTCTTTATCAAATATATGATGTGCAAATATTTTCCTCCCATCATATGGACTGCTTTTTCACTCTTGCTTAAAGTGTTCTTTGATGTATGAAAGTTTTAAATTTTGGTGTAGTCCAACTTATTTATTTTTCCTTTTGTTGCCTGTGGTTTTGATGCCATACCTAAGAAATCATTGCCATATCCAATGTCATGAAGCTTTTCTCCTATATTTCTTCTATGAGTTTTATAGTTTTAGCTCTGACATTTAGGTCCTTGATCCATTTTGAGTTAATTTTTGTATATGAGGTATGGTCCAACTTCATTCTTTTGTATATGGGTATCCTGTTTTCCCAGCACCATTTACTGAAAAGATTGTCCTTTCCCCATTGAGTGGTCTTGGCACCCATGTTGAAAATCATTTGCAAAAAAAAAAAAAAAAAAAAAAAAGAAAATCATTTGACCATATATATGCAGGTTTATTTCTGGCCTTTCTACTCTATTCCATTGGTCTGTATCTCTCTCTTTATATCAGTACCACACTGTTTCAATTACTATAGCTTTGCATTAAGTTTTGAAATCAGGAAGTGTGAGACCTCCAATTTTGTTCTTTTCCAACGTTGTTTTGACTGGGATACCTTGAGATTCCACATGAATTTGAGGATGTATTTTCTATTTCCACAAAAAATCATTGAGATTTTCATAGGGATTGGACTATTAGTAGATTGTTTTGGGTAGTATTGACATCTTAACAGTATTGTCTTTTAAACATAAGATGTTTTTCCATTTATTGGTATCTTAATTTTTCAGCAATGTTTTAGAGTTTTCAATGTACAAGTCTTTTGCCGTCTTGGGTAAATTTATTCCTGAGTATTTCTTCTTTTTGATGTTATTATAAATGGAATTGTTTTCTTAATTTAATTTTTAGAGTGTTCATTGTTAGTATATAAAAATGTAACTGACTTTTGTCTATTGATTTTGTATCCTGCAATTGGGATTTTTTGGTCTTTTGTATGAAACTTCTCCCTATTTTCAGAAGTTTGAAGGATTTTTCCTTTGTTCTCTGGTCTTTGGATATTCCATGATGATGGACTTGATCCATCTATTTTTAGCCATTGTATTGGTTAGTAGGTAAATCTAACACCTTCTTGAAGTCTTTCATTGTTTTCAGCCCCACCTTCACCCCTACTTCCTGAGATATGTTCTTCTGCTAATTCCAGAGACTTGGGAAGGTTCTGTAATGTATATTGGGTTTCTTCTAGGTTCCCCACTCCTGCCTTAGGAGTCTATGGAGTCAGTTACCACTTATCTGTTTTCCAGCTTTCAAAATTTTGCGTCTCTTTCGTGTTTTCTTTGATCATATGGTTTATTTATGCCATTTTAGTAGGCTTCTAATTAGCCATCTTTATTTAGAAGTTCTAATTATATGGTTTTAATAATTGAAAAATATGCAGGTGTGTCTATTAGACCTGTTAGTTAATTGTTATGTGAATGAAAACTTAAATGCTGCTAAAACTAAAATAGTGGTTTGGGGATGACAACCTGTGCTGTTCAGATAAAGAATTCTTTTTAAAAAAAATATTTATTTTCAGTGGTTTGGGGATGGCAACCTGATAAAGAATTTTTTAAAAAAATATTTATTTATTTTCAGTGGTTTGGGGATGGCAACCTGTGCTGTTCAGATAAAGGATTCTTTTTTTAGGGATCCCTGGGTGGCACAGCGGTTTAGCGCCTGCCTTTGGCCAGGGTGCGATCCTGGAGACCCGGGATCGAATCCCACGTCAGGCTCCCGGTGCATGGAGCCTGCTTCTCCCTCTACCTATGTCTCTGCCTCTCTCTCTCTCTCTCTCTGTGACTATCATAAATAAATAAAAATTAAAAAAAATTCTTTTTTAAAAAAATATTTATTTATTTTCTCAGGTTGGGAAGGGGCAAAGGGAGAGAATCTCAAGCAGACTCCCTGCTGAACATGGAGTCCAACACAGGGCTTGATGATCCTGAAATCATGACCTGAGCTGGAATCAAGAGTCAGATGCTTAACTGACTGAGCCACCCAGGTGCCCCCATATAAAGACTTCTTAAAAACCAATTGAATTGGTCAATTTTAAACAACGTGAGGATGTATATTTTGAGCTAACTTGTCTTGGTGGCCCCCTGTTCAAAATTAAAAGTCAGACTTAGGTTCTTCATGATTAAAGCAGACAGTTGGTAATACTTGTCTTCAAATGTTATAAATGAAATCTTCCTTGAGTAAAACTATACCACACAAATGATCTGATGTTAAGTTTGTTTCAAAATAATCCATGGTGATGAGAGAGGAAAGAACTGGGGACTGTGGATACTGATGAAGCAAGAGTGACAGGAACTGATACTTGTTGAAGTCAGGGAATGGATTCATGGGAATTCATTAGGTTTTTCTCTCATTTTTTGTATATGTCTGAAATTTTCAATAATATTAATAGGAAGAACTTGGCTATATCATACAGTATCCTGAGGAGGTCTCAATGATATTTGCTAGGATATTTGGGCATATTTGAAATGTCTTTTAAAGAGAGGCTTTGCAGTTGTTCACAGGCACATCTATGCTTTACTTTCATCTCCAATAAGTCAAGCATCTCAATTTTTGTAACACATACTCGGCTCTTATGTCAGTTCTTTAGACGGAATATTGCCTCTTCCGGTACTACTCAGAGAGTTTACTCTTGTTTCAACTTCTCCTCAACTCTAACAAAAAGGGCAGATGAGACAATACAATTATATGTATAAATCTGTAATAGTTTAAGACTCTCAAGAAATTATGAAAATAGTACAGAGTTCTTGCATATACTTCAGTCACTTTCACCCAGTGATAACCTCTTAAGTGACCATAGTACTGATATTGGAAAGACTCAGGCCACAGCCATGGCAGGTTTCCATTCATCAAGGTTTCTAAGCTCTATTCCTGAATGTAAACCGAAGAAAACAATATACTCAAACCACACTGACTTAATTTTCCATAGAAATACCTTATATTCTGTCTTTATTGACCATCCAAATAAGAAATGGATACCTGAAGAATGTTTTTTAATTGTCTGAAGACATACAGTTAAAGGCTGCCCACTGTGTTATTCAACATCCTTTTTCATAAAGATCCATGTGTTAAGTTTTTTTACAAAATATAGTGCCAGGGAAAGTTTTGTTTCCTCGGGGGGGAAAAAAAAACAACTCCAAGTTTTCCTCTTCCCATAAATGAGGACTATGTAAACTATCATATTTCTGTTTCTCTTTTTGCCCTGGCTGTCAGAAATTCAGAGGAAATTTAGGATAATTGCAGTAACTAACTCATTTAATATCTCTAATGTCATTTTTTCCTCTTTCCATTTGAATATTTCTAATCTTTCTTTTTGTCTTTATTTTAATCGCACTGGTCCACAATCCCTTATCTTCAATTCTGAAGTGCCAAAAGCCCTAAAAATGTGAAGCATTTTAAAATTTATGAAGTTCAGTGTGAATATTCATGTTTCACTACAGAAATACGAATGTGTTGGATGTCGGGGCCCTGCCTCAGACTCCTCTAGGGATGTTATGTAATATGTGGTATATAGTAAGTTCTTTCTAAAACTGGAAAGATTCTGAATTTTAAAATCAGAGATAACCTCAAGGATTTTGGTCTCACATGCTTGAATGTGGCAAGGGCCTCACAGATCCTTTGGATGGCATGGGGAACAGCATGAAGAGGTTCCCAGAAGGCCATCGGGTAGATGTGGCCTGATACAGGACACTGGGGAGAGGCAGACTTGGAAGCCAAAGGAAGACTTGTTTGTGGCTCCCATTGGTCCCTTGATCCCAATGCTCATCCCCTTTGGCCACTGGTGACATTACCTGTCTCTGGAACATCTTGTGGTCGGATTTTCTTGGTCAGTTTCAGAGCTGCTTCAAGGTCGTAGACTTGGGAGCGAGTGAACTTCAACTCCCTGCGGAGCTCATTAATCTCCTTGATCAGGGAGACATTTTCCTGTAGAGAAGAAGGAAGAGAGGGTGAGCATGGAAGGATGAGTGATCAGTGGGCACAGAGCCTGCCCTGGCCTGGGGCTGAGGATGTATGGAACAGACAGGGTTGGGCCTGAACCCAGATTACTCTACCAGGGTATGAGCCCTTATCCTAGCTTGTGGATCAGCCTCTTGAGATACCAGCTGACTTACCTTTAGGTGGACTCTGGCAATATAAGATACAGACAGTGTGTACCATTCCCAAGCATCTAGAGCCTTTCCAGCATCAACAACAATGCTTTTCTAAGCACTTCATATGAATTGAATGCATTGTAGTATCATAATATACTATGAGGAAATTCTATTATAATTACAATTTTATAGAAGAGGAAACTGAGGCATAGAAAGGTTATATAACTTGCCCAAATTACATAGATAGCAAGTGGCAGAGTCAGGATTCTGACTCTGACAGTCCAGCTCCAGAGCTCTGAGCTCTTAAGTACTGTACTATCCTTTATTCATTTTTCCTATTCATTTGTTGAACCTACATTTATATGGTATCTGCTGTGGCCCTGGGATATAGACAGAAATAAGAAATGGTTTTTGCATTCAGCGTACTGTTTAGTGAGGAGCACAGAAAACAAATACTGAACATTTGCTATATCCATTGACAGTTCACTTTTCTTGTGTTTGACAAATATCCACCTATCCATCCATCCATCCATCCATCCAATATTTACTTGAGTACTTACTATGGGCCAGCCACTGTGCTGATCCTAAGGTATAACGAAAGTAAGACCTGGCCTCTGCTCTTGAAGAGTTTAGGATTTAGTGGGGGATCTGGGTGTAATTAAGCATGGCAGCCACCTTGCTGTAATGGAGGAGTGGGGCACAGATGAAAGGCACTTAGACCTGACTGAATGACCAGGGTGGATTCCTAGGGATTGATCCCTGGGCTGAAGCTGCAAGGAGTTACCAAGGAGAGGGTATGGGGATCGCACACAACTGGAACAAGAGAAAGACACAGAAGTAGGACATGGCTAGTGTCGGGGAAGACTTGCTGCAGTTCTGTATCACCAGACACAAAGTGAGAGGCAGGTACAGAGGAATGAGGATGAAGAGTCTGCTGGCGGCCCTATGGTGGGAGCTCTGCACCTGGAACCATGCAGTCGCTTCTCTCTTCCCTTCCCACACCTCAAATCTCTGCCTTCCTTTTCATTGATAGCAAAGTCCTTGAAGGTCAGAGTACCCAAAAAGGCAAATGCAGGCCAAATCTACATAAAACAGACCTGTGCTAGGGACAACCACCACTTGGGACACTCTCTCCATAGTGGGAAGCATGGAGTCAACCCAGAGAACAGGGTGATCCCAAGCACTATTGTCCACGAGCCACAACAACTACTTCTCTGTTACAAGGACATGCCTATAGGGGCTGGGTGGGACCAGTGCATGAACTGGAGACACTAACATATTCTTTTCCTCCAGAGCCTCTTTCTCTGAGCAGGTCAGATATACCTTCAGATTTTCAGTACATCACCTAATTTCAGTATTCCTCATTAAAAAAAAAAAAAATTCTCTCGGGTGAAATGCCCAATTATTGCTGATCCCTTGTTTTCAGGCTGGGCTTTGTGCCTTTTTTTCTATAAAGTCAGCAGATTTCTCCATGGGATCTTTTACTCTTTTAACCAGCCCAGGCCTTAGTGATGAATCTCCCACGTTTCCTTTCCAAATGCTCTCCAGCAAAACTCACCACGTCTCCTCCCCCGGAACCTCTCCACACTGACTTTCAATCATGACATGCTCAATTAAATATGTATGCATTTCGTTCTAAGACCTTGGACTCTGCCCTGCATGTAAGAAGCGCTCAATAAATATTTGTGAAATGGATAGCAAATGAATAACTAATGCAGTAGATATCAAGCTGAAAAGGATGAGATTCTTACTAACAAGGAAATTACAAAAAAGGGGGTAAAGGTCAATGGGGGAGATGAGAGCGAAGGGAAACTTGGGAGGGCCGAAGGGAACTTGGGCAAACTGGCTCTGGCTCAGGGGCTCTCTCCACTCCTCCTCTTCACAGGCATCACTTAACTTCCCTTGTCTCATTCAATTCAAATAACATAATCAGAATGAAGATTAGAGACTGAAGGTACCATTGCCCAGTCCTCTCTGGCCATATCATGAGGACCTTCTTGGTCATCTCCATCCGTCCTGTCACTAAATCCCATCAGTTTTGGGTCTGAATTTACCTTTCCTGCTGTGATACATCACCAGCGCTCAGCATCTCTCCTCTCTACTACCCAAATGACCCCAGGTGGAGCCCTTGCCTTGGTGTCTCCCCACCCCTCCACCCTTGACAATCCTGCTACCATGACTGGGACTTCAGGCTTCTGGTACTTTTTAACCCCACCACCTGCGTTGGTCACTTCCATGATGCCTGCCACCTAAATGGACCTCCAGGACATGCCATGGTCCCTATTAGAGTGTGATCAAGACCCATGACTTAATGCAGCCCAGTTCCTGGTTCTGTTCATCCATTTGTTCATCCATCCATTCACTCACTCATGCATACAAATCATCTAAGGACCAGTTCCTAAGAGCCTACTATGCACTGGTCACTGTGTTGGAGATGGGAGGTCCAGCTTGGATCCAGTGCTTAGAGGTGCCATGAGAGTCTGAAGAGAGGCACACACCCAGTGTGAGAAAGGCTTCCTGGGGTAGTGGGGCACAGGGAAGAATGTTTCAGGCCTGGAACCAAGGGGGAACAAACACAATTTGAGGCAGTCAATGCTTGATGATGATAATGATGATGATGACAAGAGTAATCATAACTTCAAGAATTGATTGGATCCCTGTATCACATCAGATATTTTACATACAATAACTCATTTAATTCCACTACAACCTTATGACAAAAGAAGGTATTATCAGATTCATTTCCACAGGAGAAAACTGAGGCCAAGGCAGTGCGGTGAGGTAGAGCCAGGATTTGAATCTGATTGTGTCTGCTCCAAGTGCTTGTTCCTCTAGGACTGTTGCCTCCCAGACTCTACGTTCCACCTCTCATTGACCTCACCCCATTCCAATATCTCACATGGTATTTGGATGGCCATGGAAGCCCCCCAGAGGAACAAGTTTGGCTTCCTCAAGCGTGCTTTCGGGAGTGGTCTATGTTCTGAGAAGCCCAGGGGTCACCCTGAGATCAACTCATGTGCTTTGGGAAGCTGTGTAAGCTTAAAATGTGGACGTGACCGTGTGCTGAGTCTTCTGTTCCTGGTCCCTCCTTGGTCAGGACCATCTATAAAAACCCCTCCAATCCTCCAGCCCCCCACCCAGCTCCTCTGCTGTAGGAAAAATGTGACCTGACCTGGGGGCCATCAAGTGCCAGGTCTTGGGGTATGACTGGCTGGAGGGATGCTGAAGTCCACTTCCATAGTGGACTTCTAAACAAAGGGGCAACACTGAGCTGTCCAGGACTGCCTTTTGAGGAGAGGCCAGAACCAGGCCGAGATAGAGCCTTCTGCCCAGAAGGGAGAAGGAAGAGAATGCCTCTAGCACCCCCTACTGGCCTTCCCTGTGTTGACACCTTCAAGAATATGGCAGAGGCTGGCAGCATGGAAAATGCAGGCAGCCTGTTTACCCCGTGACTTTGAAAGCCCTGCATCAGTGGCCTCTTTCTGGACCCCACAGTTGGTGGGACCGCCACCTGCCTAACTGCACAGATGAGGCATCTCTCTGCTCCTCTTTCAACCTTCCTCTCACGTCCGACTTGACATGTCATCATTTCCCCTCTGAATTGCCTTTGAGGGCACAGCTTAGCCCCTTTCAAGGCCTTAGGCCCTTCCAAGGCCTTCTCGTCTCCCCCTAACGAGCAGCCATCTTCTCACGGGGTTTCCCACCACCTGCCTTTCCCCACCAGCCTTTCCACCCTGCCAACTGAGGTGATCTCAAAACAGAGAACACCCCTACGTGCTTCCACCTTGGGCGGTACCTGCTTGTAAGATAAACCTTATGCTTCTTGGTGTGGCAAGGAAAGCTCCCTCAATTGACCCTAAACTCCTTACTTACCAGCAGGCCTTTTTTTCCTTGCTTCCCTTCTGGAGCTCTGCAATAAAGGAAGGTCTGTGGACCCAGGAGGGTCCCCAGACACCCCAGAAGCCTCACTCTTCCCTCCCTGCCCATTCTCAGGTGGTCTCTCTGCCTGGAAGTTTCTTTCTCCACTTGCTCTCTGATCACCTCTACTTCCACTTCAAGGCCCACTCAAATGCCTCTTGCCTTCACTGAAGCCCGCCTCCGCAACGTGCCCACAGTGCTGGACAGACTGTACTGAGCCGTGATTGTATCTGGTTGAAGTTTCCTACCGTGAACTGTTGAGGGTGGGCATGCTGTCACATTCATCTCAGAATCTTCCTTGGCTAGCGTGGAGCCTGGCTTCTAAGAAGCCCTCAAAATTGTCTCCTGAATGAATAAAGTGTGTGTCCTGGTTGTTTGTATTCAAAGCAACTCTTACTTTCGTATCTGCAAGCGTGCTGGAGAACGAGGGGGGAGGCCCTGCGCTCCTCTCTGAATAAATAAATGAGACAGTGACCTCATTTTCTGTGTTTCTGCCCTGGCCTTCCTTGGCCTTTTTGGACTGAAGTGCCAGCACCTTGGCAACTGCAGAGGCAGGTTCTTACCGACACAGCAAGGCACCAGGCCCCCAGGCCACCAGCTGGGGAGTCTGGGAGCAGTTGTGCAATTCCTCCCTCCCATGTCCCCAGCCCACGGGCAGCCCTGGTCTTGCTGGGATGGCCTTCCAGGCTTTCCCACTGACTTCTGCCTTGGTTCTCGAGTAGGTCTTTAGGTGAGAGGACCAGAAGGGAGAGAGCATTTTCAGAGCACCTGTTTGTAATGACCAGAGACCAGTACCTCATGCTTTACATTAGTCATCTTATTTAATCCCTGGAGTAACTTACTGAGGTTGGTACTTCCTTTCCCATTTTACGGATAGGGAAGGAGGCTCCTGGGGAGGCTGAGGACTTTCCCCAAGGTCTCCCAGTAAGGGGGGCGGGGCAGGATAAACTGGGTTTAGACAGACAGTGCCCACTCTCGTTTCTCCTGCCTGACACCTTGCCTGGTCCTGGCCTGGGCCCTCTCCTTCAGCTTAAGATCAAAGAAGGAAGCAATTTTTATAATTGAAAATGATGGCTTTGAAAGTTTTTCTTCTTCCCTTTTCTCTTGCTTCCTGTCTTTCTTTTCTTTCTCTTTCTCTCCCTCTCTCCCTCCCTCCCTTCCTTTCTTCTAAACAAAATCTGACACAGAGCCTACTGTAGGCAAGGGGATGGGAACCTAGAACCCTGCCTCCCAGGGCCCCCTCTATGGATCCGCAGACTCCTCCGCAGCACACTGCTTTACAAGCTGGAGTAAAGCAGTCTTGCGGGGACTTCCCCTGGTTTATGGCTCTCTCTGCCAGCCATCAGGGAGTGGCAGGGCTGGGAAGGAGTGCTGCTTCTATCTCTTTGCTCCCTCCACCATCTCACCCTGCCCAGGACAAGGGTGCACATATCCTCTGGGGTCCCAGGGAGCAAAAGAAGACCTGTGCCTGACCTGAGAGGTGTCGTCCTGGGACCTGCACCCTCTGGTAGCCTGTGGTCTTTCCTTTTCTTTCTTCTGCTGGGACTGACATTAGCTTTACCAAATCTGCTTGGCACAGACAGAGGGACCCAGCCCCTGGAGGGCCTGACAGGCCTGTGCTCTGGTGGCCGGGCACAGACAAAGGCCTAGCAATGTTACCAGTTGTCAGCTTCCTCTGTAGTCACCCTGGTCCCACTGGCCAGTGGGCCGCCTTCCAGAACCCCGGGGGCTCTCCGTGCTGGGGGCCTTGAGACCCTTAGCAGTGGCTCTGTGTATCCACTGCTGGTGCCAAAAGGGTGCATCAGCCGGATGCACTGCTCTCTCTGGGCTTCTGAGTGCTTCCCTGGCCCAGGAGGAGGCCGTGGTTTGGTGGCATGGGCTGCTCTGGGGCAGGGGCTGCTTGCAGGATGGCACAAGGCCCGCGGTGCCTGGGTCTGGGCCTGAATCTCTGCTGCCTGTGGGGGGACTGGGACTGCCCCAGCTGGGAACTGGTTTGTTTCAATCCAACTGCAGCCCCTCCCATCCCAGTATTTTAATTATGGCATTAAAGAAATACAAACATAAAAAGGTACATGCCTTATAAACGTGATTCTGATGATCCCCTTTGATATTAAATCACATTAATTGCCTCAGACGATACTGATACTCAAACAGAAATCTGGCAGAAGGATCCTGACGCGCAGTCCTGATAATGTGCTAAGTGGAGGCGGCAGTAATGGGGTCAGGACTTCTGAACAGCCCCGTGAAGGCTCCTGGGAGGTGGGTGTGGGCAGTTCATCAAACCTGAGTGAGGCCAACACGGTTGTGGGTGTGGTTGGCCCTGGACCCAAGAGATAAGGGAAGGCACCTGAGGCACCAGAAAAGGCAGATGAGGCGGGTGGAGCCAGGTGTGGTCGGAGGGAGCTGGGCCATTGGGGATCGTGTGATTCACGGGGAATAAACAACAGCAAAACAAAGTAAGGTGAGGGGATCCCTGGGTGGCGCAGCGGTTTGGCGCCTGCCTTTGGCCCGGTGTGCGATCCTGGAGACCCGGGATCGAATCCCACATCGGGGTCCCTGTATGGAGCCTGCTTCTCCCTCTGCCTGTGTCTCTGCCTCTCTCTCTGTGATGACTATCATAAATAAATTAAAAAAAAAAAAAAGTAAGGTGAAATCACAGTTGGAAACCAAGGAAAAAGAGGAGAGCGTGACTCAGGAGAGCTAACATCACGTGGATGGAGGGCCAGAGGGGGCAAGGAGATGGGGAGGCCTTGGATAGAGATGGGCCAGGGCGGGGGAAGAAATGGTGCCTGTGAAGTCGGGGTCGGGGTGGAAATGAATGGGCATTGGCAGGACAGGGGTGGGGAAGGAAACATCTAGAAAAGCATGGAAAGGCTCTTGGTCACGGCCCCTGCCAGGTGGAGCTCTGGGGAGGCAAAGAGAGGGCTGTAGAGAAAGGCAGCGATCCCCAGACGAGTGGGACACGCGAGGGGCGCGGGCACCTGCATGATGCGGACGTAATCAGTGCGGTGCAGCTCACTCTCCTTGACCACCTTCTTCTTGAGAGTGGCCAGGTTTCTCTCCAGGTGCTCCCGCTGGCGGGCGTACTCCTGCTGCAGGTCGGTGTTCAGCCCTGCGATCTCCACCTGAGTGCGGAGGGCTTCTCAGCGAGGGACTCGGGGGGCGGGGGGACCCCCGGGAGAGAAGGTGAGCAAGGGAAGCAGAGCTCACCATGTCTGCCCGCTGCACGTACTTCTCAAACAGAGCTCGGACCTTCTCCTTCAGGAGCCGGGGCTCCTGGATGTACGCCACGCAGTTGTGAAGGTCTGTCTTGAACCGTTTGACCAGCGCCTCCAAGTCCCGCTCCTGCAACCACAGGCATTTGCTCCTGGCACTGCAGGGGCTCTGGGAGGGGGTGCAGGCCGAGGCAGATGGCAGCAGTAAGATGAGAGACGCCTCCCCTGGGCCTTGGGGTTGGCTGCCGGGGCCCACAGTGGACACAGAGATCTGGCTGGGCGCATAGCTGAGAGCCAGAGACAGGTACCCAAAACCCTGTGCACCTGCCCGCAGAGCTTCATCTTTAAAAGGTAACACAGAGAATGTGAAATGGTGCAGCCACTCTGGAAAACTGTGTGGAGGTTCCTCAAAGAGTTAAAAATAGACCTGCCCTACGACCCAGCAATTGCACTGTTGGGGATTTACCCCAAAGATACAGATGCAATGAAACGCTGGGACACCTGCACCCCGATGTTTCTAGCAGCAATGGCCACAAAAGCCAAACTGTGGAAGGAGCCTCGGTGTCCATCGAGAGAGGAATGGATAAAGAAGATGTGGTTTATGTATACAATGGAATATTCCTCAGCCATCAGAAACGACAAATACCCACCTTTGCTTTGACGTGGATGGACCTGGAGGGTATTATGCTGAGTGAAATAAGTCAGTCGGAGAAGGACAAACATTATATGGTCTCATTCATTTGGGGAATATAAATAATAGTGAAAGGGAATAGAAGGGAAGGGAGAAGAAATGGGTAGGAAATATCAGAAAGGGAGACAGAACATAAAGACTCCTATCCTAACGCTGGTAAATGAACTGGGGGTGGTGGAAGGGGAGGAGGGCGGGGGTTGGGGATGACTGGGTGACGGGCACTGAGGGGGGCACTTGACGGGATGAGCCCTGGGTGTTATTCTGTATGTTGGCAAATTGAACACCAATAAAAAATAAATTTATTATTTAAAAAAAAAAAGGCCACACAGAAGTTTCCTTCATCGGCTCTGGATTCTTTTCAGGACCACAGGCCTTGAAAGATGAAAGGAAGTGCGAGGGGTCACCCTATTCCTTTCTGAGCCTAGATGGATAGGATAGCTTCTCTCCTGCAGGCCCCTGGGCCAGTGCTTCCCTGTCTCCCTTCTGAGCTCACTGGGGTTTATCCTTCCTGACCCTCACTGCTGTGAGTGGGGAGTGAAAACCTGATCAAATTGGGCCCACTGGTTTCAGTTGCACACCTGGGCCAGAGACTCACTCTTCCATCCTGCTTTCTGATACCCATTCTCCTGTACCCCCGACCTGGAGGGCCCCTCCTTTCTCTTTGCTCCCATAACCCTCTGTTCATATATCATAACCCCTCATCTTGCATTATGATTGGTGTGCCCACACCACAAACCACCTAGCCTGTTGTGAACAGCCACCGCTGTTCAGTCTGTGAAGGGCAGGGTCTGTGTCAGTTCACGTGGGTAGCTCTGCAGCTTCCCTAAGACCTAGTACATTGTCGATGCTCGATGTGGGGGATGGAAAAAAATCACTCAACCAACATGGGGGGCCCTGTGCTAGGGGTGGGGATGCAGCCAGGTGCCGGCCCAGAACCAGAGGACCTAGTTCTCGGTGCTGGCTCTGAGTATACTACGTAGCTATGGGTGCTGAGTGACATTTTTAAGACTTCTAATCTCTCTGGCCTTACTTACCTTATTTATTACCTAAAGAGACTGGAATAAACAATTTCTGAGGCTCTCCTTGTTTCAGCATGTTTTTGTTTTGTTTTGTTTCTGATAGTCAAAACCTTTTGCCACTGCCTACAAATGGCCTCTCTGAGCATATTCCTTCCCAGGCTCAACAAGCTAATGCTGCAAGCAGCTTTATGGAACTGGCTTCCCATCCCCTTGAGCACTTTACCCAAAGTCCTAATAGTCTCAGATGGATGTAGTCATGTACATTTGCATGGGCATGAAACCAGGCAGGGCTGTGAGCAAGTGGAGAGTGAGTTAAAATGGGAATGTATCTTAGCAATGGGCTGGCACCTTCTCTTGGAAGCCAGCTGCCCGCTGCAGACAGGTGCCAGATCCTAAATCCAAGATCTACCAGACTCTGAAATCCTCGCACCTTCTGTCTCTCTCTGTGCATCTCCTGATCGGTGGCTCTTAGTTTCTGCCACAATTCCGTGATGTTCAGCTCCAGCTGTGTGTTCTGCTTATGGAAATGCTCCAGTTCTGCTTCCATCTACAGAGATCAAGGGGGGAAAAGTCAAGAATAAGAAAGTAAGGGAATGCAAATTATATTTGAGAATAAAGCCTTTCAGTGGGAAGGTTTCGCTGGCTACCAGGGCTTTTCTTTTCTAGCTCCTACTTATGTCTTCTGCAATGAAACCTTTCTTCTTTCTCCTTTTTGAAAGAGAGAGAGAGAGAGAGAGAGCCAGTGCACACACAGGAGAGTGGGCAAGGGAGGGGCAGAGGGAGAGGAAGAGAATCTCAAGCAGGCTCCACATTGTGGATTCTGATGTGGGGCTCGATCTCACGACCCTATCATGACTGGAGCTGAAATCAAGAGTCAGACACCCAGCCGACTGAGCCATTCAGGCACCCCTGAAACCTTTCTTCTTAACTCCTTGCTATTCCCAAAGCCTCTACCCTTTGGTAGATATATTAAGCCAGACCATGTATTTCTATAAGCAGGCTCTGAATTTTTCCCTTAGTTTCCCTGTTCCTTCAGCCACGCTAATTACCTTCTTTTCTTGAATCCTTTATTACTTGGTTACTCTCAAGTACTGGAACCTGTAGCCTGTAGCCTGAGGCAGGGTTCTACAGAGAAGCACCTTCCCTGCCTATTTTGTGAAATCATGTGAGTGGATCATGACCCTTTGGGGCCACAGGCCATCAAAGTTGTAAGGGACCAGCAGGTAGGTGTTCCCAGTCTAAGGAAACTCTACCTCAATCATTCTGTGGAAAAGGTCTTCAAAAGTACAACTGAGGAGAATGTCTCATCCTCAAAGAAAAGGAAAAGGTGACCAATGAGCTTTGGAAAGATTTGTTATTTGTATTAACCAGAGACACTGTGAATGACAATGGGAGCTTCTGATTAGGATGAGACCAGGCGTATGTGAGCTCTCAGTTGATCTGATTTCTATCAAAAGCAAAGGGATGATGTTTGGTTGATGCACCAAATCTGGTGGACACTAGTATTCCTGTTGATAGAGAGATTTGCTACTTTTTTTGGGGGCGGGGGGATGAGACAGTTCACTAGGTTTTTTTCATGGCTGGATGGAGTAGCTCCTCTAGTCTATCCCAGGCCCTTTGGTCAGATTTCAAAGCTCCTGACCATCTTCTGGGATACCAGGACCCCTAGTGAGCCACACCCATGTTCTGGACATGAAGGGGCAGCTTGTAGAATGTTATAATCATTGGAAGCATTCTGTAGAGACGGAATAGCCCTTCGACCCAATGTCAGACAGGAAGGCAGCACTCAGTAGATATTCGTCTGAATAGAGGAGCACACGGCAAATGTTTAAGGCAAAGGGGACCTACAAGGAGGAAGAAGAGGAGTGCTTGAAGCAACCTGCCTTCTGGAAGAGGAGTGAAAAGATAAATACACAATGCTGGTGGAGCTATGTTGATCCACCTTGTGGAGGCTACCTTGCGGGGGGATGTGCACAGCTAAAGAAAGACTGTGTCCCCTGCAGAGCGCGGGCCAGCCATCATAGGCACGGGGATACAGAACTGATGAACAGGTGGTTTCTGTCTTCAGGAGGCCGCAGGTCTAGAGGGATAAGAGGGCAGGTCCAGGTAGAAAGGGCCTCCTGCATGCATGGAGGATCCAGAAGTGAGATCCAGAAAAGGGATGCTCCGTCAGGTTTTGCCAGACCAATAGGCATTGGAGGACAAAGTCAAGAAGGAGAACCCCAGGCAGAGAGAACAGGCCATGCACAGAGACAACCAGAGGCGTGGGCTGCCCAGTGCATCTCCATGGGCTACAGGTGGTCCGGGGGCTGCAGGACGGGTGCATGTGAGGGAGGGGGACTGGGGCCAGAGAGGCCGGCTGAGCTGGGTCAGCAGGACCCAGGGGGCAGAGGCTCGAACAGGGAGAAGTTTGGCCTCCATCCTGGCCTGACGTTTACATGGATCAGAAGCTTGGCCTTTATCCTGAAAGCTCAGGGAGTCCCTAGCAGGTGCTACCTAAGGCCTGGTGTAGAGGTCCTACCAGAGAGAGCAACACTGGAGGCAGGAGGTGGCACGAAGGTGCCCGGACCAAGGGAACAGTGGCTGGAAGAGAGAAAGGCGCTCCTCCAAGGTCATGTCTGAGTGCCTACAGCTGCCTGTACCTCTTTCCCTGCAGTCTTGAAGCCAGAAATGGCAGATGAGGTTAGAAAGGCGTACAGGCAAAGTGTCAAAATACGCTAACAAAAATAAGCTATTTCAGAGAAAAATTGTGAAATATGCTGAATTTGAATAGCCGGCTGGACAGCTAGGATACTAGCCAGCATGCAAGAACAAGCATCCTCTTCCTGGTGAGGAAATCCCATCTACTCTTCCATGTGTTACTCCTTACACTCAGTGACTCTCAATGGGGGGGCTAGGGGGGAAGGGATGGGACAGGAAAGAGGCATTTTGCCCCTTAGGGGACATTTGGCAACAAGTGGAGACATTTTTGGTTGTCACATCGGGGGGAAGGGTAGGATTGCCACCAGCATCTAATGGGTGAGAGACCAGGGATGTTGCTCAATATCCTACAGTGCATGGGGCAGCTCCCCATAACACAGAATTACCCAACCTAAAATGTTATAATGCTGAGGTTTAGAAACCCCGCACTAGAGGAGTAAAGTGTGAAGAAAAATGACAAGGTTCCGGACACTGTCTCCCTGGGGAGGAGTCCTGTCTCCTCAAGGAGCAGCTGGAGAAGTAAACATGCAGGGAGGCACCTGGTTCCAGGGAGTATGAGACTGTCCTTCACGGTGGTCTCAGCTCCATGGACAAGCCCGCGGGCTTGCAGCTCCCTTCTTGGAGGAAAAGGAACTTCACAGGAGATTGGCGGTGGGTGGGGGAAATGGGCCTCTGACCCCCAGAGGTCCCTGGGAAGGAATCTGGCCCAGACATCAGCCCTGGCAGCACCGGGCATCAGGGGGTCGGGGTAGGAGGGGCCCCGTTTGAATCACTGTTGGGGTGCAGGCCTATCTCCGCTGAGGAGCAGTGCTATGGCTGGTCCAGTTACTGATGGGAGAAGGGAGCAATCCTTCAGGTGTGTTGGGGTGGAAAGTAAGTGACCTGCGTGTAAATCTCCCTGACAGACAAGGAGGGGAAATGGGACAGTGATCTCAGGGTCCTGCAGCACACTGACTTCCCAACGAGTGGGGCTCCTTTTTGGACAGCCACATCTGGTCAATGAAGTCATTCACGAATGGCAGGGAGCCCAGAGGAGGCAGCTCTGTGGTCAGCTGGGGACACCCTACCTTTTCCCAGAGGCCAGGGAGAAAGTCACTGCCACAGGGACACACTCTCTCTGGACACGCTCTAGCCCTGGACTGATCCCGCCACCCGACTTCCTCCCTGGGTCCTCTAGAGAGGAAAGGCTAGGCTTTTCTCCACCATAGCTCCTGGGAATCCCATTCTATGGAGGCCGTGGATGCTCGGACGCACGTTACTTGTGTCCCTGCTCAGCACGATCAGCGAACACGGACACGGGTGGGGAGCCGAACCGTGGGAAGGCCTTTGGGCTGGTGCCGGGGAGGGGGCCTGCGGACCAGGCTGCTGAGGGGTAGCACCGGGATCACGCAGGCCCTGGTAGGGACTGTGGATTTTATTCCAGGTGGGACGGGACTCCAGTAGGGGTTTGCTGCAGCCTGTATGTGGAGACCAGGCTGGAAGGTGGAGTCAAGTCCAGACGGCAGATGACAGAGGCAGTGGAGAGGACGGAGGGCTGGATTTGAGATGTCTCTGGGATGTCCATCAGATGGGATAGGGCAGTCAGGGGAAGGGGAGAGTCCAGAAGGCTCTACACTTACACCTTAAGCGCCTGGGTTGTGAACCGTTTACTGAGAAACAGGAAGCGGGAGGAAGGGGGAATCAGGAATTCAGGTGTTTTAAAAAGATTTATTTATTTATATTCCCCAAATGAATGAGAACATACAATGTTTGTCCTTCTCTGATTGACTTACTTCACTCAGCACAATACCCTCCAGTTCCATCCACGTTGAAGCAAATGGTGGGTATTTGTCGTTTCTAATAGTGAAAGGGAATATAAGGGAAGGGAGAAGAAATGTGTGGGAAATATCAGAAAGGGAGACAGAACACAAAGACTCCTAACTCTGGGAAATGAACTAGGGGTGGTGGAAGGGGAGGAGGGTGGGGGGTGGGGGTGAATGGGTGACGGGCACTGAGGGGGGCACTTGATGGGATGAGCACTGGGTGTTATTCTGTATGTTGGCAAATTGAACACCAATAAAAAATAAATTTATTATAAAAAATAAAAAAATAAAAAAGATTTATTTATTTGAGAGAGTGGGGGGCACACAAGTGGGGAGTGGGAGATGGACAAAGAATGGGGGGAAGGGAGAGAAGGAGAGAATCCTTGAGCAGACTCCTGGCTGAGCACAGAGCCCAACCCTGAGATCCTGACCTGAGCCAAAATGAAGAGCCAGGGGCTTAACCGACTGAGCCACGCAGGTGCCCCAGGAATTCGGTTTTCCATCCACCGTGGAGCCCATGGTCAGCTGCCATCTGCTTAAGGAGATGCACTGTACATGGGCCAGAGGGGCCGGAAGGGGACGCTTGTATCCCTCGGGACTCTCAGGAGCCCTCGTCCTGTTGATCTTGATTTTAATCTCTCCTCTCTCCCTCCAGCCTGTCTGCTTCCCCGAACACACACTTAACGCTGTCGCTCTCCTGCTCAAGAGCCTTCACGACTTCCCATTCCTCCTCAAATCAAGTCCAAACACTGCAGCTCCGCATCCGCCCCCACCAACATTCCCAGACAGAAAAAAAGGTGCAACAGGAGGGGTGGCACAGATCTGGTGGCTGAGGACACGCTGCCCCCTGCTGGCTTCCCGCGGAGAACCCAGGGCGCCGGCCCTAAGCTGCGGGCAGGGCCTAGGCCCACCCAAGCCAAACCTTAAAGCATTGCGCTTCTGCTGGGCCTCTGCTGTGGCTTCCTCCGCAGAGTGGAGGCCCACACACCTTGGGAGCAGGCGGGCCTGGGAGGAGAGCCTTCTCTCCTTGCCCCCAGGCCAGTCAGGAATAGTGGGGAGGAGACCTGGGTCCAAGAGGCCAGAGCGTTGTTGTCACAGATGGCTCTTACCTCCTGAATCTGCTCCTTCATCACCTTGATCTCATTCTCCCGCGGTTCTATTTGCTTCTTTAGCTCCTTTATTTTGTAGTCAAGCACAAACTTGAATTTCTCTAGTTCTTGGTTTTTCTTTTTCAGATCATAGATGCGCTTCTCCTGTGGGCGAGATGAGAGAGAAGCGAGAGCTAGCAGGAGGCCATGGTCTATGGAATCCCCTGCAGGCAAAGGACATAAATCCTGAGAGCTGGCTGAGCCTCCACAGTCGGCTGTCCCGGCTGGTGGGGTTACAGAGGCCAGCTCCCCCACTGGGCTGCGGCGTGGACTCCTTGGCTTCTGTGACAGGACCTTGTTCATTCACTCACTCACTCACTCACTCACTCACTCACTCAAATACAGGTTGTCAATGCCTGTATTTTCCAAAGCTGGCCTCGACAGCATCTCTCATCCCAGATACTCTTCTACAATGTGACCATACACTTCTCCACCAGGAGCTAAGATCTAATTAACTGTCTCTTGCATCCGGCTGAACTTATGGTTGGCTTGTAACCCAAAGAATGCAGCTTGAGTGATGCTGGGGGGCTTCCCAGGCTAGCTCAGAAGAGGCCAAGCAGCTTCCACCTGGTTCTCTTGGGACTTGTGGTCTGAGGGAGGCCATCTGCTCGGCAAGAAGCCCTCTCTGGTGAGACCTTCAGGCTAAGGAGCACGCTGGTCTCTGGTGGACAGTCCCAGTTGAGCCCAGCCTCCCAACCCCTGCCCCTGGCCAAGGGGCTGGACATGAGCATGATGAAGCCACCTTGGATACTATCTTCTACCCCCCTCCCCCACTATTTCAGTCACCCCTGCCCGAGGCCCAGCAAGGTCCCTGCCATGGGGACGAAGACGTGCCATCTTGTCCTGGTCCAAATGCCAGACCCACGGAATCTGAGAGCATAATAAAACAATTACTGTTCTGCACCACTACATTTTGGGAGAATTTGTTACACATAGATTGTAACTGGGATGTAGATCTATCTGTCCATCAAACATTTCTTGAAGGAAGACTTTTCGCTAAGGTCTGAGATTCCAGATAGAAGTAGGACACAGTCCCTGCCCTAATGGAGAAAGTTCTAGCTGGGAAAGCATATGTGTCAATGAGTGTAGCCCTACCCTGCTACAGGTGTTGTAAAGGAGGACAGCCCGGGAGGCACAGCATATACCGCGGGTGCCAAGAACAACTAGTGGGCGTGTAAAGCGGTGGTTCACAGGGAAGTGAGAAATCGGGCTGAAGAATAGGAGGGGGAGGAGGCCAGGGGTCTGCGTGCTGGGGTTAAAGGAGGTTAGAGTTGGCCAACTCTGGCCCTTGGGTCAAATCTGACCTGTTTCCAATAAAGTCTTGTTGGAACATGGCCAAGCCCCCTCATTCGTGTGTGGTCTACCGCTGGTTTTACAACATAGGGGTAGAGCTCAGTAGTGTGACAGACAAAATATTTACTATTAGCCCTTTACGGAAAAAACTTTGTTGCCCTTGCCACAGGCAACGGAGAGCTATGGGAGAATTTTAAGTGGAAGGATGACACGATTACAGAGCCCGGTGGCGGGGAGCCAGTGCAGGAAGTGGGAAGGAAGGCCATTGGGCTGGATAGGAGACTGTTGCAATTTTAGATCAGGACGACTTACCCTCTTTCTTGTCAACCACCCTTCGAGAATCTGAAGAGAGCTTTGGACCCTCCCTACACCAATGGCCAGACACAAGCACGAACACGCACATACAGAAGTTTCATACAGGCACCATCACGTGTCCCTTTAGCAGATCCCACCTCACAGGCGAGAAAATGAGACTTAGAGAAGTTACGCAAGGTCCTGTGGTCAGTAAATGGCAAAGCCTGTGCTGGAACCCAATTAACCGGTGCTGAAGGCCACGATCTCAGGAGAACACTGCCTGCCTGACCCAGGAATGGTGAGGGGATGGGCCAAAGGGCACACGGCCTAGATTTGCTTGGAAGGAGGATACAAAATTTTGATAGGCCACACAAAACGTGATGTTGGTCTTCTAAGTATTTTGTAAGAAAGGCATCCTGAAAAGGGACACCAGCTTCCTGTGGCTGGCCTAGCAGTTGTAGGCCAACCACAAGGAGTGTGCAATGGGGCAGGTGAGCTGTCCCCGGCCCATGGGCATGGTCTCCCGAGGATGCTTGGAGCACCGCAGAGCAGGGGCCCTGTAGTCAGATGACTCAGGCTCTTGCCCCAAGTCTGTCACCCCTTGATGACATGACCTTGGGCAAGATCCCAAACTGCCTGGAATGCCATCTCCTGAGCTCCACAGCTGGGTCCCCTTGTGGCTGCTGGGAGAACTGAGTGTGGTGTGTTTACCGCTAGCAGCCCAGTGCCAAAGCACACAGCAGGTACTTCACAGACCACTCAGCCCCCATCAAGTTCAATGAATGTGTTCCAAGCATCCAGGGATCCTCTCCTGAGCTTTGTCCTCCTCCCCTGGGTCTGCCTAGGAGTGGCTGAGGGAGATGAGCCTTCACCTTATCTTGAATGGTCTCGTCTCTTTCCTGGATTTCCCGCTTGAGGCCCAGGATGTCCTTCTCCAGGGACTTAATGACCCCTTGCAGCTTCACCTGCTCCCCCTTCAGGCTCTCAATGTCATTGGTTCGCTCTTCGATCTCCTTCTGCAGGCTGCTGAACTGCGGATACAAGATTACAGAGACCACCAGAGTCTTCGCCTCCCCGTCACCAACCTGTGACCCCGACTCCCCACCCTCGTGAGCTGCAAACACATTCAGCACTCAACATTTCTGGGCTTCTAGGAGTGACTTTTTGGAGATTTGGGACAGGTCAGGCATTTCCCAGGCCACGTGAGTGACGTAGCATTCTATCTGGTAAGATCCAGCCCATGTCCCCTCTGTGAGGATGGACTGTCCGGGTCAAGAAGCTCTGGAGACCAGCGCCCCAGGTGGACCCAGACTTTTCCATGACTCCACTGACCTTGAAAGGTGGGGATCTGTGCCCTATCAAGGTCACCGATACTGTAATGGATGAGCCACCTTGCCCAAGTCTGAGAAGGGAAGATGACACTGTTCCCTGGATTGACAGGTGGTGGGACTTCTAGTGGGAAGGCACGTGACTTTGCCTTGAAGTTGGCTTCTCTGAGGCTAAACATGTTGGGGAAACCCAATTCTGCAAGGATCTGTGACCTGAATCTCTGTTCACCCCGCCGCCAGTGACTACAAATACATATCTGCCTCGTAAACCAAGCTTCCTACACCTCCAGGCCTCCCACCCACTCGAGAGCCTCATCTCCATCTCTACCAGAGGTTGAACTCTGAAAACCGACTAAATCCTACTTGCCCAGCCATGAGAGCCAGGGGTGTCCACCAGTGTCCTGGCAAACATCACCATCGCTGTGAAAAGGATGCAGCAGGGAGAGCCCCGAGGAGGGGAGGGCAGGGTGCCTGGGGGGAGAACAGAGCTACTCGCAGCAATTCAGCTCTGGCGGAAGCCCGGGCCCCTCATACCTTCTTCCTCATGATGCCAGTTTCTCCTTTGAGCCGCAGGTTCGATTCCTTTTCATCCCGCAGCTTTTTCTTGTACTTGGTTTTGATATCTTGGATTTCTTGGTCCTCATCATTTTCAATCTGCTTCTTGGTCTCCTCAAACTCCCGCAGCTGCTGCCTGACGTCCTCCTGGGCCTGAAACGGGGAGCCGGGGGTCACTGCACACATGGGAACCAGGGCCCTGTGTCCCCTGACCTCCCACTGTCCTCCCGTCTGTCCTCTGTCTTCCCTTCTCTCCCTACCAGATGGGGCCGTGGCCTCCAGCACCTCAGTGACCACCTTCCCGACACCCCTGACCCTCTCCACCTCTGGTTTCCTCACACTGACACCCATGCTTCCTTTGTCTTTCCGTCACTGAACTGCTGATGGTTGTAATTTTGTATCTGTGGAACTACTTGGTCGTCTTTCCCAATAGACAAAAGTTCCTAGAAGGTAGAAACCTGGTCTATTCTGCCCACTCCCAGGGTCCCAGAGTACACCCTGCAGGGGCACACAGTAGGTACTTGGCCACTACCTGAGTGAAAGAGAGTCTTTAACTCTGATCTCCTGCTCCTTAACCCAATGCCCTGCACATCCCCCAACACTTTGCATCATACTCTAATTGCCTGTTTGACAGGCTCCCTCGTGGGCATGGAAGCTCCTTGATGGCAGGGCCACATCTCTCTGCTCACCAAGAACAATCTGCATAGCAGCTGGTACAGAATGAGTCAGAGCCTGGAGCTGGGACGCAGGAAAAAGGAACTCGGCCTGGGATCCCTGGGTGGCTCAGTGGTTGGGTGTCTGCCTTCAGCCCAGGGCCTGATCCTGGGGTCCCGGGATCGAGTCCCACATCGGGCTCCCTGCATGGAGCCTGTTTCTCCCTCTGCCTGTGTCTCTGCCTCTCTCTGTGTGTCTCTCATGAATAAATAAGTAAAATCTTTAAAAAAAAAAAAAAAAGGCATGAACTCAGCTTGGGGGAGGCTGAGAGTTGACTCGGGTGTGATTCCTCTGCTTACAGCCCTTAGGCGGTCAGAGTCCACTGTGTCCCCCTTGTCCTGACCCTGGCATTCTCATTTTTTTTTTAAAATTTTTATTTATTTATTTATGATAGTCACAGAGAGAGAAAGAGAGGCAGAGACACAGAGGGAGAAGCAGGCTCCATGCACCGGGAGCCCGACGTGGGATTCGATCCCGGGTCTCCAGGATCGCGCCCTGGGCCAAAGGCAGGCGCTAAACCTCTGCGCCACCCAGGGATCCCTCCCTGGCATTCTCATAAGCTGCATGTACCCATCCCTGGGGTGAGTGTCAGGGGCTCAGAGAGACAACATGGTTTTAATACTGGGCTCCCGAGAAAGGCTTCTCTCTTCCCCGCCATGTGTCACCAGACCCTTGCTAGACAGAAGCCTTGGCACGGTGTGCTCTGTTTGCAGCCCAGAGTTGCCCGCCAGCCACGGCTCTGGCTCTGGCTCTGGGAGATGTCCCTGGAAAGGAAAGTAGGCCAGCCAGGTTGGTGAGGAGGCCTGCCAGGTGGAAACTTCCTAGGGAAGTTCTGAGTTGAAATCTTTGACTCAAAGGAAGAAATGGGGAGGTAATCACTGTGAGGGTGCTGGCCTTCCTCCAGCCTCTCTCCTCTTAGGGCAGATTCCTCTCCCACCCCCCCATCCCCCAAGCCCCCCTGAAAGGCAAAGCTCAGATCAGTTGACTGGAGGTCGACAAACATTTCTGGAGCATCTAGGACATGCCCCCCCACCTTTTGCAGGGTTTGAAAGTCACTGATTGGTGACCCTGCCCTTGAGAAGCTCCCCCAGGGGAAGGGAAGTAAAGGCAGGATGCTACCCTATAGGCCACCGACGAGGCAGGGGTCCAGGGACCCTGAGGACACTGGTAAGGCTGCTTAGCCCTGTGGGCGGGGAGAGGGGTTATAAGGGGCAGGACCTGCGGCCAGGTGAAGGGGAATCATCCAGAGCAGAGGCCCAGAGGTTGTGTGGGACACTTGGCCACTGCATGAGGTTGGATGGGAGGGAGCTGGATGGCAGCAGAGGGCCGGGGCAGGGGTGGGAGGCCGGCAAGGCTGTGCGGGAACATTCCCCGTGGGGCTGTCAGAACCCAGCCTGCTGGGAGGAGACCTCCGCTCTCTACTTCCTGCTCCTCTGGGCCCAAGGCCTGCTCCCTTCCCGGCTCCCTGAAGACTTGGGGGGTGGGGGTGGGGATGTGGCCTAGTCCTCCTCCTGGCACAACTGGCGGGGGTGACCCTGTAATGTCCAGGGTGCTCTGACCTTGTCTCTCCTCTGCCGTGGCACCCCCGCACTCAGGTCCACCCTGGGCCTGGGCCCACCTCCGAGGCCTGCAAACGCAGGCCCTGCCCTCAGCACAGGTGACTGCGGTGTTGGACCCCAGGTGGGCCCGGCCCTGTCTGGAGTCCTCCACTGTCTTCCAGGCATCTGGTCCTCTGCCCCTGTCTGGGCTGGCCCTGGTGGCTGCTCCCCAGATGCCCTGGTTTGCCTGTGGCAGCGCTCAGGAGAGCCGCTCTGTGCCGGCCTTCCCCGCAGTCCTGCTGAGGAAAAGCACTGGGTGGAGGATGAACACAGCCAGGATTCAGGTTTAAAACCTCAGCTGCGTGCTCAGCTACACACCTGCCAGGCCTCTTCTCTGCCACCTCCTTCCTCATTCCCTTCAAAACTCATTCCACCCCTTCCTGACTCTGTGCCCTCGCTTACGGTGCCCCATCTGTTGCCGTTTCGTGCAGGAAAGGCAGCCATCTGGCTCTTCTCAGTTTTCTCTTCATCTCGGGAAACTAGATATTTTGGCAACCCAACCTTCCCGAACATTCTCCGACTGTGCTCTGCCTGCATGCCCTTCCCTCCCGCGTTTCCATGTCTCCTGCTCATTCTGGCTCCGACTCCTCCTGGGTCTCATTAGCTCCTGCGAGCCTTCCCTGAGCAATCAGGGAGGTCTGCACCTCCCCCTGCTCCTCCATGCATGCACCTCCGGGGATGCGTCTGTGTGCCTGCCTCCTCCACACAACCGAAAACCAGGTCCCGGTCTCTATTTTTCATGGTCACCCAGCACTCGAGCTGGTAAAACAGTAAGATACAACCTGGGTTTGTAAAATCAGTGAAGGAATGATTTCATCTTGTAAGACACAAGGAGCTGCTAAAGGGTTTCAGGCAACTACCTTCCCTGTTGTTCGGGCCCTTGTTCCTCTCTAGGCCCTGCTGGCTGCATCTAGAAAGGTCTCTCCAGTCCTTGAGGCTCGAAGGTCCAAGTAGGATAGGACAGCAGATATGAACTTAGTCTGTCCAAAGAATTTCAGTCCCTAAAGCCAAGCACCTCCCAGCCCCCTGGGTCCCCTGGTCTGGAGGGAAACAAATGGTAAAGAGCAGAACACGAGGCCCAAGGGACACATGCTGAAAGGAGGGACTGGAAGTGAAAGGAGGTGAAGCCAGCTTTCCCACAGCTCCATGGGCTGGTCACAGGCCAGGCCTGCAGGATGCACCGTGAAAGGGAGGCACAGTTCAGCTTCCAGTGAGTACCTCTTCCAGGAGGGTGGTTTTTTCCTGCAGTTTGGCCTCATAAAACTCAGTCAGCTCCTCCAGGGCCTGGCTCTTGGTCTCATCGTTATCCCGAAGCTGTTTTTCATACTCCTCCTGCATCCTCTGGGACTTGAGCTGCAATTCCTGATACTTCTCATATTCTAGAAGCAACTTTTGGTTGTTGCAGCACTCTGGAGAGAAGCAAGGGCCGTTATTACGCGTGGGACTCAGGGCCGCCCAGGAGCCTTTGGTGTTCTCCCGCCCACCTCTAGCACCAGCCAGGGCAGGTGCCTCCATGACGCCTGCCCAGCTTCCTGCCCGCACCCCATCAGGTGGCCGCCAAACTCCCCCACGTTGTCGGCTAGGCAGAAGGTTTCCAGGAAAGGGCGGAGGGATGTTTGGGGGTTCACGGCCAAGAAAAATGTCCTAAATATGCCAAATAGTTATCAGCACCTCTGTTTTACAGAAGAGTAAACTGAGGCTCGGTGAGGTCCGGTGACTCCCTAGAGCACCTAATGTGGTCAGTCTGGGACCCAAGGCAGCCTAGCAGGCTCCAGACCTGCACTTCCTCATATCTCCTGTTGGCATGCAGTAGGTGTTTAATACGTATTTAATGAATGAGCAAATGCACAGGAGTAAAAAGCCACAGTGAGATCCAGGGCATAAATGCAGCCTGTTTACAGACAAAACCAGGTCACCTGGGACTTCTGTTGGGTCCGGGGGACTCCCAGACTTCTGCCCCCACCCGACGTGTGGCCTCTCCCTGGGGACTCACCCAGGTCCTGCAGCTCCCGGCTCTGTTTGTCCAGCAGGTCCTCAATGTGCTCCCGATGGGACACATCCTGCTTTTCTTTTTCTGTTCTTAAAACCTAAAACACAGAGTGAACTGTTCTCATTCCCACATGTCTGCTGAAAGCACCCCTAGGGCAGGAACACATGTTATGAGTGCCATCCCCCTTCACTCACAAACATTTCTCAAGCCCTTCCTTTGAACCAAGCATTGTTCCATGAGCAACAAGCAAGCTATCACTTTTTATTTACATTATATTCTGCTCTGAGAGTTCTAGACGTTCCTTATTTATATCCTTTCTACTAAACGGGTCTTGTCAATGATGAGTTCGGTTTTGGACATGTAGCAGATGGATTTTGGGGGGGAAGAAAGTAAAGATTCATTTGAATTCTCTGTTGTCTGCACATTGCTGTCAACTACATTCTTGGATGTGCTAATGTGTCAGCTTCTAAGGAGTGTTTTCCTTAATCGAGCAGGAAAGCTCTTTGCAGGCAGAGGGGCCGCCCCCAGGAATAACTCTGTGCTTAGCTTATGGAGGGCCCCCGCACCAATGTTTGTTGACTAAAGGAAGGAAATAATAAAACTAAAAGCCAGGGGCTTTTTTTTTTTTTTTTTTTTTGAGTCAAACTCTCTGACCCGTGGAGATAATATAAAAGAACAAATACCATCTGAGCCAAAAATAGGAGGTTTGGGATGAAGGGCAGGACAGATTTGTGGAGAATAAGGGGATTATTCTGGGGAAGTCCTGGATCAAATCTAACTACAGGAGGACAAGTTAGACTAATTTTATTTCATCTACCGATGATCCTGAAATTGATATTCTGGTACCTCTTTTCTTTCTATACTTTGTTTTTCTTGTGACTTTTCATTCTGTTTTTTTGTTTGTTTGTTTTTAGATTTTATTTATTTATTCATGAGAGACACACAGAGAGAGGCAGAGACACAGGGCAGAGGGAGAAGCAGGCTTCCTGCAGGGAGCCCCATGCAGGACTCGATCTCGGGACCCTGGGATCATGACCTGAGCCAAAGGCAGATGCTCAACCGCTGAGCCACCTAGGTGCCCTGCATTCTGTTTTTAAATACATTTCTCTTGATCCTAAAGATAATATATTCTCGTTGTAAAGAATTTGCAAAAATACGGAAAATTTTAAATTATCCATCATCCCCACTTTCCGAGGTAATCACACTGCTAGCTATTTTCTTATGAACTGATCTATGTGTATTTATTTTATTTGATGAATCCCATTCACTATAGTTTTATATTCTGCTCTGTTCTACGTGGCACTTTGCTGTAAGCATTTCTGATGCTATCAGCTATCCTTAAAAACCACACATTATCATATGGTTCATTGTTTGAGCATAGCTGGGATGGTGTATGCCAGTTCCATCTTGAGTAAACTGGAAACATCTTATTATTTGTGGCTGTTGGCTGAGTCTCTCAAACAGACCTGGTTTTTCGTTTTCAAGGATTCCATCTCCTGGAGGAACTTATCTGTTAGCTCCTTAATCTTCTCAGAGTAGTTCATGTCCTTCAATCGAAGCTGATACTCATTCTCCATTTTCAATTCTTCCACACGAGTCTTCAGTTCCAACATCATCTGAGCCTTTGGGAGAAGGACACCAGAATCAAGAACATTCACAGTGTGGGTGAATTAGAATATTTAAACTCGTGGCCTCGAGCTCTCTGAGCTCTGCAGCTCTGCCCAGCCTCAAACACACGTGTATCCACTAGAATTTATCTTTTCCCCATGAGACACCGGGACTGAAAACTGGGGAGACATACGAGCTTTTTCCTCTGCCTTCACAACATCTGTTCAGTGAGCCCCCGCTGTGCACCAGGCATTACGCTAACAACCCTCTCAGCCTGAAATATGTGCAAATACCACCTGCTCAGTGAAGTCCACTTGGACCACGCCAGTTAATCCTGTGACCCTTCCTTTCCATTCCCAGCACTCATGACCCTGCTCACACTGCTCTACTTTTTACTATTTTCTTGGATCTAGGCACTTTCTAATGCAACTTATGTATGATTCTGTTTATTGTCTTTTGTCTTCTTCCTCCATTAGAATTTAAACTCAGGGAAGGCTGAGATCTTTGTTGGTTTTGTATACTGATACACAGAAGCGTGCCTAACACATAGGAGGTACTTGAAGAACACGTGTGGAACCATGATTCCTGCCCCCATGGAGCTAACGGTCTACTGAAGAAGCCAAATAACATCATTACAAATTGTGAAAAGTGCCCAGAGCCAGTGGTTTCCCAGGACTGTCAATGTGTCCCTCTCAATGCCTCTTAGTCCTTACTCTTCCTGCCTTGCTGGTTCCTATGTCCAGTGACTTCTTCTTTCATTCTGTTGTATCCTCTGGTGCCAAAGTTTTCTAAATACTGTGATACACATACCCTTCATTTCCTGAAAAAGGTAACGCTGATGACAGAGAGGGTGAGAACACAGGTGTTTTCTTCTCACCTATCTATGATCACCCCCCAGCCTCCTCACGTATCCCTATCTCATCTTTTTTGATCTATCTCCTCTACAACCATGGACAACTAGAGAATAAGGAATGTGTTATGCTCACTTCTGCATTCCTGGCCAGTGGACAAGTGTGGACCTGGCACACAGGAAGTACTGAGATGAGGGATGAACACAGGGGGCATGGGCAAAGTTGGGGATGAGAGCAAGGACGTCTGGTCAGGACACTGTGTATGATGTGGTATGGATGGGAGGCAGAGGGAGAGGAGGCCCAGAGGGGGTCAGACCATCAAAGTCCTTGCCAGCCATGATAAGAAATTAGGATTTTCTCTTACAGGGCCTCTGAAGGTCCTTGCCCAACCTGATTAAGCTGACTTCATCTCACAAAGACCTCTCTGATGGCAGTGTGTAGCTTGGGCTAGATCAAGCACTAAAGCAGAGGGATTAGTTGGGGGGTGGGAACAGCACAGTCCAGATGGGGAAGGGGGAGGAGAGTGGAACGGAGAGATTCAAGAGCAAGATTTTAGGGAACATGGTGCCTGACTGGGTATGGGGTGAAGGTAAAAGGCCATGGATGAAGACCATCTCCTGGGAAGAGTGCTCCCTGAAGATTGCACTTGGCCTATCTTGTGTCACGGCTTTATCCTGGGCACCTAGGACAGGACCAGCAACACAGCACTAAATGAACGTTTATCTGATGAGGAGGTCACTCCAGGGTCTGCCTTGGACTGGCGGAATAGATTTATTGATGGGAGTGATGGTTTCGGGCATGTTGTATTTGTGGCGCACAGCTCATCATCCTTCCTCAGTGTGTTCTCAGCCTGGCTGCAGAGGCAGCTTTCCATGATGCAAATCTCCTCAAACCATTCCCTAATATAAATCTATCAGTAGGTCCTTAGGAACAAATTCTGAATTCTAAAACATGGTGTAAAAGGCCCTCACGATCCCTCTCCAGCTCCAGCTCCAAACACCCTCCCCTCTCCAGCCCCACCTAGCCAGGAGCATCTTCCCCAGAGCACCTCTCTCATCCTTTTGCACACTCATTCCTTGGTGTGGAATAGCCTTTCCCATCTGTTCCTGAAGGCTCCATCCAAAGCTCATTTCCTCTGGCACCACCTGGCCTGTGACCCCAGAGCATCATTCTGTCATAACACCCATAACACACTTAATTTCCCTTTTTAATTTTACCTGTACCTCCTCCCAGGCTACAAGCTAAAGGCCTCTATATATCTTTCACTTCTGTCATCCTAGACCTTGGTACAGCATCTAGTACATAACAGACCCCTCTGTGACCACTAGTCGGATGGATGGATGGATGAATGAGTAGGTAAATTATGTCCTGAGAGATAGTTACATAGAAAATCATAGAATATAAAGAAAAAAAGAGAACTGGAAATTCTGAGAAATATGACTTTTAATTTTTAAAAAAGATTCATTTATTTATTTAAGACAGAGAGAGCATGCATGCAAGTGCAGGAATGGTGGGGAGAGGCAGAGGGAGAGAACATCCAAGCAGACTCCTGCTGAGCGTGGAGCCCATCATGGGGCTCAGTCTCATGACCCTGAGATCACGACCTGAGCCAAAACCAAGAGTTGGATGTTAACCCACTAAGCCACCCAGGTGCCCCAGGGAAATGTGACTTTTAGAGGACAGGTGGAGAGAGAAATGGGAGAGAGAAATGGGCCTCTCTTGGCAGAGAGGCCAACAGTGAATAAGAGCACAGTCTCACAGATGCAGAGATGGGGCGGCTCCAGGAAGGGAGCAGAACATACTCTAGCTCTTTCCAACTTGGCAGCACTTCTCACAGGCCAAGCTGGGGGCTGGGTGGGGAGCCTGGCCTTTGGCACAGCCTGGGGTCTCCTAGTTGCTCCCTTCCCCTACCCTCTGTGAGGAATGGGGGAGAAAACAGAGAGAAGAAGGAAGAGGAGGAGATGTACTTGCCTGCCTGCAGTAGGTCAGACCCTGACTCTCACAGGCTCTCCCTCATCCTTTCCTCTCATTTCACCTTTCCTGCAGAAAGTTCCTAGCAGGAAACTCTAGCAGAGATCTCTGGAAATGCCTGGGTCTTATCCTCCTGCTTTGGGGCCATTTTTGCAGTGCTGTTCTGATGGTTTTCTTCATCTCTACCTGATTGTGAGTTTCCTGATCACAGAGCTCAGGGCTGTCTTTTCACACATGCATCCCCAGTACCTAGCAAACAGCAGGCATTCAATAAATTCACTCTAGATTCTGGATGAACAGCAATGAATGGATAGCTCTGCCATTCTCTGTAAGCCTTGTGCGTTTCCCATCCCTTCGGTGTCTCCCTTGGGGAGCGGGGTGCAGAGCTAGCTGTCCCCTCAAAACTCTCAAAACACATCTTCCTGGAGTGTTTAATGCTTTCGCAGGAGGGAGGGGCCTTTGGGGGAAGTGATTAAGAGAGAGGATTCTATATTAAATCTGGAGCAAAACTCTAGTCCTGTCCCTTAACTTCTCCAACGCCACTTCTGGAAACATGGGGAGAATAATAGAATCTTTCATAGAGATGATGTGACATTTATTTTATTTTTTAAATATTTATTTATTTATTTATTTATTTATTTATTTATTTATTTATTCATAGAGACACAGAGAGAGAAAGAGAGAGACAGAGACACAGGCAGAGGGAGAAGCAGGCTCCATGCAGGGAGCCGGACATGGGACTCGAACCCGGCTCTCTGGGATCACATCCTAGACTGAAGGTGGCGCTAAACTGCTGAGCCACACAGGCTGCCTGAGATGATGTGACATTTAAATAAGAAAATACTTATAATTAGTATAGTACCTGGTTCAGGGAAAATCTAAAAAAAACGCTGATTATCATTACTTTTATTGTTTTATTATTAGGAAGACTAGGTTTCAGGAATGTTTTCTAAATACTTTATTTTCTTTTTTTAAATGAAGAAGGCTCCACTAGCAGTTAAGTTTCACAGATACAACTGGCATATTCAGCTTGTCAGTTCAATTCTGTAAATATTTATTGACTGTCTTTCATGTGTCTAGCAAGGGCTAGAAACTGCTGGTCACACAGAGAATTGCATGTCATGGTTTCTGCCCTCAAAGAGTGGGAAGAGGAAAGCTAGTTCACAGGCTAAAAGTAGAGCAGAGTGTAAGTGAAGATGACCAGGTGGCAGTTTGATGGGCAGGGGTGAGGGTGGAAAGAGATCCAGCCACGCAGAGGAGAGCAGCATGGTGGTGTGGATGGGAAATGTTCAGGGGAGTGCGGGAGTCTGTGTGGGGCACTGTGCAGCCAGGCGTATAGGGCCTTGAATGGTGGTCCTAGGGGTGTGGACAGTCTGGTAAGGAATTTCCATGTCCCTCTTCCTTTGATCTGGTTCTTACCTTCTCTTCCATGTCAGTTTTAGTAACAAGCACCTCCTCGGCAAAGCCTACTTCCCTCTCTCGCTTGATCCCCCGACCATCCTTATCAAAGACCTTCCAGGTAAACAGGCAGCCGTCCTCGGCAACGGTCAGCAGGAATTGGTCATCAAAGGTGAGCGACATCTGAGGAGAAAAAAATCACAACAAGGAGGCTTTTTGAGGCCTCAGATAACCAGAACTGAGCTGGCTATGTGCAAGGCCTCTGTTCAGGCAACCATGAGTGCAGCCTCATGGGGCAGGAAGACTGGATCCTGGGTAAGAATAAGACAGGGAGCTCTCATAAGCTTCTGTTAATGAATAAAGGAAACAAGACTGTGTTTATATTCTCTGTGCGTTTGGAATCTTGAGGGTTAATTATTATCTAGATTATAAAAAGAACTCTCAGAACTCAGCAGTAAAAACCCCAAACAATCCAACTAGAAGATGGTAAAGAAATATGGAGGGTATACAGATGACAAAGAGGGTATACAGATGGCAAAGCAGCACATGAAAAGATGTTCAACATTATTAGCCACTGGGGAAATGCATATTAAAACTATGGTGAGATATTATTGCACACATGTTAGAAAGCAGCTAAAATAAAAAATAGTGACAATACCAAATGCTGGCAATGATGTGGAGAAATTGGATCTTGCATGCATTGCTGGTAGGACTAGAAAACAGCTTGGCAGTTTACTTTAGTTTCCTTAAGAACTAAACATAAATTGAGGCACCTGGGTGGCTCAGTGGTTAAACGTCTGCCTTTGGCTCAGGTCATGATTCTAGGGTCCTGGGAGTCTCATGTCAGGCTCCTTGCTCAGCAGGAAGCCTGCTTCTCCTTCTCCCTCTGCCTGCCTTTCTCCTTGCTTGTGTTCTCTTTGTCAAATAAATAAAATCTTAAAAAAAAAAAGACTAAACATAAACTTATCCTATGATCCAGCAATGATTCCCAGAGAAATGAAGGTCCACACAAAAGCCTGTATATGATTGGTAAAAGCCTGTATACAATAGAGCTACTACCAGTTTTATTTGTAATAGCCAAAAACTAGGGGGGTGGGGATGAGCTATCCTACAATAGGTAGATGGTTAAACAAATTATGGTGCATACATGCCATGGAAAGCTACTCAGCAGTAAGAAGAAATGAAGTATTGATATGTGAAATAACTCAGAGCTCAAGGGGGTATCGCACTAGGTGAGAAAAGCCACTGTCAAAAGATCACATGCTGTACGATCCCGTTGTTTTGTTTTAAAAAGATTTTATTTATTTATTCATGGAGACACAGTGGGAGAGGCAGAGACACAGGCAGAGGGAGAAGCAGGCTCATGCAGGAAGCCCGATGTGGGACTCAATCCCAGGATCTTGGGATCATGCCCTGAGCCAAAGGCAGATGTTCAACCACTGAGCCACCCAGGTGCCCCCTGTATGATCCCATTTATATAAAATTCTCAAAATGACAAATGATTGAAATAAAGAACCAATGAGTGTTTTCTCAGGACTAGGGTCAGTGGTGGCTGAGGGGGGTGGGTGTCACCAGCAAGGCAGCAAGAGGGGGTCCTTGGTGGCCACAGAGCAATACCAGCTACAGGAATCTATGTATGTGATAAAATGACATGGAAACACACACATTTTGCACCAACGTCAGTTTCCTGGTGTGATACCTACCGTTGCACAGTTATGATAGATGTACCTATTGGGGGAAACTGGGAGGAGGGCACACAGGACCTCTATGCTCTCTTTAAATTTCCTGTGACTCTATAATGATCTCAAAATAAAAAGCAAAGGCAAAAGAATCAATAATGAAAAAGGCCTTCTCGCAGTCAGCAATATGTGTCGAAAACCTTACTAATGGCGTTGCTCTTGCACTCAGGAATTCTTCTTCTGTCTAGCAAGTTAGCCTTTGGGATAATCAGAGATGCCCACGGAATTCTGTAGAGAAGCCCTGGTTAGGGCCTCTCATATGATCATTTAATGCCCAGTTGTAGGAAAAGAAATAAGCTGTGGTCTATCACTTGATAGGATATTTGTATAGCTACTAAAATCATGTTTTCGAGGAATATTTAATTGTACAAAAATGCTTATAATAGCATTAATTTTTAAAAAGCAGACTACAAAAGAATATATACAGTATGGTCTCAATTTATTTAAAATGCACACAAAATCTACACAAAAGAGAAAATGTATCAAAATATTAATGATATTATGAAGAGGATTTTTATTTCTTTTTCTTTTTTGTTTTAGAGAGAAAGAGTGTGAGCATATAAGAGTGGGTGGGGAGAGGTAGAGGGAGAGAGAATCTTTTTTTTTTTTTACATATATTTTTTTTAATTGGAGTTCAATTTGCCAACATATAGCATAATACCCAGTGCTCATCCTATCAAGTGCCCCCCTCAGTGCCTGTCACCCAGTCACGCCCACGCCCTGCCCACCTCCCTTTCCACCACCCCTTGTTCGTTTCCCAGATTTAGGAGTCTGGGAGAGAGAATCTTAAGCGGATTCCATGCGTAGCATGGAGCCCCTCGCAGGGCTCCACCTCACAACCCTGAAACCATGACCTGAGCTGAAATTAAGAGTCAGACATCCAACCACCTGAGCCACACCAGTGCCTCATGAAGATTTTTATTTCTAAAGTAACTATGCATTGCTTTCATAATCAGAAAAATAAATACCTTATGTACAAAACGCTATGAAAAGAAGAGAGGGAATTTTTTTTTTTTTTAATTTACTTTGAGGGCAGTCCGGGTGGCTCAGCGGTTTGGTGCGCCCTTCGGCCCAGGGTGTGAAGGGATCCTGGAGACCCAGGATCAAGTCCCACATCGGGCTCCCTGCGTGGAGCCTGTTTCTCCCTCTTTCTGTGTCTATGTCTCTGCCTCTCTCTCTCTCTCTCTGTCTCTCATGAATAAATAAATAAAATCTTTTAAAAAAATAAATAAATTTACTTTGAGTGTGAGACTCAAGCTCAGCATAGGAATGTTCCAGTTAATAATGGAAAATCCTTTCTTTAGTAAGGATACTGTCTGAAGGTAAGCCAGTATTGAGTTTGGGACATCATTCAAAGTCTTAGCTTTTGATGTTGTTGGGGGGACAATTTCCAGATGTGTACCCATGGTAGTTCCCCAGGGGAGGCCTTTTGTACCTCCAGGGAAGGGCAGGGACTCATCTCTGGGGCTTTGACTTTTTTTATTTTTTATTTATTTTTTAAAATAAATTTATTTTTTATTGGTGTTCAATTTGTCAACATATAGAATAACACCCAGTGCTCATCCTGTCAAGTGCACTTCCTCTGGGGAGGACAGCTGGGTGCCACAACCAGCACTCAGCAGATCGGAGATCTGGGTGAGATGCTCCTGACATCTCTTAAATGGCCCATTATTATGCATAATATTATGGTGAGTAACCTCACACAGGAATGTTTAGGTGTATGTCTGATTCTCTCCTAGGGTTTATTCCTGGGAGTAGTTGAAATAAAGGATATTAGTAGCCAATAAATGTTCATTGAATGGGTGGTTGGATGAATTAAGAAGGAGAGACCAATAAGGAAAGAAAAGCCACTGAGGGGGTTGGAGGGATGAAGAAGGAGTATGAAGGGCAGGATCAGATAGATCTAGGGCAGGGCTAGGTCTGGGCCTGGATCCCTGCGGAGAGTGACCCTTCTCACCTTGGTGATAGGACCTGCGTGGGCCTGGTACTCGTTGAATTCTTTCTGCAAAGGTAGTGGATACTTCATGGCACGGATGGTGCCCACAGAGGTGCCCACAAATATCATGCGCCCGGAATGTGAGATGACGACGGCCGTGTAGATGACGTCAAATGCTGATATCTCTCGAAGGACCTGGAACACAGACAGCTCTGTTCAGAGTGAGGGGCTGAGCCATACATACCCCCAGGGTCCCCATGTCGTTCCCTCCTCTGAGCAACACAAGGGCAAGTTCTGTACTGAAAAGATGTTTTTCTATTCCTTAAAGCACCTGGCATAGTGTGGAGCACAGAAAAGGCACAGATTAGTCTATCGTGGCTGCCTGACTAGTGGACAAACTGTGAGGAGTTAGAGCAACCCTAATAAAAGGAAGCCTTCAAGTAGCACCATTTTACAGCTTCCTCATGTTGTAACTCATTCAGTCCTCATGAACACCCTCTGACTAGTTACTGTTGCCCTTATCTTAAGATGTTGAAATAGCCACAGGGACAGCAAGTAGTCAACCTGCCTTGTAAGTGGCAGTCAGGGCCCAGTGTCGCTGCTCTTGACTGCTGTGCTACCTTGCATCTCAAACTCAGAATGGGATATGGGCCCTACAGTCATTGAGTGTTTGCATGGGTCATGCAGGCTGTGCCAGCCAGTGGGGATACCAAGAAGTGGGGACTGCAGTGGGCCTTCCCCCTATGAAGCTCCCTTCCGGTCCAGCACTGGAAAAGCCACCACAGAATTAGGACTAAGCCACTCAGGGGCATAGTGGAGGGAACCCCTACTCTCAGCTGAGTTCCAATCCTGGGAAACCCGTCTCAGACAAGTTGGCTGCCGTGGTTTCTGTACACTTTCCCAGGCACCAGCACCAGGACGGCGACAAGCACCAAAGAGAGGCTGGAGGAGCCAATGGAGGTCAGCTGTCACTGGGCACCTGGAGAAGGACACAGCCACATTTGTATGGAGAAGTGTCCTTGGTCTTTGGAGCCAAATGGGGCAGTTCCTAAATTTCAGAGATTGGGGGTTTCAAGTGAACACAGTGGCAAGCCGAGGCGATGGCAGGAACTATGGTTGTGTTTCTACCCTGGGATTAGCAAGCAGTTTAGGGATGTTGCTGACTTGTGGGCTGGGAAGGTGGTAGAGACCTTACATCAGCCAGCAAAGTGGAAGTGGAAAGGGGCCCCACAGTTTAACCTGGTCAGGTAGGGCCCTGGGCAGGAAATCCCAGGAGTAACAAGGACTGAGCTGACTCAGAAGGCACGGGGGGGCCGGGTGTTATCCCACAAAGAAGGGGCCCTCTTCTCCGGAGCCCTCTTCCCATCACACTTGCTGCTGTGCACATGGAGGCTGTCTCCCACGGATGGGTACAGTGGCTGGGCAGTGGGCCAGGAAGACTCACCGAAGAGTCAGCAATCTCCTTGAGGGTCTGGTCTGACCCAACTGCAAAGATAGTTTTGGCATCAGGGGAGACAGTGACACAGTTGTAGCTGCAGGACTTCAGGACGCATTCGGTCTGTCTCTTTCCAGAGGACAGATTCCATTCATACACGGCACTGTCTGTGCCACACGAGATTAGTTTGCTGTCATCTGCATTCCACACAATTGAACGAACCTACAGGATGGAGACATATCTGGTTAAAAGCACTCGTGTGCACACACATGCCTCTCATTTGGGAAAGGAGGATGAACCCCTCATGTGTTCCACTAGACTGAGGCCGAATGTCCTTTGCTGGTGCGTGTCCTTCAGCAAGCACAAAACTGACTTTATTTGGAACACAGCATGAAGAGGTCCACCCTCTGGGCATTGTCTACAATGATGGAGATAGTGGTGCAGAGCAAGTAAGAGAAGGCCGGCAGGTCCACGATATAAGCAAAATAGCAGAGCATAAGAATTTTATAGAACAAGGGAGAGAGACAGTCAAGAGGGGCCCTTCCACAATCACAGAGACAACTCTGGGGGTCGGAAGGGCTGTGTGCATGTGCTAAGCCATGACCGCTCAAGAGCAATCAGAGTGGGATATGGGGAAACCTGAAAGCATCTCCTAAGCTGCACGGAGACCCATTAACACAGGGCAGAGGCCTCAATGGCACAAGGGGTTGAAATATTACATCTGACCAAACGCTAACTGAATAATAATCTCCTCTGGGTCATTGGCATCTCCCAGGAAGCCAGGCTTAGCGCTAAAATCACACTTATTCCTGGCAGCTGGAAGATTGTGTGCATGATGAAGGCTGCACTCCCTTGGGTACAATCAGAGAGAGAACCTCCAACCTACTAGTCTCCAGCTGAACGAGGAGCAGGAGAAAAAAAAAAAGTGACCTCCATGCACCGTGACAGCAGTCTCCCAGCTACACAAATCCAACAGTAAAGGGTAAAAGTCTAACTGGCTAAGGGGGCTGAGCACAATCTGTGACTAATAAGTGGCTCAGGTCAACCCAGGGGCAGCCCCTAGGTACTGAGAAAAAAAAAATTAAGAAAAAAAAAAAAAAAGAACAAAAGGAAGAGCTGAGACACCAAGGCTGCACACAGCAGGGGAAAGAAAGATTTCTCAGAATTAGTTCAGCCAGGTCACTAAACAAAGAAACAACTTTCTCGGCTTTCCCCCCTGTCATATTTGTAATTCCCTTCTCCAGTAGTGAAAGATCTTTCCGTCATCTTCAGTATGTTTGCCTATTTTCTCAATCTCTTCATAAGTAACCAACCTCCTGACCCACTGGCCACCTCTTTTGATATTTCCAGGACTCTAACCCTGTCAGGCACATCCTTACCCACCTCCTCAGCTCCCTCTCCACCTCTTAAATGGCATTTTCTGTTTGTTACTATTATTTTAAAACCTGCTTGAGAAAATACAGTAACATTATTTCCAACAATTTTCCTAGATTCATTCATTTTAATAGTTTATCTGAAAATTCTTTGAGTTTCCTACATACTCAATAATGTGATCTGTGATGATTTATTTATTCATTTCTGAACTTTATGCCTTTTATTTTGCTATGGTCTGAATGTTTGTGTCTCTTACCTTCCATCCCATTTCCCCCATGGTTCATATGTTGAAATCCTAACCCCTGAAGATGATGGTTTTAGGAGGTGTGGGGCCTTTGGGAGTGATCAGATCATTGAGGGTAGAGCCCTCATGAATGGGATTAGTGCCCTTATGAAAGAGGCCCTGGAGAGCTAGGTCACCCCTTCCACCCTGAGAAGATATGAGAAATCTGCAGCCAGGAAGAGGGCCCTCACCTACCCATACTGACACCTGGATCTTGAACTTCCCACCCTCCAAACTGTGAGGAAAAATTTCTGTTTATTATGAGCCACCCAATCTGTGCTATTTTGTTATAGGAGCCCCATGGACTTTTCTTACCTTATTGCATTGGTTAGGACTCAGTACAAGGTGAACAGAAGGCATTATGCTTTGTTCTGTATCTCAGAAAGAATGCTTCCCAATCAATGTGATAGATCATATCAGCAAGAGATAAAACAAGAACCATATGATCCTCTCATTAGATGCAGAGAAAGCATCTAGAGAGTGTAAGAATAGAGGGAACATTCCTCAGCATCTTAAGAGCCATCTATGAAAAGCCCACAGCAAATATCATTCTCAATGGGGAAACACTGGGAGCCTTTCCCCTAAGATCAGGAACAAGACAGGGATGTCCACTCTCACCACTGCTATTCAACATAGTACTGGAAGTCCTAGCCTCAGCAATCAGACAACAAAAAGACATTAAAGGCATTCGAATTGGCAAAGAAAGTGTCAAACTCTCCCTCTTCACCAATGACATGATACTCTACATAGAAAACACAAAAGACTCCACCCCAAGATTGCTAGAACTCATGCAGCAATTTGGCAGTGTGGCAGGATACAAATTCAATGCCCAGAAGTCAGTGGCATTTCTATACAGTAACAATGAGACTGAAGAAAGAGAAATTAAGGAGTCAATCCCATTTACAATTGCACCCAAAAGCATAAGATACCTAGGAATAAACCTAACCAAAAGGTAAAGGATCTATACCCTAAAAACCATAGAACATTGTAGTTTCTGAAAGAAATTGAGGAAGACACAAAGAGATGGAAAAATACTCCATGCTCATGGATTGAAAGAATGAATGTTGTGAAAATGTCAATGTTACCCAGGGCAATTTACATGTTCAGTGCAATCCCTATGAAAATACCATGGACTTTCTTCAGAGAGTTGAAACAAATCATCTTAAGATTTGTGTGGAATCAGAAAAGACCCCGAATAGCCAGGGGAATATTAAAAAAGAAAACCATAGCTGGGGGCATCACAATGCCAGATTTCAGGTTGTACTACAAAGCTGTGGTCATCAAGACAGTGTGGTCCTGGCACAAAACCAGACAAATAGATCAATGGAACAGAATAGAGAATCCAGAAGTGGACCCTCAACTTTATGATCAACTAATATTCGACAAAGCAGGAAAGACTATCCACTGGAAAAAAAGACAGTCTCTTCAATAAATGGTGCTGGGAAAATTGGACATCCACATGCAGAAGAATGAAACCAGACAATTCTCTTATACCATACACAAAGATAAACTCAAAATGGATGAAAGATCTAAATGTGAGACAAGATTCCATCAAAATCCTAGAGGAGAACACAGGCAACACCCTTTCGGAACTCGGCCACAGTAACTTCTTGCAAGATACATCCATGAAGACAAGAGAAACAAAAGCAAAAATGAATTATTGGGACTTCATCAAGATAAGAAGCTTTCGCACAGCAAAGGATACAGTCAACAAAGCTAAAAGACAACCTACAGAATGGGAGAAGATATTTGCAAATGACATATCAGATAAAGGGTTAGTTTCCAAGATCTATAAAGAACTTATTAAACTCAACCGCAAGGAAACAAACAATCCAATCATCAAATGGGCTGAAGACATAACAGACATTTCACCAAAGAAGACATATTTGTGGCCAGGAAGCACATGAGAAAATGCTCCGCATCACTTGCCATCAGGGAAATATAAATCAAAACCACAATGAGATACCACCTCACACCAGTGAGAAGGGGGAAAATTAACAGGACAGGAAACAACAAATGTTGGAGAGGATGCGGAGAAAGGGGAACCCTCCTGCACTGTTGGTGGGAATGTGACCTGGTGCAGCCACTCTGGAAAACTGTGTGAAGGTTCCTCAAAGAGTTAAAAATAGACCTGCCCTATGACCCAGCAATTGCACTGCTGGAGATTTACCCCAAAGATACAGATGCAATGAAACGCTGGGACATCTGCACCCAGATGTTTCTAGCAGCAATGTCCACAATAGCCAAACTGTGGAAGGAGCCTCAGTGTCCATCGAAAGATGAATGGATAAAGAAGATGTGGTTTATGTATACAATGGAATATTCCTCAGCCATTAGAAACGACAAACACCCACCATTTGCTTTGACGTTGATGGAACTGGAGGGTATTATGCTGAGTGAAGTAAGTCAATCGGAGAAGGACCAACATTATATGGTCTCATTCATTTGGCGAATATAAAAAATAGTGAAAGGGAATAAAGGGGAAAAGAGAGAAAATGAGTGGGAAATATCAGAGAGGGAGACAGAATATGAGAGACTCCTAACTCTGGGAAACGAACAAGGGTTGGTGGAAAGGGAAGTGGGTGGGGTGTGGGGGTGACTGGGTTATGGGCACTGAGCGGGGGCACTTGATGGGATGAGCACTGGGTGTTATGCTATATGGTGGCAAATTGAACTCCAATAAAAAAATAAAATTTTTATGTATATGTGAAAAAAAAAGAAAGATGGCTTCCATAATTTCATAATCAAGCAGGCTGTTTGCTGTACGTTTTCTTAAATATGTTGCATAAGATTTTCAACAAATAAAATGAAAAGTTCCATTATATTTTTAGTAAATTGTTTTTAAAAATCATGAATGGATATTAAATATTAACAATTATATTGTATCTGCACTTACACAGATAAAAAGGATGAAAATTCATATGTTTATGTTGAGGTGGTATAGCATATTAACTGATTTCAAATTATAAAACAACCTTGATTCCTGGAATAAATCCAACTTGGCCATGCTGTATTGTTCTCTGTATATGTTGATGGACTGGTTTAATGATATTTTGTTTGGGATTTTTTTTATATTCATGAAAAATAATGGGTAATCATTTCTCTTTCTTGTGATATCTTTGGCAGGTTTGGTATCATGATTATGCTGGCCTCATAGAAAAATATCGGGAAGTACTTGCTCTTTTTTTTTAATAATAAATTTATTTTTTATTGGTGTTCAATTTGCCAACATGCAGAATAGCACCCAGTGCTTATCCCGTCAAGTGCCCCCCCCCAGTGCCCGTCACTCAGTCACCCCCACCCCCCGCCCTCCTCCCCTTCCACCACCCCTAGTTCGTTTCCCAGAGTTAGGAGTCTTCCATGTTCTGTCTCCCTTTCTGATATTTCCTACCCATTTCTTCTCCCTTCCCTTCTATTCTCTTTCACTATTATTTATATTCCCCAAATGAATGAGAACATATAATGTTTGTCCTTCTCCGATTGACTTATTTCACTCAGCATAATACCCTCCATTTCCATCCACGTTGAAGTAGTATTTGCTCTTTTTTGTTGTTGTTCTTTGTAAGAGTTTCTTCAAGATTAGTGTCATTTTTTCCCCTTACAAGTAGTTGATATAATTCTCCAATGATATGCTCTGGGCCTAGAGTTTTCTTTACAGATTCTTTTACAGATCCAATTTGTCTGGGAATTTGTTGGTTTCATCTATATATCCAATTTATGTAAATTTGTTCATAATATCCTATTTTGATCTTTTAAAATTATATATAGGAGCTGTAGTAATATTCCCTTTCTATTCCTCATACTGGTTATTTACCTTTCCTCTTTTTTTCCTTCCTTGATCAGTCATGTCAGGGGCTTGTCCATTTTGTGTTTTTAAAAAAGCTAAGTTTTAGGGGTGCCTGGCTGGCTCAGTTGGCAGAGCATGCAACTCTTGATCTCTGTGTTGCAAGTTCAAGCCCCACATTGAGGGTAGAGATTACTTAACACACACACACACACACACACACACACACACACACACCAAGTTTTGGCTTTAATCATCCTCTATTGTGTTTATTTCCTATTTTGTTAACTTTTGCTCACATCCTTATTATTTCCTTCCTTTTATTTTCTTTGAAATTAAAAAAAATATTCATTCATTCATGAGAGACAGAGAGAGAAGCAGAGACATAGGCAGAGGGAGAAGCAGGCCCCTGCAAGAGAGCCTGATGTGGGACTCAATCCCAGGACCCGAGTCAAAGGCATATGCTCAATCATTGAGCTACCCAGGCACGCCTATTTTCTTTGGATTTAACTTGCTGTTACTTTTCTAATTTCTTGAGATGGATGATTATATCACTGATATTCTGTCTTTTTTATATTTATAATATATATAGTTCAGGTTATAAATTTCTTTGCAGGCATAGCTTTATTGCATCCTCCATCTGTATTTTTTTAAATATTGCAGATGTAAATCTAACATATATCTCTGGTTAGAGACCAGGGTTATAAACACTTGCAAAGTTGTGAAACAGATGGTTGCTTTTCTGTACTGGTGAAGGGAGGGCCTCCCATGGAGGTACACATAGTTCTAGAAAGAGCATCAGAATCACCTGGTGTGCTTTCATCTGTATCTCCATAGTCACTTGAAGGCCAGTCACATTGTTGAAACTGAGGAAGCTCAGCAACTCAATAATGCTAGCGTTTTCATAGCACCTGCACTGATGCACCTATTACTTGCTAAACTCAATCATCAGTTTTTAGTTTTGACAGGACTTCTGACTTTTATTTTTAAATTTTTTGAATTATTTTTTTGAGAGATAAAGAGCATGTGTGTACGTATGCATGTGCGCAAGTGGGGAAAAAAGGGAGCAGAGGGAGAGAATCTCAAGCAGACTCTCCCATGAGCACAGAGCCCAACATGGGGCTTGATCTTATGACCCATGAGATCGTGACCTGGGCCAAAACCAAGGGTCAGATGCTTAGCCAACTGAGCCACCCAGGTGCCCCTCTCTGACCTTTAAAGCCACTGACTACTTTATCCTTTTGGGAATAAGTTCCTTAACTTCTCTGATACAATTCCTTGATTCCAAGTTCAAAGCCTGCCCTCATTTGCAGGCTTTCTCTTATCCAGTCCCTTAAATGTTGGCCACCTGTCTCCTGCCCAAGATTCTTCTCAGATTCCACACAGGCCCTTGGTGATGTAATCGATGTCTCTGATTTCCACTGCTGCCTAACCCCCTGAATCTTCATTTTCAGCCTAGACTTCTTTCCTGATCTCCACACTCATGTATCATACATCTTGGGTACATCAGACATAATATGTACAAAATGGAACTAAATATCATGCTTCCTTCTATCTGTACTACTAAACCATGGTTTATTTCCTGACTCATCTTTCACTTTTGCTCTTTTTAAAAAAGATTTTATTTATTTATTTGAGAGAGTAAGTGAGAAAGTAGCAGAGAGAGAAGGAGAAGTAGGCTTCCCTGCTGAGCAGGGAGCCTGACGTGGGGCTTGATCCCAGGACCCAGGGATCATGACCTGAGCCAAAGGCAACTGAGCCACCCAGGCACCGCTAGAGAAGTACCTTTCTAATCCAGTTACTTCCTTTCTTAAATCCTTTCAATTGCTTCCCATTGCCTACAGACTAAGGTCCAATTTTTGGCATGGTACACACACTCTGATGCAGCCCACCTCTCCAGCCCCTTCAATCACTTCTGGAATGTGTCCCTGGTTCCAGTCATGTATATCCCAAACCACTATCCTATTTTATACTCCCATTCCATCGTCTTTAACAGGCCATCCTGCCTACAACGCCTTTCTTTTTCAAGTGCTTTTTCTCTCCAAATTCTTTCACTGACTACTTCTTAGTCTTTCAACCTTTGGCCCCTCCGTTCTCCTGCTGCCTCACCTCCACTCGGTCTAAAAGCTATTGGTCGTGATTCATAAATATCTCTTGTATCCATCTACTTCTCCCTTTCTCCCACCTCCATCGTGGTCCAAAATAGTGTAGATATTCACAATATTCTCTTTACTATGTTCACCCTGTCTCTTTCAATACATTTTTCTTTCTGCAGCCAACGTAATCTAAAATGAAAATCTGGTTATATTATTCTCTGCCCTGAAAGTCTTCAGTGGTTTCAAGGAACAAGGAGGATAAACTATCTTTATCTTTTTTGTCCTTAAAAGGTCTACAAAGTTCCATGCACGTGGGCCCCTGCCAACCTCAACAAACTCAGCTTGCTCCTGGGTTTCATCCTGATATCTATGTTCCAGCCCCACAGACTTTTCAGTTCCTCTGACAGCCATGCAACCTCTCATCCCAGGGTCCTTGGATTCCTATCTGCAATGATGATCTCTGCCAGCTTTGTCTGGTTAATACTTCCCTACTCCTTTAGGACCCAGCCTTTGTGAACACCCCAATCTAAATTATGCCAACTTTTTCATTATTGACTCTCATGACACCGCATGTTTTTCTTTCATTGCATTTACTGTGATTAGTAATTAGTCTGTGCTTTGTTTTATTGTCTCTTTCCCCAAGTAGACAGTGAACTCCCAAGAAGAAAGGAATTGTTTCTCTTTTGTTCACTCAGTGAGTATAGTGCTGGACTCTGTGACCCTCGTTTCTCTGGACACTGCTTACTCACTTACCTTCCCTGTGTGTCCTTTCAGGTTTGAGATGTTTTCCAGGCTTGTGGTGGAAAAAATGTGAATCACATTTCCACTGACTGCAGCAAATAGGTGACCCCCATTGCTAAAGGAACACTACGAGGAAACAAAGCAAGACAGCAAGAATGAAAGAGAGAAATGAGCAGTCTGCAGGTTATAGTCAAGAGCTCCTTTTCCTAGAGAGTTCAGGCTACAACCAGGTGCAGAAGTGGGAATTGGGGGAAGACACAGAAAGAACCAAGCACTGGCTGACATTTTGCTATTCCTGTAGCTCACTGGCCAAGATGTTGTCATGGCCACGTGCATGGACCATGAATCTGCTTGGATGGTAGAGCACAGCACTCATTCTGTGTCTGTAGAAGTTTCAGAGTGGGGAAGCGATTCCTGAACTATCTGGTTTCTGTGGTCATCTTAGGGAGAAATGTGATTGGCTGCTTACTGTCTCTCCCTGTTGATGTGTATATTCCCTGGCCCCTCTCAACCTCCAATTTCACCTTCCCAGCTGGGACTCTGAGTCTAAGATAAATTTCCTCTTTGATGCTTCTTGTTCCTCTGCAGTCACGGAAAGGATTAATCACAGGTGGGGTCTCACAAGGTTTGGGGCTCACTGAAATATCTTGATGAGTATGAGGAAAATGAGATAGAGCCATACACTCAAGGAGTTTGGAGAGAGAAGAACTGATCTTTTCCTTTTTCTTCTTTTAAAGCCACTGAAGTTCTCTAAGGCAGACTGGTCCCAGCTCACCAAAGTGTGTTAGTTCTTGATATTTCAACTCTGGTTTTATTTCTAGCATCTTACCTCTCTGCATCCTCTAACAGAATATTCTTTGAAAGAACGTATATCATCAATGAGTAGATTCATAAGGCGTAGCTTGTCAGCAAACCCTACTACAACAAAGTGTCCAGATGGATGAAGGCTGATTGTATATGCCTCCTCTTGGTATTCCTTAAATAGCTCCAATGTGCTGTAAGGAAGATCGATGACTGAATTAGAAGTCCAGCCTGCTAAATCCCTTGAGGCCTCCACTGTACCTGGCAAATATTTTTATCATAGCATTTGAGATACTTTATTGCTTAAAATGATTGGTTCCTCTTTTTTTCTGTATTTTGATTATATGAGGACAGTGTCCAAGCAGTAAGGAAAATTGAGGAAGTGATCAATGAGCTGTCTAGTGATGCTGAAGGAATGGCTCCAGTTAGAGTTCCCCAAATCAGAAGGATAGTGGTTTCTTTTCAGCATCCCAGCAGCTATACACAAAGACCAAAGATATTCCAGTGTGGGTCCAAACTAGGTTGGAGCTTCTCACGGAGGCTATGCCAAGGGGATAAAGTACTAGGGAGTTAAGGGCGGCTAGAGGCAGTGATAAGGAGAAAGAGATGGAGTGTTTCCAGAGAGTTCCATGTGGCAGAAAGCACATCTAGTGGGAGGGAGGCAATAGGAAAACTAGAAGAACATAGGAGGTTATATAAAAAGGTGAGATACTGGAGTGCTATCTTTATGTCCCTAGTGTCCAGCATAGTGTCTGACATGTGGTAAGCACTTAATAAAACACAAAGCAATTTTCTAGGCCAAGCACAGAGAAATAGGTAAGTTGATTGACTTGGTTTTTTAAAAAAAACTTTTCCAATTGAAAGCTTCTAAGTAATAATATTTTAAAACTCTAATTAAAATAATTCACATGAACAAATCTAACAACTGAAATCTTGCACACTACAGTAGTAAAGCCTTTCATCCTTACTTTGATTCATAATTCCAGATGCGAATGGATCGATCCAGGGAACAGGTGGCAATGAGGGGTTTGCGGATGCACGTAGATAGACCAGTGATGGATGCTGAGTGTAAGGGGTACATCAGATACTCGAAGTGAGCAGGCTCCCCCTGGAGAAATCACACACAGCGAGCTCTGGCACAGTGAGCAGAAGGCAGGCTGTGCACTTCAGCTCTCACTACTACCCAAGAACATTAGTTAGACCAAGTACACAGGAATCAGGCTGTAGCAAGACTGCTTGAACATCATGCATGCTTTCTGATGCCACTATTATTTTAAAATATTATCTTGATGGCAATAAAATATTTTATTCTATATATATACCAGATGTGGGCACATTTCAGTGGATTCCATTTTCTGTTATTTAGGAGTAACACTAGACTAAATACCCTTGTGTGTATTTCTGTGTACCTCTCTGATTACTTCCTTAGATCCTGCAGTGTGAGTGTCCAGGACTAAGCTTTTGAATGTGTAGGCATCCATTTCAAAAGATACCCATCTTGAATAAATGTGTTACCAGCTGCTGGCAAAGCCACCAAGGTAGTAGGCCACCGCTACCCATGGGTCTTTTTTCAGAACGCCCTTGATAACTTAGATACTGACTGCTTGAGTGATCCCACTTCTCCCTTCCTAGGGTCTGAATCCCACTCTTAGGCTTTTTTTTTTTTTTAAAGATTTTGTTTATTAATGAGAGACACACAGAGAGAGGCAGAGACATAGGCAGATGGAGAAGGAGGCTCCATGGAGGGAGCCTGATATGGGACTTGAACCCGGGACCCCGGGATCACCACCACCCCCAACCCCGAGCTGAAGGCAGATGCCCAACCACTGAGCCACCCAGGTGTCCCCCACTCTTAGGCTTTAAATTATCCAACAAAAAGTGAACCTACAAAAATTCTAGATGTCTTACCCTCACAGCCTCATAAAGGCAAAACCCCATAACCTCCCACTCACGACTTCATGCTGTGACCCTACGTGTGCTGCGTACCCTCCAGAGCCTGAGTAATAAATTATGCTTCCCAAAGTTCCCTGTTGTTTTTTGCTGAAGTGCTTTCTGCAATCCTAATAAGAAGCAAAAAGTCCAGTCCATCCACATCACTGGTCCTAGTGGGAGAAATGTCTGGGGGTTTGCTAGAAGTAGCATGGGCCTTGGCAAGTGCCTCAGGCATTCCCAGCCAATAGCATCACTATCAACAGGCTGAGACTGACAAAATGGACACATTTCTAGAAGTGGAATACTGGGGGAAGTGGTAATTCTAAATTCTAAAGGCCTTGATAGGTACCACCAAATTTCTCTTCAGAGAAATGGTGTTGTTCTGCCACCAGCAGCAGTGAGAGCTGGGTGAATGATTTGAAATGAAAATGTATCCTGTTATACATGTTGTGTAGGCTCCACATGTAATCAGGGGCATTAGAGCTGGGACACCTGAATGAGGAGTGATGGCTGAGAAAGTCAATGAGTTGCATATATTTTAGGTCTATTCACAAGTAAGACAAAGGCTGGGATGGAGATTCCCTCAAATCCTGACCCTTTTCCACTTATTAACTTACCTGCATCTACTCACCCTTCTCTACTACCACGGAGGAAAGGCTCTGTGCTGAGATCGGGGGATGGGCCCAATTATTTCCATCCTTTTTCATCTCTTCAATCTCCTGTCTCTACTGGTACATTCCTATCAGCTTTTAAGCACACTCAAGGCTCTCTTATCTTAAAAACAACAGCAGTTCTTTCTTCTGTCTTTTTTCTGCACCTCTGCCTGAGAAGCTGTACAATGATGGAGAATCAGGCAAGCAGGCTTACCGATTTCACTTAGAATTCATGACCATAAACCTCCAAAGGACGCAGTAACTCCACCACGTTTTTCAGTAAGTTCACTTTCTAAATCTCTAAGAGATACCAATTTTATATCATTTATTCTCTTTCCAGGTCTTCCAAACTCTCTTGCTCTGACTCTCATTCCCAAAGCTCATCTGACAAACTTGCCACATATTTCCTTGATTTTCTATCTTTATTTTCTTTATTTTATATCTCAGGGGCAGATATACTCAATTCATGTAGAGTCAATTTTTATTTTATGTTTAGTTCATTCCTTTGTTCTTTAATTTTCACTCTTGTTCCCTTGTTATCAAAGGCACCAATGAATGTGTCTCATTTATATCCTTGGATATTTCTATATAGGGCACTGTCTTCAGATTGCATTCTGTAGTTTTACTTTTTCTCTCAACCATCTGTGTTGTCATATGTATAATCATCACTTCTAACTTAGGTTTGGTATTCTGTAGTATACATCCAGCTACTTCACTTCTCTATCACTCCCAGAAATGGACATCTGGGTTGTCTTTAACTCTCCATTACTACGAACATTAAGGTGAACACTTTTGTGCATGTTCTTTGGTGGACTGGCATGATGTAGTTCCTGGTATGAATCCAGGGGCAGACCACTGAATAACAAGATGCATGCATTCTCTACTTGACCAGGAACTACCAGATTGCTCTCTAGAATACCTGTGCCAGTTTACACATCCATCATCATCACATTAGGATTCTCATTTCCCCTTGTTCTCAGAAATCTCTCATGGGATCTGACTTTCTAATTTCTGGTAGTGTGATAAAAATAATTCTTATAAAAAAGCCTCTCACTTGTGACATGCAAGAAATCATTACCTCACCACTCAAGCTATGCTCTCTGGCTGCTGCGGCCACCCTTGCCCTTGCCTCTGGAGCACATTAAAGATCCCAAACCATGCTAAGCGAAAAGCAAAATAAGTCAATCAGAGAAAGACAACTGTCATATGATCTCACTCATATGTGGAATTTAAGAAACAAAACAGAGGATCATAAGGGAAGGGAGGGAAAAATAAAACAAGATGAAATCAGAGAGGGAGACAAACCATAAGAGACTCTTAATCAGAGGAAAGAGACTGAGGGCTACTGGAGGGGAGGTGGTTAGAGGATGGGGTAACTGGGTGATACATATTAAGGAGAGTATGTGCTGTAATGAGCACTGGGTGTTATATAAGACTGGTGAATCACTGACCTCTACCTCTGAAACTAATAATACATTATATGCTAATTGAATTTAATTAAAAAAAGATCCCAAACCATGACTGACTCCAAGCACTTAAATCAATAAAAAAGGAGAAATTGGGACGCCTGGGTGGCTCAGCAGTTTAGAGCATAATCCTAGAGTCCTGGGATTAAGTTCCATATCAGGCTCCCTGCATGGAGCCTACTTCTCCCTCTGCCTGTGTCTCTGCCTCTCTCTCTCTCTCTCTCTCTCTCTCTCTGTCTCTCATGAATAAATAAATAAATAATCTTTAAAAAAAAAAAAGGAGAAATCTTTGAATTGAAGGCTGCACTCAATAAGGAAAAGAAAGAAAAGAAGGAGGAGACTGTGAAGAAAGTGATTGTTGCCCTGACTGTGGGGAAAGGTGTCAGTCTTCTCTTTCCAGGTGTGGTGAACTATATGCAAAGACAATCTGGAATTAAAGAAGCTCATGTATCTCTATTTGATGAACTACTTCAAGCTGTCAACAGCTTCGTAAAGGACTGTGAAGATCCCTATCCTCTAATTTGGGCCTTGGGAGTCAGAACCATGGGGTACACCTGGGTGGACAATATTACTCAATATCCCTGTGAACCTCTCTGCAAGTCCTTGAAGGATGAAGATCCCTATGTTTGGAAAACAGCAGCAGCAAGTTTGTGTGGCAAAATTCCATGACACAATGCCCAAATGGTAGAAGATCAGGGAAATCTGGATTCTCTATGGGATCTCATACAGATTCAAACCCAATGGTCGTGGCTAATGGTATAGTAGCATTATCTGAAATCAGCGAATCTTACCTAAACAGCAACCTGCTTGATCTGAACCAACAGAACATCATTAAGCTGCTGACAACCCCAGATGAGTGCACTGAATGGGGCCAGATTTTTATCTTGGACTACCTAATTACAACCCTAAAGATGACTGGCACATTAGAGCATCTGTGGGCATGTAACTCCTTGGCTATCTCCTGCCAGCATTGGTGCTTTCAGTTAATGAAGTTTCTAGGGTTGTCACCCAAAGACTCTGACTACTGTAATATGCTACTGAAAAAGTTGGCCCCCCCCCAAAAAAAAAAGTTGGCCCTTCTACTTGTCACTTTGTTGTCTGAGGAGCCAGAGGTGTAACCCCGAGGCAACTTCAGCCACTTCACCCCACTCAATGTGCTTTTTGTAGGAGAGAGCAAAGCAAAGTTGCCAGATCTTCCTTGCAACATGGAAGGATATTCCCAACGAAAACCTCAGTTTTAGATTAAGGAATGTCATTAAAATACTGACACTAGCAAGTTGCAAAACAATAATGTTACACTATTGCCAAGAGGAATGTAGAAGGGCAGGACATGCTGTACCAATCCCTGAAGCTCACTGATAGCATTTGGATGTTAGCTGAGCTATCCAGCCAGGAAACCAGAGTTACATGCTATCATTGAAGTGCAGAGCTCCTGAAGTCTCAGTACATCTACAACAGCATTTTGAAAAGCTAATAGACTAGACTGGTCCAGTGCCATCCGGCCACCCTGTGATTGGTGCAAGCCAAGAACTCTAAACTGGAAGAAATTGTATTGCTATGTAGAATCTGAACCCAAACACACTGAGGCTGCCCACCAAGGTAGTGACGAGTGTAACCTGTGCTAACATTAGGGCACAACCTGTTGGATAATTTTAGCTTCCTGTGAACATTTGTAACCTCTGCTTCAATTACTTCCCACCTCTTGCCACCTGCTGCTGCTATTCAATTGTCCTTAGTTATGAGTTTCTCCATATGCCAATAGCTGATATTTTGGAGTATAGTTTGATATTTTGTAATTGAAGGCTCATTTCAAAAGCAGAAAAAGACAAAAAATATTAAAGGAAAAGTGTCACTGAAAAGAAAAGAAAGATCTCAGACTTGTTTTAATTTGCATTTTTCTGCACCAGGTAACAGAAGTTCTTTGTGAGAGTGACCAGATATTGGATTTAATATACAAAGACTCCACAGCAGCCATTACAGATTAGAGAAGTAAAGAAACTTCTGATAACAATGTCCCATCAAATAGGGAACATCAAAAAGAGACAAAAATTGCTTAAAAAATAGAAATTCATGGGGCACATGGATGACTCAACTCAGTTAAACGTTTCACTCTTGGTTTTAGTTCAGGCGATGATCTCAGTTGTGAGATCAAGCCCCGAGTCAGGCTCCATGCTGGAGCCTGCTTAAGATTCTCTCCCTCTCCCTCTGCCCCTTCTTCCCTCCCACCTCCGCTCATGTACACTGTCTGTCTCTCCCATTCTGTCTCTCTCATAAATAAATAAATAAATAAATAAATAAATAAATAAATAAAATTTGGAGGTAAAAAGTACAATAACAGGAGTGAAAAATCCACTAAAGGGACTCAAAAGTAAATCTGAATTAACAGAAGAAAGAATTAGAGAAGTTAATGACATATCAATAGGATTATGCAATTTGAAAAACAGAAAGAAAAAAGAATGAAGAAAAATGAACAGAACTGCAGATAAATGTGGGGTAACATTAAACATACCAACATATGTACAATGGGAGTACCAGAGGGGAGGAGAGAGAGAAAGGAGCAGAAAAATATTTGAATAAATAATGGCTGTAAACTTCCCAAGGTTACTGAAAAATAATGTACACATCCAGGAAGCTGAACGAACTCCAAGAAAGATAAACACAAAGAGATCCACAGACACATAATGGTAAAAATATCAAAAACTGAAGACAAAAAAAAAAAAAATTGAAAGCACCAAGAGCAAAATGATTGATCAAGTTGAAAGCAAGTGACCCAAGAGAGCAATTTGAACTCACCAAAACCCACAAAGAACACCAATAAAGGCATAATGTCATTATAAAAAATAAGATAAACACATATTTCATCCCCACTCTTCTTTAACCTTACTGAAAAAGCTACTGTATAAAACAATATGTATATTATGCATTGTTGGGTGCATGGAAATGTATTTGCCAATAATAGCACAAAGATGGTAGGTGGGAGCAAATTGTATTGGGCTAAGGAAGTGACTTATTTTTTTAAAAAATATTTTATTTATTTATTCATGAGAGACACACAGAGAGAGGCAGAGACATAGGCAGAGGGAGAAGCAGGCTCCGTGCAGGGAGCCTGATGTGGGACTCAATCCTGGGTCTCCAGGATCACACCCTGGGCCAAAGGCAGGCCCTCAACCACTGAGCCACTCAGGGATCCCCTAAGGAAGTGATTTCAGGTAGTGATTCAAATCCACAGGGACAAACAAAAAGAACCAGAAGCAATGAAAATGTTCTAAAATTGTGGTAATGGTTGCACAACTCTCTGCATACACTCAAGACCACTGAATTGCATACTTTAAATATGTGAATTGTATGGCATGTGAATAAATATCAGTATATATTCAATAAAACTCATATATAAATACAGATATAGTGAAATGAAGGCACATCTGCACCCCAATTTTCCTAGCAGCAATGTCCACAGTAGCCAAACTGTGGAAAGAGCCAAGATGTCCTTCTACAGATGGACGAAGAAGATGTTGTGCACACAATGGAATATTACTCAGCCATCAGAAAGGATGAATATCTAGCATTCACATCAACATGGATGGAACTGGAGGGTATTACACAAAGTGAAATAAGTCAATTGGAGAAAAACAATTATATGGTTTCACTCATATGTGGAATATAAGAAATAGAGCAGAGGACTGTAAGGGAAAGAGGGGAAACTAAATGGGTCTTAAAAAAAATCAGAGAGGAGGTGGGCACTTGATGGGATGAGCACTGGGTGTTATTCTATATGTTTGCAAATTGAACACCAATAAAAAATAAATTTATAATAAAAAAAATCAGAGAGAGAGAGAGACAAACCATGAGAGACTCTTAACTCTGGGAAGCAAACTGAGGGTTGCTGAAGAGGAGGTGGGTGGGGGATGAGGTAACTGGGTGACAGGCATTAAGGAAAGCTCATGATGTGATGAGCACTGGGTGTTACAAGCAACTGATGAATTACTGAAAACTACATCTGAAACTAACGATGTACTGTATGTCGACTAACTGAATTTAAACTTAAAAAAACTATCATTTAAAAGAAACCACCATTACTGAGAAAGATACATTAACATCTCTTACTATGATTGTAGATGGTCTGTTTTCCTTGCTGTTCTGTCAAATTTTGCCTCATGTATTTGGAGTGCACGCTATCAGGTACATACAGTTTTAAGACCGCAATATCTTCTTGATGCAGCGAACCTTTTAGAAGTTCAAAGTGATTCTTTTTAATAGTGGTGGGTTTGTTTGTTTGTTTGTTTTTGCTGCAATGTCTGCAGTGTATTCATGCTATCTTTCCTTGTTATTTAAGAACAAAAAAGGAAAAACACACTTCTTGATTTACATACGTCTTTGTGCACACGAGCATACATCTTTGTGCAACGTCTATGGTAGGTTGAAGTCTCTTAAGTGCAACTGCAGGGTTAAAGGAGATGTACCATTTAAACCTGACAGACAACTGCAGTGTGTCCCACAAGGAGGCTGCAGCCAACCGCCATCCCACCGAGGAGAGCAGAGTGCTTCTACAGCGAAATCTTAAGATTAGAGTTTCTTTTGCTCTTATGAAAGGGCTGAATGAGCCATGCTCAGCAAATTTAGAGTAAGACTTGGCCCCCAGGGTAGCCAGTCATTGCTGGGGAAGACTTACCTTGCTGATCTCTGTCAGGGACATGGTGATGCTGTAGAGTTGGTTCTTGCTGGTGCTGGCAATCAGGATTTCCTCTGAGGGACTGAAGCACATGCAGAGGATGTCCTGTTTGTCAGACTGACTTGGCTCGTTGCTCTGCGGGTCCAGAGGAATCTGCCCAAGAGGCAAGGCAGCTCTTAGTGATGTCCCCATGTTGTCAGTCGGTGCGTCCCGGGGCTTTCAGAGTTCTTGTGGATACTTTTAGCTTGCAGACTCCCAGACCAGTATGGTTGCAAGGATCCTCCTCGGATGGGGAGAAGGGAGGGCCCTGAGTCAACTGTGTGTCACCCTTCAGTGATCAGCGGCTGACCGAGAGACAGCAGCATGTGTAAAAATGATCACTCTCCACATCTCGGTTTGAGGTTCCCCCTGAAGATGAGTGTTGGTTTAAACCCCATTCCTGCCCACCTGTCAGAATCCCAGTGCGGGAGCCACCTCATCAAGTGCAGCAATGCGCACTTCGGGCCAGCAGAGGGGAAGGTCGCAGTCCCTCTTCCATATGGGGAGGTGACAGGGCAGGGAAAAGAGAAGGGGTCATACAGAAGCCCAGCCTGTCGTCTCTGGGAGGGCCTGGACTTCTCAAGTCGACATGATAATGTTATATCCCCTCCTCCCCACCTCAGTGCTCTTCGTCTGCTGACAACTAGACTTCTTGAAAGGCTGGCCCGCACATATCACCCACTTTCTTCCACCCCCTTGGTTCTTAATTCCTCCTACTGTATCACTTGAAATGTCCTCATCAACCTTAGAAATTTCCTTATCACCAGAGCCAGAGGCTCTTGCTCAATCCTCGCCTTCTTGACCTTCCTAGATCCTGTAGTGGTGATGGCAGTACCTGCCTCCCAGGGGCCAGGACACCAGGCTCTCAGTTTCTCCCCTTGGCCTGGAGGTCTGTCTTCCTGTACACCTGCTCCTCCTTCTTCCCATCGTCAACCCCCCGGCTCTGCAAGGACGGTGAGGGTTTGGGAGGGAGAAGAGTCTTGCCTCGCCTTGCCTCACCCTGCCCTGGGCCGGGTGGGCCCCCACAGCACCCCAGTGTGCTTGCCAGGGAGCTGCCCTCTGCTCCACATTCATCACACTGTGTAAAGTAGGATGGGGAAGCCACAGGCCAAGGACCCTGTCAGTGTCCCAGGGCCTGGCACAGTGCCTAGCGCAGCGCACTGCTCAAAGAGGAAGCACTGCCTTGCTCTTCTCTTCCAGAGACAGTGAGGTCCTTGGGGAAGTGGCCGTGGCCGATTCAGCTATCTCAGCATCCAGCATGGGACCTGGGCCGTGGTAGGTACGCAACAGCCATTTGTTAGATGAGAAGTGAACGGTCACCACTTCTCAGCCTCTGCCGGGTCCTCATTCTGTCTCAGACTCTACACTAGGAAACGCGAGATTTTGTCCTCAGTCCTCTTTTTCTCTGTCTCTATGTTTTATCTGTCAGTGATTTTGCCTAATACGAGGGTTTCAACGAAAGCAACAGCAGTGAATGTAATCACAATGATAAATCCTTAAAATAGTAAAAACAGAGCATCAGCTCTGTGCCAGACACCAGCTAAGGACTGTGTGTGTGTGTCTGTGTGTACGTATTGATCTCACTCCCAAAGTCTAACCCACATTTCCAGCTGATTCACTTTACTCCAGTGTCTGGCCAAATGTCAACTTTCTCAGGGAGGCCTCCCCGAGCCAATGTCTCTAGAACAGAACCCCCTCTCACTCCCTGTCCTTTTCCTGGCCTTCTCTTCTTCACAGCGTTGATCCCCGGGGGTCAATCAGTTAATATTTGTTTGTTTGCCTGTTGACTGTGTTCTTTGGACAGGATTTTTAATGTGCCTGCTTCCCTACCGCATCCCCAGCCCCCAGCATAGAACCTGGCACCTGGTAAACCCTCAGTGTATATTTGCGAAGTGAATAAGCAAACAAAAGAATGAATTGCTTTGAAAGCAGGCGGTGTAAATTCATTATAATTCCCCTTGGTTCCCATTCGCCTTGCTCTTACCCCCGATTTTCCTAACCCTGGCATCTTTTCCCCAGGCATCCAGTCCCAAAGCTGAGGCATCATCTCTGAGAGCTCCTTATCTCCAGCTGTCCACGTTTACTCAGGGCAAGTTCTACAGGCATAACCTCCACAAAGCTCTTTCCTTTCCCACCTTCCCTGCCATTCACTGCCGTGACGAGACCTCACCACTTCTTGGCCTGAGTGACAAAGCCGCTTAACTGATTCCTAAGCATGGCAATAGTACTTGCTCTCACGGGTGGAGCACCAAGCACAGCACACATGATTCATACAGGTCTGGTTCATCCTTTTGATAACCACCAGGGATGGGCTGCTTTCTTGGTGAAGAAAGAGAGGTTGTGCTGGATTCAGCAATGCATCTCGAGTCACTCCGCCAATAAGGGTAGAATCAAGCCTGGCTCTTGCAGTGTTTGTAGCCGCCGCACATCTAGTGCCTCCAAATACCGCCCCCCCCACTACACACCATAGGCAGATTGCTTTTCTTAAGTGTAATGCTTCTCCGCTCAAAAACAGGCCGTCTGAATCATACACATGCTCCCCAGGCTGGCATTGGAGATCCTTCACCGGCCTCAGCTCCCATCTTGCTCTTTCGAGTGATTTCAGTTCCTCTCCCCCAGGGGGGAGCAGAGTATCTCCCAGATACACCACCTGCTCCTCATCCATGGTGCCTCTGCTTTACCTGTTACTCCCACCTGCAATTCCTAACCTGTTCCCTCCTGTCAATCGTTACTCTTCCTCTAGGGCCCTACCCTAAAGATAACCACCAAACACCCAGAGCCCACCTGGATCTTCCCCAAGCACAGACGATCTCTCTTCATAGCAGTTTGTATCCCTGATTCCACAAACATTTGCTGAATGCTTCCTATGTGCCAGTATATGCTTGACATTAAATATCAGTATATGTCATAATAAAATTTTTTACGGGAGCGCTAAGCCTCAAAGAGAAAATCTAATTTGCCAGAGTTCTCTTCCAGAATTCAAATCCAGATTCTCCCAATTTTAAACCCCACTCTGGCCACCCCATCCTAAAACTCCCCACGGCACAAATGGCTCAAGTCCTCGTTTCCACTCAGCGCAACAGCTCTCTCCTCCCAGCAAACTCCCCACCAGTGCTCTGCTGCTGGAGAACACGTGCCAGGAGGACCCCAGTTCTGCTTCTTCCTCCCCTCCTTACCCGAATTTCCCTGCTCTCCCGGTAAAAATCCTTCTCTTCCATCTTCTCAAACAGCAAAACTCTCCCTGGCCCAGCGGAACAGGCAAATCCCTTTGAATAGGCTGCGATGGCGAACACCTGGGGTAAGACCAGCTGGCTGTGGCCACTGGCCAATATGACCTGTTCATAGGAAGGGACCGGGGAACTGATGGTTGGAAATTGGATCAGGCTGGAAAGAGAAAATAGCATATAAAGTTTACGGAGACAATCCCAACGAGGTGAGTCCAGCTAGGGATGAGAAAGAAGGGCTGGCTGTCTTTGGGGGTGGGAGAAATCGCCCACTGTGAGCCCCAGAGCCAAAATGCTACCCTTGGGCCTTGGACTGGTACACAAACTCCAAGGAGAGAGTATATTATTACTGTGGTTGTTGTGTGCATTGTCATCCTCCTTTTGTTTAAGAAAAAGTGGCTCAGAGTTTTCTGAGATATGCAACTGGTAAGTGGGAGGGCTGAGATTTGAATCCAAGGTTCCATTTCCTTCCTTCCTCCCTTTCTCTTTCCCTCCTTCCTCCCACATAACAAATATTTATTGGAATTACACTATGTAAACAACTCTGTGAAACAATAGAAGTAAGATTGGCACAGTTTCTGCCCTCAGAAGCTTAGAGTCTAGGGGACAAATGCTAAGGACAGTTAGGGAGCAGGTGGGTGGGATGGGAGCAGCCAGTCAGCGGTAACAGGGTTTCAGAGGACAGTTACAGAAGAGGTATAACCATCTGAGATGAGCAGAGGCTGAGAGCCCCCAGCTGATCTGATGAACAAACATGAGTACATCGGTATGTGAATGTGTCCAGAGGAGTGGGGTAGGAGGAACTACCTGTGATCAAGCCCAGAAGCAAGAGTCCGAGAGACATGTGTGGGAGATAGAGGCAGGAGCCAATGCTCCAGATGTAAAGATGGGTCAAAGCAGCAGGGATATGTGGGCCAAGTTCAGGAATCTGGGCTTTATTCTTAGAGCACTGGACCCGCTGCAGGATTGGGAACACGGCAAACTGGAGGGCAGAGGGACTCATCAAGAAGCTCCTAATAGAATGATGAGCGGAAAGGGAGAGGTCATGGCTGTGGGGGACGGTGAAAAATGAACTGGAAGTTACCAAGAAAGAACGATCTACCATATGCCATGTGCTGGAGGGCTGAGGCTCCAGGGCCAGGCAGACAGGCTACGATCTTGGGTGAGTCACTTAACCTATTTGAGCCTCACTGTTCTGTCTATAAAATGGGCATGATGATAATATATACCATATAGGGAAAGACTCAAATGAGAATACATATGAAGTGCTTAACGCAGTATCTAGGACATATGATGGCACATTCTAATATGTGTGAGATATGACTATTATTGACCATAGTAGAGGTAAACTTGACCAGAGCCCCCACTTTGCCCCATAGGCTTTTGTCAGATTTACCTACAACTTCCCTGCACTTCTTTGTGGGTCTGCTGGCTCCTTCCAAATTGTGAGGTCCTTGAGGACCCATGTCCCCAGCACCTAGCAAGGTGCCTTGCACACTGCAAGAGCTTGGTGGCCAGTTATTGAATTGAATCAGAAAATTAGGCAGCCACTAGAAAATGTATGTTTGAAAATCTGCAGTTTTGAAGACCAGTCAAGCTGAAGTGCCTAAAAGATGAGATTACATATATAAATAAAAAGAAATGTATCTAGGTCATAGGTGTCAAATTTGTGCGTAAATATAGACGAACATGAGAAAGGCACAGGGAAGGTGAAAAGAGTCGATTTTAAGGTCGAGGGGTTCTGAGTGACTGTAAAAAAATATGGTTTTTGGTATAATGCTATTGGGATGATGAGCATATTTTCACAAGAGCACCAGTGCAGAGGGATGTCATTACCTCTCCGATTCCTGGATCTTCTCCAGGTTCTTGGTCTCGCTAGTGGGCTCCATGACCATTATACTTGTCTCCCAGCGTTGGTCTCCAGATTCAAAGAGGAAGAGCCTGCCTGTATCAGTGCCAACAATGATCTTGTCCTCAGACACCCAGGTGTGGGCTAGATAGTTTTGGGGTTCTCCCCTCTGAAAATTGGTTTGCTTCAGAGTTCCCTCGGCAAAACGCAGCAGCTTAAACATCCCATTTCCAGTGACACAAACCTGAGTGTTATCCTGGGGATTGAAGCTCACCTGTAAAATATGAAAGGATAAAACTAATCTTGATGGAATTACTTCTCATTCTGTGAATGAATATTTATTTCAGGTAGCTCAGCATATCCTTTAAACATCACTAAGTCATGATAAATTTTGATATCATATTTGATAAGAGCACAGATTCACTATATTTGTAAGACCCATGCATCGTAAGCTAGGAAACCTACAGAAATCATTTTACAAAGACCAAAAAGAGGATAAGCAGGTCTTGACAAAATGGAATGAAGGCTCAGCTGCAAAAGGAGGGTTTACGTGCCCTGTCCAGGGGAAAAGGGACCACATCAGCAAGAGCTACACAGTCTCATCAACTGGGATGGACAGTAATGGCAGTCAACCTACTAGATGGTGAGCAACTGACGGGCTGTAGTTTCTTCATTTCTGTATTCCTGAGGCTGGATTCGTAGTAGGCACCAGGTAAGTGTTTACTGAATCTATTGGAGAGGATGTACTCTACTCTGAATAGGGATGCTGGACCCGACCTCACCAAGGTGAAATAATCTTCCAGTTCTTTCTGCTTTTGATCTGAGTCTGTGGCCACCAAGTATGCTCTGATTACTAGTTTCACCTCCCAGGTTCTCAATCACTAGGGAAGAACTACACCAGATAAATGATACGAGTGTTCTGGTTGTCACCTGCTGGGTTATTCACCAGCCTCTCGTGAGAATAAGGGAATCCATTCCTGGGACACTGACTGGCTAATATCTTTGAACATGAGCCCATCTGAGTCCTTGAACTTGTAGAGCTGAGTGCCAGATCCTAGCCTGGGGTGACTGCACCAAGATAAAACCTCCTTGGGACCCACTGCCTAAGCAGTCACCCAGCCTTCCCATAGGTCCTCTTCATTTTGCTCTCAAACCAGGATGGAAAGTTCCATTCCCCACTTAACTGCAATTTCATGGACCTGTTCCTCAAGACCTACCACTTCGCATTACATTCCTGAAATTTTCCCACTGCCTAGCAGTGCTGCTAGGAAGAGGCCAGGACCAGCAAGGCGAAGTGAGTTCTCAATCCATCTCGGGGCCCGACCTGGGAAAGCAGTTCTGGGCCAAAGGAAAGAAGATAGGCACTGCAGGCGGGGACTTCTGCCCCTGCCACTCACACTACCTGTGTGATCCTGGGTGAGTGGCTTAATGTCTTGGAGCCTCAGTTCTCTCATCTATAAAAGTAGGATAATAATTATACAGAACACATATGGTCGTTGAGAGACTAAATTTTAAAATGCACATTAAGAAATCAGCACTGGGGATCCCTGGGTGGCGCAGTGGTTTGGCGCTTGCCTTTGGCCCAGGGCGCGATCCTGGAGACCCGGGATCGAATCCCACATCAGGCTCCCGGTGCATGGAGCCTGCTTCTCCTTCTGCCTATGTCTCTGCCTCTCTCTCTCTCTCTCTCTCTGTGACTATCATAAATAAATAAAAATTAAAAAAAAAAAAAGAAATCAGCACTGTTCCTGGCACATGGAAAGCATTCAATAAAGCTCTTCTTAGGTTTTATAACTTGCACGATACTTGTTATGCTGGGAGGTACCTGGTAGACAGCATTGTTCTGAGAGTCGGTTCTAACAATAGCCATTACTTTCTGTTTTTCCCACAGCCAATAAACAAGGTTTGACTCTGGAGGTGATGTCTGAGCCAACAGGTATTTGGAGTCCGGAGAAAAAGCCATGCTAATAAATCTCTGTACGGGAAAGTCAAAATTATTAAGGACTTTGCGCTTCCGGCAAGGGATGGATGACAGTTCATAAATGGTGATGATGGGTTTCTCTTGCACAATCTCGGAGATAGCGAGGTATCGCCGATTGGGACTGATGGACAAGGCCAGCATGCCCTGACTCTTGTCTGAGCCTGCGAACAGAGGTAAAGGGGGATAATGAGGGCAGATCATGCTTTCATCATGACTCAACATGAACCAGGCATAGTGGTGGCAGGTTTGACACATGGGAGGAAGGCACAGAAATGGTTAAATGTCAATCCTGGCAGTTCCGTGGTACCACTGTGTCCGGGGTATTTGGAAAATGATGAGAATGGGTACCTCACTGCGGCTGAGGTGGGAGGAGAAGTCAGGGAATGATGCTAGGAGGACAAGGTGGGTTGGGGTGGGAGTGCGCAGGTGGCAGGTTGGGGTGGGGGTGGGCAGGTGGGCAGAGCAAAGGCGTGGATGTGAGGAAGGGTACAGGATGGCGGAAAACCACAAACAGTGGGGTATGGCTGGAGAATCGCATGTGAGCCAGGGGAAACCAAAGCTGGGTCTAGAGGGGTGGGATAGGGAGGCCTTTATGCTCTGCACAGCCGGCACTCAATACTCCTCTACTTTTGAGGCCGAGAGGCCAACTACTGGCATCCTCAGGCTCTCTCGCAGTTAGGTCATCTATGTGACACTCAGGTTATGAGAGCCACAGACATCTGCTGGACTGACCTTAGGGTAAAGCTTGTGCTTTCTCAAAAACCAGAGATGGATGCAGGCTACCCCTAATTTTCCTGGAATATGTTGGTGATAACTGGTGACAGAGCAGTCATCTTGCAAACACGAGGTAACAAGCATGAGAATAAAAGCTGTGGTCTAGAAAGCAGAGGCTGAGGCAGAGATTAAGCGGCAAATACTTTATTGGGGAGATAAAATCAAGCCCATGTCATGATTTTCATGGGCCCCTTCTTCCATTAGTGGTAAAAATTAATAAAATGCTTTAAAAATGAGTAAAATTATATTTTATGACTGCATTGGTATAAAGAAGGATATAATGCCAACTTAATTTATTATTATTATATTCATTTTCCTGGGTCTCTAAATGCATCACTGGCCCTAGGCTCTATGCTTCCCATGTCTTGTGAATAAACTGGCCCGGTTTCAGCACAGGGTAAGAGAGGGTGAGTGAGGCAGGGGGGATATGCTAGCAAGTGATGCCACGGTCTCTGTGCTGTGCTCCAGAATGAGCTGCAGCAAGTCTGGCCAGCAGCAGGGCCTCTCTGGAAGGGCTGCACGGAGTCAGTGTGCCTCAGCAAAGAACCCAGGTTTGGGGTCACTGGAAGCCTTGCATGAGAGTTTGGATTTTACCATGAAGACAAATGACTGTCACAGAAAAACTTTTGGAAGGGTTGGATGTGTGTTGTAGAAAGAACCCTCTGGCAATTGTGTGGGAGACAGTTCTGGAGGGAGGGACACCAGAGGGGGGAGGGGCAGATTATTTCAAAAACAGGATGGTAGTGATAAGCAATATGAAAGCTGGGATGGGAGATGAGAGAAATCCTAAGTCAGACCGGTGGTGGCCTGGGTGTGGCAGGGAAAGGGAGAAATGTGCTATGACTGACATCTGGTGACGAGGAGAAGGGGTGACAGCTGGGAAAGAACACAGAGAGGGAGTTAGGGGTCATGGTGAGCATAATGTTCACTGATTTTTTGCTGAAAATAGCCCATCCATTCATCCAAGGATTTTACTTTTATTCATGTTCTTAGGGTTGCTAGTTTTTTTTTTTCCTATTTCATTTTTTTTTAACCCTAAAGTCTTTACTTCATTTTGGGTTCGGGATGGTAAAAGGTATGAAACGAAGATTTAAGTTGATTCTCATTTCTCAAATACCTAACTAGTTGTCCCAGCACAGATTCCTAATGCCACCCTTTATGATATATCAAATTCACTTACATACACAAATATAGGTACCTGGGTTTCTGAGATATTTATACCAGCACCACATTATTTTTGTAATCATCGCTTTATCGCGTATTTCACAATCTGGCGAGGGAGGGCCTTCAGGGAAGAGAGGGAGCGAAAAGGAAAGCACAAATTCCATTCTGGATATATTGTGTGGGAGCTACACACTGCGAGACATTTAGGCAAAGAGGCCTAGCAGACAGTTTATGTGATTCTAAAGCTCGGGGACAGGTTGGGACTGAAAATGCAGATTTGAGGTAAGAGTCACAGTGGGGAGTTGAAACTGAGCAGAAATGAGATTGCCTCCAAGAGGGAAAGGAAAGCTTCTCCCTCCTTCCTTTTGTGCTTTCACGCCAGGGCGGTACCTGGCATAGCATTGGTCCTCCTCATTTCCGAGTTCTGCTCCATTGATGATAGACTCTTTCTTTCTTGAAATATATTTCCCTCTTGTGTGGACCTCCTCTAATCTTTTTGGTTACTCCTTCAAAGACTCTTGTGCTGGCTCTTCCTCAGTTCCCCAGCACTAAATGTAGGAGTGCTCCAGAGTACACTCTTTAGGCTTCTTCTGTTTTATAAATACATTCACTCCCTAAAGGAATCTCTGACATTTGAATGGCTTTGTATTTCATCTCTGTGTGGATGACCCTCAAATTTCTATCACCAGCCTGGACCTCTCTCCCTTGTATCCAGATCCAAAATCAATCAAACTGCTCACTTAAGATCTCCATTGCCTACCTAGTGGGCATCCCAATCTTACTATGCCGAGAACTAACCTCCTCATGCTCCCCAAAAAACCTGCTCCTACTTCAGTCTTTTCTATCACTATCCCTACAGCCTGCCACTACCCCCACTCCAAGCCAACGTCTTCTTTTACCTGGTCTCCTACTTCCTCCCTTGCCCTTCCTTAAATCTATTCTCTATACAGTAGCCAAAGAGCCTGTTGAAACATAAGTTAGATCCTGTTACTCTGCTCAGAAGCCCCCCATGGCTTCCCACTTCATCAGACTACCACAGCCTTTGACCTACAAAACCCTGGTACTGCCCCATCTGGCTTCCCTCTCCCCACTCTTCCATTCACTCCACTCCAGCCACACTGACCTCCTTGCACACACTAAGCACCCTCCTAACTCAGAGCCTATCACCAAAGGCAAAAGTATAAAGCATAAAAGGAGAATATATTAATAATCTTGGGGTAGGGAAAAATGGAAAAGGCTGATAAATTTCACTTCAATAAAACTAAGTATTTCTGTTCATCAAGATACCATAAAGAAGGAGAAAACACAAGTCCCAAACTGGAAAGAATTCTATAGAGAATATATAAAATGTACATAAATCAATAATAAAATTACAAAAAAATAAATAAAAAGAAAAGAAAAATGGATAGAAGACTGGAACAAGGCATTCACACAAGACTAAGCAGGAACAGCTTATAAACGTGAAAACCTATTCATCCTCACTAGTAATGGAAAAATGCACACTAAAACTACATTGAGATACTCTTTCTCAACAATTAGCTTAGCAAAAAATTAAGAAGATTGACAATGCTAAGGGTTGAAGAGGTTGGAAAGGAATGGTAACTCTCATGCAGTCCCTAGAAGTGTAAATTGGCACTACCACATTACCCAGTAATTTTAGTCCTGGCGGTGTGCCCTGCACAAGTGGATGAGCACATACCAATGCAAGAAAGTTTATAGTGGCATGCTTTGTAACAGCAAAAAACTGTTGTTTCCCAAATGTCCATCCACACTAGAATGGATAAATATATTTGAGATGTTTGATTCATATGATAGAATACTATATAGCAATAAAATAACTCAGTTAATATGTATTAAGATGTATGACTCTCAAAAGCATGATGTTGAACAAGAGGCAAGTGGCATATGTACAACTATGATTACGTTTATATAAAGTTGGTAAGTAGCAAAGACAAAACTATCACTTATATAAGGCCACACATAAGTGTGGTAAAACTATATAAAGAATAAAGGAGTAATTACAATATCTGGGATGGGGTGTGAATATGCATGTGTGAGAACGAAATCAGGGAGAAACACTGGAATTGGCCATGTTCTATTTCCTACCCTGTGTGGTGGGTTCACAGACCTACATTTTATTATGTTTTTTTAGATATTACATATTTCTAGTGAATGCTCTTTTGTATGCATATGTTATGATGAAACGTTTTGAATGCAACAAAGACTGGAAAAAGAGTGATTAAGTTGTGGAAATTGTGTATAACATTAAAAGGATCGGTGTGAACAAATGTTAACACTATACAGATGGTTATTTGTGACTGGTGATAAAATCTCCAGGGTCTTCATCATACATGGATTCAAAAGGTGCTGTAATGAAGTTAATGATCTCTGGAAAAAACTGTATTTAGACAATTAAAAAAGTGGTCCTGCTGATGACAAAGACAATGAAAAGAGACTCTAAAATAATTTTTTTTCAAATGAGTGGGAAATATGAGAAAGGGAGACAGAACATGAGAGACTCCTAACTCTGGGAAATGAACTAGGGGTGGTAGAAAGGGAGGTGGGCGGGGGGTGGGGGTGACTGGATGACAGGCACTGAAGGGGGCACTTGATGGGATGAGCACTGGGTGTTATTCTATATGTTGGCAAATTGAACACCAATAAAAAATAGATTAAAAAAATAAAATATTTTTTTCACTAAATCACAGTGGAAAAAAACTACTTTTAAATTAACATTATTTTACAGTGATTTTCACTATGTATGTGTGATTACTCTGTATGCCAAACAATGCAGGTAGACATGTACTTCATCTACATTTATAAAACTATACCCACATTTAAATTGGTGAAAAATATCTTCCTTTCAATAACCTTGTTGGGATTAGGAGATTTTATATATATATATATATATATATATATATATATATATATATATATTTTTTTTTTTTTTTTTTTTTTTTTAGGGGGTTATATTTGGTACGCACAGTTAATGTGTCAGGATGGAAAGGGTTTTTACCTGGAATGAATTTTTGCCACTTCTGATCCATGTTGTACTTCACACAGTAATTTCCTGAAGGAAATATAATGATCTGTTCATCGAAGAAGAAGATATTGTTGGCCACGTGGGCTCGAAGACCAAAAACGTGCAGCGACTGAGCCACCACGGTCGACATGGTACCAGGCACGGGGTTCTGCTGAACGTCCAGCGCAGAGGGTGAGCCTGGAGGTACGCGTCGCCCCGCCCCCGGCCCCGCCCCGGCCCCGCCCCCGCCCGATCGCGTCCCGCCCATGGCCCCGCCCACACCCGAGGCCCCGCCCCGGAGCCCACCTCCGCTTCCCCCCACTCCTCCCCTGCGTACTCCTCACCCCCTCTCGCCGCGGCCGCGTCTCCTACTTCTCCTCTCTCCTCAGCTCCCTCGTGGCTGCTCGCTTCTCCAGACGGCCCCCGGCTACGGGCGCCCCCTTTCGCTCCTTCCCTCCGGGTCACCAGACTACTGGGGTATCCAGCGGTAGAACCCCCAACAGGTCCCGGGCTCTCTCGGACGCCTGAGCGGTTCCTATAGCAACGGCAAACCGGAAGTGTGGTTCTGCAGCCGGAAGCGGAAGTCCCGGTCTCTGCGGCGGCGGCGAGCCCGCGGCGCAGGTGCCGCTCGGGCCCACGTGGGCCGCGGCGAGAGGCGCCGGTTTCCGGCCGCGCGGACCTCGGGCCTCCCGCCTCGCTCCGACATGGACACCCCCCCGCTGTCGGGTTCGGACTCGGAATCTGAGGATTCTCTGGTCACGGACCGAGAGGTGGGTGTCAGCCGAGCGCGCGGGGCCGGGCGCGGGGGGCGGTCCCCGCTCCCCGGTGCCGACTGCCGATTGTGCCCCGCAGTTGCAGGATGCGTTTTCCCGAGGCCTCCTGAAGCCAGGCCTCAACGTCGTGCTAGAGGGGCCGAAGAAGGCTGTGAACGACGTGGTGAGCTCGGGCGCCGGGTCGGGGGGTCCTGGGACACGGGATGCTCTCCAGGCGCTGTTGGGCTCGTCGGGCCGAGGCCTCGTCCCCGGGAAGACTCGGCCTGCGCGCTGCCGGGCGGGCCAGTTCCCCTCCTTCATGCAGCCTTCATGCAGCCTCGGTGTCTGCATTTCCTAGAGTGGCCTGAAGCAGTGTTTGGCTGAGTTCAAGCGGGATCTGGAGTGGGTTGAAAGGCTCGATGTGACCCTGGGTCCCGTGCCGGAAGTCGGTGGACCTCAGTCAACACCCCAGACCAAGGATCAGAAAGCTGTTGATCCAGAAGACGACTTCAAGCGGGAGATGAGCTTGTAGGTTTGTCTTCAAGGGTGGGAGTTTCGGGTGCCTGTACTGGAGTGGGGGGTGGGGGAGGGTCGTGAGCCTGTACTTCTCGGAAGCTGGCCTCAGCCTGAGGGTAGGAAGGGCTTCTTTATACTCAGGAGAGCTAAGGAGATTGTGCCTGGTGGAGGGAGGAGCCCCTCGGTCCACCAGTCGCAACCGAGGGAAGAGCCTCTCGGTCCACCAGTTGCAGTCGAGGGAAGAGCCCCTCGGTCCACCAGTTGCAGTCGAGGGAAGAGCCCCTCGGTCCACCAGTTGCAGTCGAGGGAAGAGCCCCTCGGTCCACTAGTTGCAACAAGGGAAGAGCCCCTCGGTCCACCAGTTGCAGTCAGGGAAGAGCCCCTCGGTCCATCAGTTGTAATCGAGGGAAGAGCCCTTTGATCCACCAGTTGTAATCGAAAGCCCAGTGTATTTTTTTTTTTAAGATTTTTTTTAATAAAAAAAAGATTATTTTTAAATTTTATTTTGAAGTATTCAGTTTTAAAGGTTTTTTTGGACTTTCAGATATTTAAACAAAAACTTGTCTCTGAAAGGTTCTTACATGAACTTTTCTCAGTGACTGCATAAGAATTCATTATTGGTATCAGTTTGTTAGTTCATGGGTACTTTTTTTTTTTTTAATTTTATTTATTTATTCTTAAGAGACACAGAGAGAGGCAGAGACACCGGCAGAGAGAGAAGCAGGCCCCATGCAGGGAACCCAATGTGGGACCCCAGGATCATGACCTGAGCTAAAGGCAGATACTCAACCTCTGAGCCATCCAGGTGCCCCATTTTCATGGGTATTTTCAATGTGGTCATCCTCTTAAACTGATTTATTTTTAGCAGAACTCCCCTTCTTCTTTAAAGTGTATATGACTAAATTTCTCCTAGATACCAAGTTCATGAGGTTTTATTACATTTTCACTTGTGTGTGTGTGTGCTTGCTGGTGGAGGTCAGATGTTGAGAGTTTTTCTGACCATGGATAACTCCAAGGTTATCCCTGACGGATAGGCAAGTGAGAAGGAATAGAAGGTCTCTCCCTTAGCTTATTCCCAGCTTGTCCTACATCACACTGTCCTGCATCCTCAGCTACCGGCAGGCCCAGGCTGCGGTGCTGGCGGTATTACCCCGCCTCCATCAGCTCAAAGTTCCTACCAAGAGGCCCACTGACTATTTTGCAGAGATGGCCAAGTCTGATCAGCAGATGCAGAAGGTAAGAAACAAAGGTTTTCTCTGGAAAGCCGAGGCTTTATATTTACGTGTGGTCAGCTGGCTTATCTCCAATAATGTTTTAAAAAAGACTAAGCCCAATATTAGGGAAGTGGTTTTCAGAGGACAATTACTGTCTTTAACTGTCTACCTCAAACGTGTGCTAGTTACAACCATTTTGATAAATTTAAGGATGATTTTTTTCCCCTTAATTTAGACATTTAAGGGGAGGAGAAGTTCTATAAGAACTGTGGTTCCTGAGATAAAGATGGCCTTTTGCATTTCCTGGTTGTGTGGTCCTGGCATGCAGTATAGAGAAAATACACTTCATGTCCTGCCATTGCCAGGGGGTGGTGCTATAACCAACTGGTACACGATTTTTTTCTCTGGGTCTCAGTTTTCTCTTCTCTAAGATGAGGGAGTAATTAATAGCAGATGTAGTATAATTTAAAGTTGGTTGGAACTTGGTCCTCGTTTAACTATGGGAGGAAGGGAATTGCCAACATTTAATCCAATATCTATATTCCTTTTTTTTTTTAATAAATTAGTTTTTATTGGTGTTCAATTTACCAACATACAGAATAACACCCAGTGCTCATCCCATCAAGTGTCCCTCTCAGTGCCCATAACCCATTTAACCCCACCCCCCACACTCCTCCCCTTCCACCACCCCTAGTTCGTTTCCCAGAGTTAGGAGTCTTTATATTCTGTCTCCCTTTCTGATATTTCCCACACATTTCTTCTCCTTTCATTATATTCCCTTTCATTATTATTTATATTCCCGAAATGAATGAGAACATACACTGTCCTTCTCCGATTGGCTTATTTCACTCAGCATAATACCCTCCAGTTCCATCCACGTTGACAAATGGTGGGTATTTGTCGTTTCTAATGGCTGAGTAATATTCCATTGTATACGTAACCACATCTTCTTTATCCATTCATCTTTCAATGGACACCAAGGCTCCTTCCACAGTTTGGCTATTGTGGACATTGCTGCGAGAAACATCGGGGTGCAGGTGTCCCGGCATTTCATTGGATCTGAATCTTTGGGGGTAAATCCCCAACAGTGCAATTGCTGGGTTGTAGGGCAGGTCTATTTTTAACTCTTTGAGGAACCTCCACACAGTTTTCCAGAGTGGCTGCACCAGTTCACATTCCCACCAACAGTGTAAGAGGGTTCCCTTTTCTCAACATCCTTTCCAACACTTGTTGCTTCCTGCCTTGTTAATTTTCCCCATTCTCACTGGTGTGAGGTGGTATCTCATTGTGGTTTTGATTTGTATTTCCCTGATGGCAGGTGATGCAGAGCATTTTCTCATGTGCCTGTTGGCCATGTCCATGTCTTCCTCTGTGAGATTTCTCTTCATGTCTTTTGCCCATTTCATGATTGGATTGTTTGTTTCTTTGGTGTTGAGTTTAATAAGTTCTTTATAGATTTTGGAAACTAGCCCTTTATCTGATATGTCATTTGCAAATATCTTCTCCCATTCTGTAGGTTGTCTTTTAGTTTTGTTGACTGTATCCTTTGCTGTGCAAAAGCTTCTTATCTTAATGAAGTCCCAATACTTCATTTTTGCTTTTGTTTCTTTTGCCTTTGTGGATGTATCTTGCAAGAAGTTACTGTGGCCAAGTGCAAAAAGGGTGTTGCCTATGTTCTCCTCTTGGATTTTGATGGAATCTTGTCTCACATTTAGATCTTTCATCCATTTTGATTTTATCTTTGTGTATGGTGTAAGGGAATGGTCTTGTTTCATTCTTCTGCATGTGGATGTCCAATTGTCTCAGCACCATTTATTGAAGAGACTGTCTTTCTTCCAATGGATAGTCTTTCCTCCTTTATCGAATATTAGTTGACCATACAGTTCAGGGTCCACTTCTGGATTCTCTTTTCTGTTCCATTGATCTATGTGTCTGTTTTTGTGCCAGTACCACACTGTCTTGATGACCACAGCTTTGTAGTACAACCTGAAATCTGGCATTGTGATGCCCCCAGCTATGGTTTTCTTTTTTAAAATTCCCCTGGCTATTCGGGGTCTTTTCTGATTCCACACAAATCTTAAAATAATTTGTTCTAACTCTCTGAAGAAAGTCCATGGTATTTTAATAGGGATTGCATTAAACGTGTAAATTGCCCTGGGTAACATTGACATTTTCACAATATTCATTCTGCCAATCCATGAGCATGGAATATTTTTCCATCTCTTTGTGTCTTCCTCAATTTCTTTCAGAAGTATTCTATAGTTTTTAGGGTATAGATCCTTTACCTCTTTGGTTAGGTTTATTCCTAGGTATCTTATGCTTTTGGGTGCAATTGTAAATGGTATTGACTTCTTAATTTCTCTTTCTTCAGTCTCATTGTTAGTGTATAGAAATGCCACTGACTTCTGGGCATTGATTTTTGTATCCTGCCATGCTACCAAATTGCTGTATGAGTTCTAGCAATCTTGGGGTGGAGGCTTTTGGGTTTTCTATGTAGAGTATCATGTCATTGGCCAAGAGGGAGAGTTTGACTTCTTCTTTGCCAATTTGGATGCCTTTAATGTCTTTTTGTTGTCTGATTGCTGAGGCTAGGACTTCCAGTACTATGATGAACAGCAGTGGTGAAAGTGGACATCCCTGTCTTGTTCCTGATCTTAGGGGAAAGGCTCCCAGTGCTTCCCCATTGAGAATGATATTTGCTGTGGGCTTTTCGTAGATGGCTTTTAAGATGTCGAGGAAAGTTCCCTCTATACCAACACTCTGAAGTGTTTTGATCAGGAATGGATGCTGTATTTTGTCAAATGCTTTCTCTGCATCTAATGAGAGGATCATATGGTTCTTGGTTTTTCTCTTGCTGATATGATGAATCACATTGATTGTTTTACGAGTGTTGAACCAGCCTTGTGTCCTGGGGATAAATCCTACTTGGTCATGGTGAATAATTTTCTTAATGTGTTGTTGGATCCTATTGGCTAGTGTCTTGTTGAGAATTTTTACATCCATGTTCATCAGGGATATTGGTCTGTAATTCTCCTTTTTGGTGGGGTCTGGTTTCAGAATTAAGGTGATGCTGGCCTGATAGAACGAATTTGGAAGTACTCCATCTCTTTCTATCTTTCCAAACAGCTTTAGTAGAATAGGTATGATTTCTTCTTTAAACGTTTGATAGAATTCCCCTGGGAAGCCATCTGGCCATGAACTCTTGTGTCTTGGGAGGTTTTTGATGACTGCTTCAATTTCCTCTCTGGTTATTGGCCTGTTCAGGTTTTCTATTTCTTCCTGTTCCAGTTTTGGTAGTTTGTGGCTTTCCAGGAATGTGTCCATTTCTTCTAGATTGCCTAATTTATTGGTGTATAGCTGTTCATAATATGTTTTTAAGATCGTTTGTATTTCCTTGGTGTTGGTAGTGATCTCTCCTTTCTCATTCATGATTTTATTAATTTGAGTCTTCTCTCTCTTCTTTTTAATAAGGCTGGCTAATGGTTTATCTATCTTATTAATTCTTTCAATGAACCAACTCCTGGTTCTGTTGATCTGTTCCACAGTTCTTTTGGTCTCGACATCATTTAGTTCTGCTCGAATTTTAATTAACTGTCTTCTTCTGCTGGGCGTGGGGTTCATTTGCTGCTTTTTCTCCAGTTCCTTTATGTGTAAGGTGAGCTTTTGTATTTGAGTTCTTTCCAGTTTTTGAATGGATGCTTGTATTGCGATGTATTTCCCCCTCAGGACTGCTTTTGCTGCATCCCAAAGATTTTGAATGGTTGTATCTTCATTCTCATTAGTTTCCATGAATCTTTTTAATTCTTTCTTAATTTCCTGGTTGACCTTTTCATCTTTTAGCAGGATTGGCCTTAACCTCCACGTGTTTGTGGTCCTTCCAAACTTCTTGTTGTGATTAAGTTCTAATTTCAAGGCATTATGGTCTGAGAATATACAGGGGACTATCCCGATCTTTTGGTATTGGTTCAGACCCAATTTGTGACCCAGTATGTGGTCTATTCTGGAGAAAGTTCCATGTGCACTTGAGAAGAATGTGTATTCAGTTGGGTTTGGATGTAAAGTTCTGTAGATATCTGTGAAATCCATCTGGTCCAGTGTATCATTTAAAGCTCTCGTTTCTTTGGAGATGTTGTGCTTAGAAGGGCTATGGAGGGTAGAAAGAGCTAGATTGAAGTCACCAAGTATAAGTGTATTATTATCAAAGTATTTCTTCAGTTTGGTTATTAATTGGTTTAAATATTTGGCAGCTCCCACATTCGGGGCATGTATATTGAGGATTGTTAAGTCCTCTTGTTGGATAGATCCTTTGAGTATGAGATAGTGTCCCTCTTCATCTCTCACTATAGTCTTCGGGGTAAATTTTAATTTCAAGATCTATATTCCAATATAGGTCTCAAACTGGGTTTTAGGGAGCTCTTGTCTCCGTGGTACTCGGGGAAGCTAATTTAGAGATGAGCTGGGGCACATCTCTGGACACTCACGCTGACAAGTGTGACTAAAGTGTGTGTGTCTAATGGAGAAGCCTGGGTTCCTGATGCCTGCTTGAGTTTTTAATGTGTATGTGGCATGTTAGAGAAGGGAAGTGAGGCTGCATGCTGGTTTGACCTCAGTCAGCAAGGTTGTAGGGTTGGGGAGAAGTTTGTCCTCCTGGTAAAATGGCAAGCAGGCCTATTTGCATAACAGAACAGCCAGCACACCAGGAGGGAGATGGCTTTCAGGTCCTACCCCTAATACTCTTGGTATCTTGAACCAAGTACTCAGCCTTTGGGCTTCTCGTCCTCATGTGTAAAACACAATTTATAAGTTTCCTTTGAGCTCCAGTTTGCAGAACTGGGAAGATCTGTTCCCATTCCAGTGCACCCTAAGTAGTGGTCAGCCCACATCCAAATAACATAAGCTGACGACATTTTGTGTTTTAGATTCGACAGAAGCTGCAGGCTAAACAGGCAGCCATGGAGAAGTCTGAAAAGGCGAAGCAACTGCGAGCACTTAGGAAATATGGGAAGAAGGTGAGAAGGAAAGTGTGTGGTGGGCATAGGATGTCGCTGAGTGTTTGTCAGCCCGGGGTGCCGGGGTCTGATCTGGTTCTGTGCCCTGTGTCTGTTCCATCTTGTGTTGATTATTGCACTGCAGAGGGCGGATGTGTGCTTGGATTTGTAAACACCATCTTTCCTTGACCCTGGGGTCTTGAGGGGGCAGGGCTGGGTGGGAGGAGGTAGCCTGGTAACTGCAGGTGTGTCATTCATTTGCATATCTGTACAGTGAAGAGGTGGGTTCAGATCAGTGGGGCCAAACCCCACTCTACAGCAAAACCACCTGGGGAAATTTTTCAAAACAGATTTCTAGGCTTCAGGGTGTCAGGGAATCTGAGGGTATTGTCTTCTCTTCCCCACAAAACTTTTTACATGATTCTGAAATGCATCCTGCTTTGGAGAATCGCTGGTCTAGATGTTTGTAAAGTCTTTGAAGGAACCATATCATTGATTGTCATCCAAGTGAGAGGACAAATGGCACCTGTGTGCTTGAACTGCTGTGGATGTCTGAGTTCTAATTTAAAATCTAGGGAAAGTGTCCTTGTTTTTTCCTCTTTATTTCATGGTTCTTTGGGAAAGACAATGACAGGAATTAAAGTCAGGGTAGTGGGAAGAAGTGAGTGTAAGGAGGATCAACACGAGTGTGCAGACTCTGTCAACATTTTTGGACATAAACATTCATGATCTGGAGTGCTGTGCTGCTGTCCACATTTGGAGTCATTTCACTGACAAGTCCTCAGCAGAGTAAGAGTAGATTAGCATCCTGTTCTCTGCAGAAGGGCAGCTTTGCATTTATTGGATTGATCTGGTAGTTGATGGTTGAGGTCAACTCAAGGGCCTAAGTGGTTGGTAGTAACGGAACCTAATTGATCAAAGGCGAAGAAAAACTTCCTTTGGGCCTGTTAGCTCACTGCTTCTAATTTGAGGAAACATCATGTCAGTGGTTCTCAGTTGGGGATAATTTTGCTTAGCAGGGAATATTCAGCAATGCCTGGAGACATTTTTGGTGTCACATCTCAATGGGGACTGAGCTACTCAGATCTAGTGGATAGAGGGCAGGGAGGCTGCAAAATGTCCGACAGTGCCCAGGACAGGCCATCCACCCCTCCATAAAGAGTGATCCTGTCCAAGCTATCAGTAGTATTGAGATTGAAAACGCTGCCTTCGAATGGAAGCATCTGTTTTTATCCTTACAACTGTTTTGCTTTTTGTTTTTTTTGGGAGTTTGTTTCTGTTGATACTTTCATGCCTACTAACAGTAGGGGCTAGATACAGAACCTGAGAATTGATTGTAGATCTAGATGTGACTTGCTGTGGTTTTGTAGGCAGAATTGTGTAATCAGGTAAGAGTGTAGACCCCTGGGTGTGAATTCAGCTGCACACTTTCTTGCTGTGTGACTCAGGCAAGTTACTTAGGCTCTCTGTGCTTCAATTTCAGGGAGTGTTAGGAATTTCTGCTTCATGGGGTAGCTGAGAAGATAAACTAAGAATACACTTAGAGCTTTACCATAGTTCTGGCACACAGTAAATGTTCAGTGGCCGCGGTGTTAGCATAGTGTTACCAAGTGGATGTAGACACTTGCAATGATGGTGGTCTGGAGTGGGTGTGACAGCCCTATGTTCATGTCCCAGGTGCAAACAGAGGTTCTTCAGAAGAGGCAGCGAGAGAAAACACATATGATGAATGCCATTAAGAAATATCAGAAAGGTCAGTATATCTCCCTTCTAAGGATATAGGGGAGCAGGGGCCGTTGCTATTTTAACATATCCTGCTTCTAGAGCCTTGATTGATTTGGAACCATTGGACCTAAGGTTTGGGAACAGTGTGGGGAGCAGAATATGCCTCTTAAAATTAATTTAGCAAGTAACCACCTTTTTTTTTTTTTTTTTTTTTTTTTTTTTTTTTTTTTTAAAGTAACAACCTTTTTTTGAAGCTTCGGTTTTTCTTAAAATGTGTTGATGCTGATCAAAGTACCTTTTCACCCCCAGGCTTTTCTGATAAACTGGATTTTCTTGAGGGGGATCAGAAACCCGTTGCACGGAAAACAAAGGAAGGAGCAAAAAGCCAGCAGATGAAGAAGGGGTATGAAGGGTTCTGGTTTGGTTTTGTGGTGGGTACTGAGCAAGCAGTCCAGGGGCAAGTTGGGGAGACCATAGGAGTGGCCTCAGGGTTGAGAGAGTGCAGTGCTACCTGCAGCCAAGGCTAAAGGCCTATGTGATGGATCCTTTTAGCCATATCAGTCTTAGAAGATTAAAGTAGGGTGATCTAGGGAGCGCCTGGCTAGCTCAGTCAGTAGAGCATTTGACTCTTGATCTTTGGGCTGTGAGTTCAAGCCCCACGTTGGATGTAGAGCTTACTTAAAAAAAAAAAACAAACTAAAGTAGGGTGATTTAAGCATCTGGCACATTTTAAGTGAATATTTAGTAGAAGTAGATTCCTCATCTCACAGCACAATGGTTAAGTGTATAGACCTAGGGTTAGGGTCTAAAGTCCACCATTTTGGGTAGTTTTGAGCAAGTTTCTTGCCCTTTCTTTTTTTTTTTTTTTTTTTTGGAGTTCAATTTGCCAACATACAGCATAACACCCAGTGCTCATCCCATCAAGTGCCCCCCTCAGTGCCCATCACCCAGTCACCCCCACTCCCCGCCCACCTCCCTTTCCACCACCCCTTGTTCGTTTCCCAGAGTTAGGAGTCTCTCATGTTCTGTCTCCCTTTCTGATATTTCCCACTCATTTTCTCTCCCTTCCCTTATATTCCCTTTCACTATTTTTTATATTCCCCAAATGAATGAGAACATATAATGTTTGTCTTTCTCCGACTGACTTATTTCACTCAGCATAATACCCTCCAGTTCCAACCACATCGAAGCAAATGGTGGGTATTTGTCGTTTCTAATGGCTGAGTAATATTCCATTGTATACATAGACCACATCTTCTTTGTCCATTCGTCTTTCGATGGACACCAAGGCTCCTTCCACAGTTTGGCTATTGTGGACATTGCTGCTATAAACATCGGGGTGCAGGTGTCCCGGCATTTCACTGCATCTGTATCTTTGGGGTAAATCCCCAGCAGTTACTTGCCCTTTCTAAATATTAGTTGCCTCATCTGTGAAAATGAGAAAAGTGTATGCCTGCATAGCATTATGCAGACTTAAAAGGGCTAATGGCAGATATTATTATTTTCTTTCTAGTTTACCTTTATGTATCCCTAGACACCGGGGCTGGGAGAAATGATAATTTCAGTAGAATATATTAATGCCATGATAAAGATATGTAAGGAGTAGCGTGGAAGCACATTTTAGAAATAGCTGACCTGTTCTGGGGATCAGGGTGTGAGGATGGCTCCCTGGAGGAGAGCCCCACCTGAGCTTAGTCTGAAGGATGAGCAAGAATTAACCAGGAGAATAGGAGAGACACAGGTTTCAGCAAAAATGAACACAAATGACCAAAAGCATAGAGATGAGAACAGGTTTGTGCATGAGGAACAGCAAGGATCTGGTACTGCTGGGAGTTCAGTGTGGGGCAAGGAGAGGTGAGATGTAGCTGGAGGGGGGGCCTGGGCCAAGTCACAGAGGCAGTGTGTGCCTTGTTAAGAAGCTTGGGTTTTAGCCAGTAGGCCATGGGAGAGACATTGATTGAGTAAAGCACTCAAAATAATGACCACGTCATAATCATGTATTTGAAAAATTACGGTGGTACTTGTATGTAGTATGGACTTGAGGGAGGCAGAGAATTCAATAAGGGGGCACTACAAAGTCCAGAGAGCAGTGATAATGGGCTGAAAGTGGTAACGGGGGCAGAGAAGAGAAAACAGGTCGAAGAAACATTTGAGAAGTAATAAATTAGCAGCATTCAGTAATTGTGTTGGGTGTAGAGAGTGAAAGGAGGAAGAATCAAGGCTGGTGCCCAGGTTTCTAGCCCGGGAGGCTGGAATAGATGGTAGGACCACCAACCTCGAGTCGGTGTTTATATACGGAAGGTGAAACCAGTGTGGGAAGGGAGATGGCATGTTATTTTGGATATGCTGAATGTGAGATTCCTGTGGAATGACCAGTTTTAAAATTTATTACATTTGAATGTTAACTGCCTGTACTATCCTCGAAAGGAATAGAAACGACTGAGAATGATCTAGCAAGAGTTAGTTAGAATAGAAGAAGCTTTCTAGAGATAAGTATTGAGCCGCAAGATCTATGTGGATCCTTTCCTGGTTCTTGCTTTGTTTTCTTGCACTAGTGGTTAAAACTATAAGTGGATGAGCTTGCCTGGGGAGTTTTTAGAGTTAAGAATGCAGGGTTGAGGATGAGATTCTGGGTAGCAGTAGCGTCTAGCTCTAAGCAAAGAGCTTTTGCTTATAGATGGGAAACTAAGGATACTGATGGGCCATAAGATCCATCGGGATTTGCAGTGCTGTGGGTAACCTGTAAGCCTGCTTTTTTTAGGCCCAGTGCTAAGCGACGCTATAAAAACCAGAAGTTTGGTTTTGGTGGAAAGAAGAAAGGCTCCAAGTGGAACACTCGTGAGAGCTACGATGATGTATCCAGCTTCCGGGCCAAGACAGCTCATGGCAAGGGCCTCAAGAGGCCTGGAAAGAAAGGATCAAATGTAAGTGAGCTGTGGGTCCCATCCCACTCCTACCCGCATCTTCCTGTCCTTGGGGCAGAAGGCCAAGTGCTTTGTAACCACATGTGCTATTATTTCTTTTTCCGTAGAAGAGACCAGGAAAACGGACACGAGAGAAAATGAAGAGCAGACCACACTAAGCAGCATCTTTGTATACAAAGAGCCAAGAAAAAGGGTTGCAAACTTGGGATTTCAGCATACAGTTGGATCTCTTGTGTTGGTTTCTTTTTGTAAAAAGTTCTTTCAATAAACAGTTTTCAAAGAAACACAATCATGGTTAAAAACTCAGGACTAAAAGATGGAGAAGTCACTTTTATATATTAAGTAGGATTGCTATTGATTGACGATAATTTAGACTTTGAGTCCAAATCGTCTTTTTTTTTTATGATATATGAAGACTTAACTTGCACCTTCCTCATGCTTCTAAGTAATTGTATCACGATTCTAGATAAGTCAAGAATCAGTGATCGTATCATTATGATTATTTAAATACCCATCACTGTCAAGCTACGTGTACTATGATAAAATTTCCTTTGTGATACAGCTGTGGGTTTTCCTTGAGTTAATTATCACCTCATATTTTTCTGTGTGCCTGATTTTCCTTGTATATCCTTATTTTTCCTTAGACACATTTCATTCTTTCCACCTTATAGTTTCCTGTCTGTCATACAGCTCTCACCCTGCCTCTTCTAGACCATCTGGATTGAACTCACTATTTCCTGGATCCCATTTCTGTCTTAGATTATGCCTTCTTTTGCCATGTACCATCTTCTAGTATCTTCCTAGAAGGGATCTCCTACACATCTCTGCAGTTGCCTTTAGTTTGGCTGGTGGGAGTTGTCCTGAGAATGTTGTAGGCATAGCCTCCCCACTGAAAAGTTGCTGCCATTCCCTCTCTTCTGGAAGCTTTTCCACTCCCAGCGATCTGAAATTCCATGATGACCTGCCTTGGCGTGGGCCTGTTTTATTTCTTTGGTTAGGGTGTTTGGAAGGATGCTGGATCTTTTGTTCTGGCAAATTTTATTTGATAGCTTCTCCCTATTTTTTTTTGTTTGTTTGTTCTAATTCTGGAGTTTGTTAGTCAAATTTTGAACCTCTTCTGATGATTTTCTAGGTTTGTATTTTAGTTCCACTTTAGGGAAAAGATTTCTTTGATTCTTTTTTTCTAATCATTCAGTGAATATTTAGCTTTCATTTTACATTTTGTCCCCAAGAGTTCTTATTCTTTCACCTCAGAATGTGAATTATGATTTTGGTTTTTTGAGAGTTTTATTCTGTTCCTTTCATTCTGTTTCCTTGGGTTTCCTCCAGCCCCTCCCTGTGCATTTTGATCCCCGTTTTTCATGTTGAGCTGTATGGAAGTCAGGAGCACTGGCTGGGCCAGACCGCTGGGTTTAACACCTGTCTCTGCTACTTCACTGTGTGACCCTGGGCATGTTATTTTTTCTGTGCTATGTCCTCTCTGTATAGATATGAGAATAATCTACCAAATACAGTTCCTATCAATATTAAGTGAGTTAATACGTGTAAAATGTTTTAGAACATTGCCTGCCATATGGTAAGAGTTTTTACCTGCTTGGAATTATTTTGGTGGGGGGCTTTACATAATGTCTGAGCCTTAGTGGTACCTATTTGAGAGGTACTCCGATTCTGAATGGAAGCCAGGAATAGGTAGGACATGGATGGGCAGGTCACGTTGCATGTTGGGTTTTACTCTGTTGATAGGGTGGGAAGTTTGTTTACCTGCCCTTCCTTTCTCCATTACAGTTTAGAAACCATACATTAAGGACTAGAGATATCTGAGAACTGTATATTCTTAAGCAGAAAAAATAATTTATTTTCCCATTGTTTCCTTTCTTGTAGAGTCATTGGTATATAAAGAAAGGACGTTTCTGGTTCCCTATGATTCTAGTACAAAAAGAACGAATTTAGGTTTTGTAAAGTAATTTCAGTTAACAAAATTCTGAGCAAACAGGTCATGTTTTCAGAAGACCAAAACGTGTTACCCTGACCTATTTTTGACAATCTACAATATTAAGTGGGTGGAGGTAATGTATAGGAACTCAAAGAAAGGGCCTCAGAATCGGTTCAAGAGTTTGGGTCAGGTGTGGAACACATTGAGAGTTTTAGGAAAGGAGAACACAAGTTTACAGTTCATACCAGCAAGGCCAAGTGTAGGTCATTACTGCCAGCACTTTTAAAGACCTTGGAAGCTGTGTACCTTACCTTCCTTCTTTTTTTTTTTTTTCTTGTATAGCAAATGGAATCCCTTTCCTTAATTTCAGAGATAGATATACTTTGTAGAAGTCACTTATGTCACCTCTCTACCATGTCAGCCCTCACGGGGTCACCAGGGTGCAGGCAGGATTAACCTTCCCATTGCATTATATCACAACCCCAGGCACCAAGACCTAGGTGGGGACCCAGATGGGGACCCGGCAGTTCCTGGCACCAAAGATAGGCTGTTCTTGCTTCGGGTGGATTTCCGTTCCCGCAGTAGCAGTTTCTCAGCAACACTTCACATTTCAGTTACCCAAGTATTGTCAACTCTGAGTAAGGGCAGAAAGTAGAAACTTTACTGCTAGCTCCACAAATCAGTCCTCAAATCACGACCAAAATAACAGATGCATAACCAGGGAGCAGCCATCCCTGCAAGTGCCTGGGTGGCAGGTCACTGCACATCTTGCTCAGTTCATGCACAGATGGCCAAGAGGGTGTGCATGTGGCCAGTTTCCCAGAGACAAACCCATATTTTACAAAAATAGGCTATTAAAAGAGAATCCACCAACAAAGATGAAAGAGGGACAAGAAAGTGCGGGTGGTCAGGTTGGAAGTAAAATTTGAAAAGGACACAAGTGGAGCCCTAGGAGAAAGAGGTGACAAGGGCATGGTGACACTTGCTTCCTGGAGACTGGGTACACGGCCAGAAGGGGAGCGGAAGCAACACAGGAAAATGATGAAAAGGCTGAAGATGTCCCAGAGGAAGGGACACCAGCAGGAAACTTCACGTGAAAGGGGCTCATGGAGGTATTTTGTAATATTGAAAGTACAGGTGACAAAATGGGGCTCATGGAGGTATTTTGTAACATTGAAAGTACAGGTGACAAAATGGTGGAAGTGAATCCAAATTTAGGAGTAAGTTTGCCAAGTTTTCTCTGTGTCATGTGCAAGGAAAAAAAGGCAAGCACTTTTTTATAAATAAAACACTTGGTTTTCAATGTTTTTAATATTTTAAATTACAGTCTACCAAATACTAGTTTTACTATTTTCTTTTTATGCATTTAACAAATAGGGGGTTTTAGTACTTTGATGAACTTTAAAAAAAACTTCACCACCATATTTTGAGGAGAGCATAAAGTGGATATGCAGAGATGTGAGTCTAATTTTCTGATCCTAGTGTAAATTATAAGTTCTTTCTCATCACAGAATTGTTGGTTTTGAGAGTAATCACTGCTCCTGCAGGTCTGTTCCTTTAAATACAGCACGTTCTCCCCAACACTAAACAAAATAGAATATGCTATTAGGCTGTACACAGGCAGTGCTCACACGCACCATAGTGCAGGGCCATAAAAATGAGCTGCTTGCTGAAATCATGCAAGGCGATCTTAGTAAATTTTGATAAATTGTTTTAAAGGTTATGAAGGTAGAAGGGTGCTCAGAGCTCCCATGCCCTCTTCAGGTATGACATCTTCCCTGAACCTTGATGCATCCACCAGCCTGGAAGATCTCCAGACTGCAGTTTCAGGGTTTTTAGGAGGTTTCACTATGCAGGCACGGTTGATTAAGTCACTGACCACTAGTGATGGTCTTCTGTCCCTCTTCCTTCCCCAGAGGTTGGGGGTTGTGGCTAAAACTCCCAAGTGTCTAAGCAAGGTTTGGTCTTTCTAGTGAGCAGCCAATGAGAGGCTGCTAAGAGTTGCCTCATTAGAGGAAAAGGTGCCCCTACCCCTCTCAGGAAATTACATGGGATTTAGGACCTGATACCACAGGTCCCTTACAACAAAAGGATTATCATAGTTAAGAGATCCTGGCACATTTCTAGCTGCCCAAGTAGTAGTCATCATCTTGTATGAAAATGTCTCCCAAGGCAAGGCCACTCATATTTGCAGACTTCCATTCCACCTTGTCAGGTTCCGAATGCAAGAGTGATCTCAGCAATATCTGGCTTCACCCTTTCAGGGATGACTCAGGCACAGCCAAACGCAAGAGCTACGTGGAGCAAGGAATGGGAAGGCAGCTGGGGGCTTCCATGAGCTCTGGGGCGCACCGCCCTCCCAACACCTCCATGTGCTCACCAGCCTGGAGCTCCCTGGCTCTTTCTCGGCAGGTACCACATGGAGGCTTTTCTGCGGAGCCATTTCATTTTTCCAGAGGAGAACCTTCCACCTTCAATCCCAGGATAAAGATGCAATATATGTGTGGGGTAAGGGGTTCAACCTTGCTTTCACAAGTTTTCATTGATTTTTGGAGCTTCACATCCACTCCTACCCTGGGTTTTACTCACTGTCCCTGAGCCCTGGTCTTTCCCACTTCTCCAAGGACAGACCTCCAGTGTGGGAGATCTTCCATGCCTGGCTGGTGTGTGGGAGAGGGTCTCCCTACTATCATCCATTTTGGTTCCCTGCCTCACACCCCCCTCTCTCGGAGTCCTGAACCTCTCTCCAAGGCTCTCTGCTCAGAGGTGTCCCATTCAGTGCATCCTATTTGTGGCTTCCTCACCTTCTTCCATCAGCTTTCCACCTTCTAAATATATCTTCCGACTTAGATGATCATCTCCCATTCTCTGTTGTGCACTCATACAATATTCTTTATTATTCGCTATTGGGGTCATGAAAGGCAGAGGGAATATTGTAGGCATCTTAATCTGGAATTCTGACACTAGTTTAAAAGATTAAGGGTTTGTGTGTTTTTTTTTTTTTTTTTTAAGATTTTATTTATTTATTCATGAGAGACATACACACAGAGAGGCAGAGACACAGGCAGAGGGAGATGCAGGCTCCACGCAGGAAGCCCAATGTGGCATTCGATCCCAGGACCCCAGAATCACGCCCTGGGCCGAAGGCAGGTGCTAAACCACTGGGCCACCCAGGAATCTCCAAGATTAAGGATTTGAACCAGTGCATGCAGGCAGAAAAATGTGATACTCCACAAAGGAAAGGTCAGACTGACACTTGAAAGTCATCTTTATTTATCCACGCAGCACACAGGCTGGGTTTCAGGAACGAGGCTGAGGTGGGGGCTGAACACTATGTGTGGCGATCATCTTCTCCCAAGCTCCACACTTTAGCCTTGTAGAGCGTGATATCGCTGTGCACCCTGAAATGGTTCAGCCTGCGGTCATCACGTTCCGGGCTGACCTAGAGAGGAGATCGTGGGCATCAGAAGGATGCCCCCGGGGGGGAGGGTGACCTGAGTTCAAAGTCCGTGGGGCCTAGGCCAGCACACCCCAGGGGCTCAGCACACGATCATAGGATGAAAGAATGGACGTTGTTGACCTGGTTACACGGAGAAGCAACAGCAAGCGCTCTGACACGTCCCTCTTAGGGAAGCTGTAAGATTAACTTACACAATTAACTGAAAGGATACATTTTCCTCAAATTTACCAGGAGGGCAGAAGTTGCAGGTATTTGAGTGTGGCTTCCCCAGTGTCCTCACATTGGGACTGGGGTTGTCTGCGTGTTTGGGGCAGGGAGCCCTAAGTTACACTGGGGCTCATGCAGCTCTCTCAGGCTCAGCAATCCTTGTGGAGGTGGGGCTTCCCTGCTGGACCCCTTGGTCTCCCAGTCTGCTCTCCCCAGGGTGATGTCCCACAGGCGAAGAGAAGCTGGAGTAAACGAGCAGCTTTTTCTTAAGCCCTTCCTTCCCCCCTCTCTGCATCCTTCCTTCCCTGCCTCCTTCCTCCTTCCTTCTTTCCCTCCTTCCTCTCTTCCATCATTCCTCCTTCCTTCCTTCTTCTTCCCTCCCTCCTCCCTTCTTCCTCCACCCTTCCTTTCTCTCGTCTCCCCTTCAAGCCACCTCCCTACCTCTCTTCCTTCATTAGAGCTGAGCTATTTACTCCAATCCCCCTGCAGCAGCCCTGTGGCAGAGCCACATGCCCCAGACGAGAGCTGTAGAAAGGGGTGAGAAGCCCAGGCCACACGGTAGAAAGGTAGAAAGGCAAGAGCTAAGGATGTGGGCCGTTCTTGGGAAGGGTTCACCCTCAGCAGAGGAATACAACTGGGAACAGAGCAAGGGGCCAGGACAAGCCTGTGACTAGACCCGGGTCGGGCTACAAGCTTTCCCTTCCATTCCTCCTCAGGTCTCACAGCTCCAGAGTGGGGGAGCTGGGATCTGAACTCAAGCTGTCTGGCTCCAGAGCCACCATGTTACATTGATAATGGAATTGGGTTGAATGGTGGGGAGCAGGAGGCACCCAATGCTCCAGAACAACGTGGGCAAGGTGCCCAAATCTGCCCGGTGGAGAGCATGGGGCACACGTTCCTTAACGGGACCTTATAAAGAGGGGACTCCTGGCTGCTCCTGAAGGATGAGCAGGACTTCCCCAAGGAGTAGAGGCTAGGTGTCAGGAGGTGGCTGCAGGAGCAGTAAGCGCAAGGAGACAGGGGGCGCGAAACCTTGGGGCCTTGGAGGGAACGAAGGAAGTTCTGATCTAGCTAAGGATCAGCGTCTACAGCTTCACCTCAGAGGCAAAACACACAGATGGCCTAAAAGCCACGTGTTAAAAAGACATGACAACTTGAGGAAAAGCCTAAAAGGAAAGCTAGTCGTTTTGCTACTCTGGATATTGCAGGTTTTCCTAAGAAAGACACAAAGCCGAGACACTGGGATGGAAAAGACCAGCACATCTGACTACTTAAAAACTGAAGCCTTCCGTGTGATGAAAGATGCAAGCAACCTAAGAGACAAACGTGGCAGGAAGTTCTTGGAAACGTCTTAGCACCAGAAGCCCTATGTCATCTCGGGAGGTAATGTGCTGACAATTTTATTTCCTGGGCTCCTCAGCGCTCCTGGAGCCTCACCAATCAAAGGAGGTGTGTTTTGCTGTGGGTTAGGCACTGTTCTAAGTACCTTACACATACTACCTCATGCTGTAATATCTCCATTTATGCTCCACTGCGGAAACGCAGTCACAAAAGACCTTAAATGACTTACCCAAGGTCACCCAGCTAGTAAGTGGTAGCCAGGGTTCAAAGCCAGGCTGTCTGGCCTCATATACCATTCTCTTAGCCACAGCCTCTGTTGCCTCTGGGCCTACCCAAGGCAAGGAACCACACTTACCAAGGGCTCAGAGTCCCATCCAATTTCTTGGCTTTCTGTTTGCGTGTCTGGGTATTTCTTTCGTGGCCCCTGAGCGGCATGGTGGATAAGATTGAGGAACCTGGCTGGGAGAAGAGGCTTGAGTCATGAGGGAAGCAGGCTTTGGGACCGAGAATTCCTGGGTCCTTTGGCCTGGCTTCAGCAGCTGGCCTCGGGGGCCTGCCAAGACCCTGCAACACTCATCTTGCAACAAATATCTGTTGAGCACAAACTCTGTCCAGGCACTCTTCTGGACCCCGCAAGTAGAACAGAGTGTGGCAAGCATGGTCCCTGCTCTCCTGGAGCTGGTCGTCTAGCTGGGGGTACAGAGGACACACTACACAAGGGGACAAGCGAACCCGATGGTGAGGTACAGGCAGGGCTGGCTACTCTAGACCGGGACTGTGAGGGGAGGCCTCTCCCAATGCCAAGCAGCAGCCAGCCACAGGCAGAGGCAGACGGAAGTACTGGACAGGAAGCAAGAGCAAAGGTGCTGAGGCAGGAGCAAGCGGGGCCAACGTGGCCATGACGGAGTGCGGGGGAGGGTTGTAAGAAGCCACATCTTCCGTACTGCAAGAGCTAGGGCTGCCAACCCTATGCGTGTATCTGTAACTCCCTAGCTTGAGGACTTGCACAGGGTTCATTTTCAGGTTCCACCCTACCAATTGTCAATTTGAGGGTGGCAGCCTGACAACGGCAGGAAACTGGGCTTCATAGTCAGCCCTTCCTGGCCCTTCCACTACTAGCCTGATGGGTGGTTTACCTTCTCCAGGCCTCACTTTGCTCATCTGTAAATTGAGGCCAATATCCACCTCAGCGAGATGGCTGAGAATGAAGGACCTGGCCCCCGGCTGAGTGCATCCTCAGGATAAGCAGTTAGCAGTGCAATCCTGGCTAGCTTTCAGGTCCCTCGCTGCCTGTTAATCTTAGTGCTGCAAGGCCTGGACTCCTCTCCCTTCCTCGAGCTTGACTGCTCTCTTCAGGACGGATAGCATCCTCACTTCCCCTGCCGATACTCTATTGGTTTATTCACTTGTCTGTCTCTACTCTGCTATGGAATCCACCCTCCTCCTGCTGACCCCACCTGCCTACCCTGTGCTCCTATATCAACCTCACATCTTTCCTCCATCAAATTCTACTCCAAGGAGGGAGGGAGGAGAGAGCCTGCCAGGAAGGATAGGGCTCTCCACCAAAGACCTCTCTTCCATTGTTTCTGAGCACTGCCCTGTGCACCAGTATACTCCAGCCAGGCCAAACTACCGCCCTATCTTGGGCCATGCTGGTATCTCTCATTCCTCTGTCTTTCCATAGAACTCAGAATGTCCTCCTAGTCTTTGATCCCTGACCTTCTCCACCTCCAAGAAGCCTTCCCAGAAATCCACTGTCTGCCCAGGGGCATCTGTGTGTTCTTTTGTTGCCATTCCAATTTTACTCTTTACCTACTTGTCTGTCTCCTTCATCATGGTATGAGGTCTCCACTCCCGGCCCCATCTGAGGGACTATCACATGGTAATAATCAAAACAGTCCGCATTTCCATTTCAGCAATACAATACTATTCTGTGTTCTGAGTACTTACGTGATGTTGTCTAATTCTCACCACTACGTGAAGATAGGTTCAGAGACATTTAAAATTACTTGCTCATAGTCACATTGTTAACAAGTGGCAGAACCAGACTTGGAAGTCCATTAAAATGACTTCAGGACCTCTGCTGGTAACAGCTCAATGTTTGATGAATGAATATATGAATGCACTGGGAAGGCCATTAGGAGGATTTTTCTGGACTTGAGAGTTAATGGACTGGCCCTATGCTTGAAGCTCCTGTGAGCTTCGTGGGTTTCCATCCAGTTTTCAGGGGTTCAGAGTGTTGCCCAAGGTAACGCTACCCTGAAAGGTCTCTCTAGCCACCTGCCTGTCTGTGCTGTACCTCAGTGTTGTTCCCAAACCGCGGGACTTACCATCTGCAGGTTCCTCCAGGTTCTCATGCCAAGACATGGGCTTTCTGGTAATTGTGTGAACTGTAGAAAAAACACCGGCATAGGTTAAGGTTACACGTTAATGCCCTGCCCTCTTGAAGACTCACCCTAGGCCAGACACCTGCTGAGTATTTTCTGAGGGTCACTAGGAACTCGGCTCTCAAGGACCTCACAATCCAGAGTAGCACTACCCAGGATAGTGGCCACCAGCCACATGGAACTACAGGAATTTGAATAGTTACAATTCAGTAGAATTAGAAATCCATTCTACATGTGTACTGGACACATCTCAAGTGCTCAGTAGCCACATGGGGCAAACGGCCAGCATTCTGGGCAGCAAAGATTTGTAGAGACCATTTGACTGGGACAGAATGTTCTCTCAAACAGCACTGGCCACAGTGCTGCAGACGTCCTGGGCCGCCGAACAAGGCTAGACATAGAGCAGGAAGCCTTGGACCTTCACCCCAAGGCTAGGTGAAGCCCAGGTGCAGAATCCACACACATGCATCTAGGAGGATTTCTAGGCTTCTCACTTTGGGGAGAAAACAAGTGCGGTACCTTTGCTCAAACAAGAGAGTCTGGAGCAGCAGCAGCTGGGGGAGAGGTGCGGATGCTCCCAGTGTTCCAACTGGTAAGTTTGGGATCCTCATGGGCTGTGCAGGGGAAGAGAGCTGGGCAGTGGCTGGGTGCCTGAGTCTGGGGCTCCATCTGAGACCCAGTGGCATTCAGGGGCAGCCATGGCAACCCCCGAGAAACGTGCCACCTGAGCAGTGGGAGCAGGGCCATTTTCTCAGGAGGGCCCTGAGTCCAACCCGGAATTTTCTGAGCATCTAAGACAATATTAAAGCCTGAAAAGATGGGCAGCTCTGGTGGCGCAGCGGTTTAGCGCCGCCTGCAGCCGGGGGTGTGATCCTGGAGTCCCGGGACCAAGTCCCACGTCAGGCTTCCTGCATGGAGCCTGCTTCTCCCTTTGCCTCCCTCTCTTTCTCTGAATAAATAAATAAATAAATCTTAAAAAAAAAAAAAAAGAAGCCTAGAAGGTTGGCACACACAGACACAACTAGCATATAAACCAAAACACAAACAGCCAAACCAAGCATAAAACGCTAGAAAATAGAATTATTGAGAAAGCAAAAGTTTCCAAAGCGTTCCTGCCTTTTGGCCACAAAAATACTATCTGATCCCTCTGTGGGTGCATTTTAACGTATTAAAGTCTCCGCCGGGATGTGGAGCGAGACCCTCCAGCCTCCAGCTCACCCCCGTCGCTGCCAAGTCCCAGCGGGAAACACAGGAGGGAGGGGCGAGGTCAGAGAAGGCGTCTCCGTCCACGCCACCCGCGCCCTAGGGCCCCGCTCCTTCCTGCCCCGGGCCCGCACCCCGTCCCTTCCCCCGCCCCGGGGCGCCCCTCACTCACCCTTGCGGAGGGGATTCACGTGATACTCTGTGGAGAGTTTCTGGGTTCGAAGCTCCTTGAGATACACCTCCCGCAGGATCTGGTTCTGGTGGACCTCATCGGGCATCAGCGGCTCCTGCGGGCGGCGCGCCAGGGCGGCAGGGCTCGGCGGGGTCGGGCTCCTGCTCCCTGCACTCCCGGCTCCGGCCGCGGGAGGTGGGGGGGGGGGGGGCGCCGTCTCCGGGCAACGGCGTCACGCGGTCTCCAGGCAACGGCGTCTCGCGGTCTCCAGGCAACGGCGTCTCGCGGTCTCCAGGCAACGGCGTCCGTGATCACAGCGTCCCTTGGAGCCCTCGGGGCCGCCCACCTCACCCCCTCCTTCCGGAACCGATTCTCCTGCCTCGCTTCTTTCCGAAGCCTGAAGCCCGGCGACTCCCCTTCCCTCGGCTTCTCGAGGTTCGGCCTGGTTCCTGGGTCGGCTCCTGCAGCAGCCTGGACGGGACCCAGGGCCAGGCAGCAGGCCCAGGAGGTTAGGGACCTGATTGCACCGCCCTTTCAACAGTCATTGGCTAAAAGAGATTTGGGGAGGAGTCAGAGACCTGTCCCATTTAAAGTCCTTGCCTGGATCAGAACTCTGCCCGTCTAGCTTGCAAAACGGAGGAGGTTTCCAATCTGAAAAAAGTTACTCTGTCCCTTATTACAGGTGGGATAATATAGACCAAGGAACCCTTTCCTAATGTATGTAACGTGAGGACTTCACAGTTTTTGATCTTAAAAATGTCACTGTGGTAACGTACACATAAGATTTACCAATAGAGGGATCCCTGGGTGGCACAGCAGTTTGGCGCCTGCCTTTGGCCCAGGGTGTGATCCTGGAGACCCGGGATCGAATCCCACATCAGGCTCCCGGTGCATGGAGCCTGCTTCTCCCACCGCCTGTGTCTCTGCCTCTCTCTCTCTCTGTGACTATCATAAATAAATAAAAATAAAAAAATTAAAAAAAAAAAGATTTACCAATAGAAACATTTTGAGGATGTGATTCAGGAGGTTTAAGCATATTTGCATTGTGTGAAACTAATTTCCAGAATTTTTTCGTACCCACTGAACAACTTCCCATGGCCCCATCCCATCTGCGGCTCCGGTAAGTACCATTTTCCTTTCTCTAGGAATTTGACTACTCTAGATACTTCCTATATTACACTTTCACTGCAGAGCCCGTGCTCTCTCACAAACTATTTCATTTAATCATCTATCTGTTCATTCACTCAAGACACAGAGTAGTCCAGGATGTGTGTCAGTGTGGGACACAGTTTAGAGCACATGACCTGTACAGAACACATGGGCAGTTCCTGAACCCAGCTAGCTACTGAATGGCTCCTTGTTTTGAATCCTGGTGCTCCTTGTCCTTGTTCTTGAGGGCTCTTTCCCCTGTGTCTGTCTAGGGAAACCTATTTATAATGAGCCCACGTGTAATCTTTCAAAACCCATCTGGACTCTGTAGCCCTTAGCCCAAGTTTTCTCTGTGGCATGCTCTACTCCAGATCTATCATTACCAGAAAACTTTGCTAATTCTTTTGCTTATATCCTGGCACTACTACTATGTGATCTTAATTACTACAATTTTTTGTGGTAAGTCCCAGTATCTGGTAGAAAAACTACTCCTACCGGTTCTTAAGGGAGTCTTGGATATTCTTGGCTCTTTTGCCTCTCCATCCAAATGATAATCAGCTTGTCAAGTTTCCAGGTATATGTGTTAGAATTTTGATTGAGATTCCACTGAATCTATATATTGGTTTGAGAAGAGGACTTTAAACATATATAATATATAAATATAATATAATAATATAAGACCTTATATATTAGACCTTATATATTTTATAGTATTAATATTATATTAATATATTATATTAAAATATTGTATTAATTAAAATAAACAGTATATAACCACAGGTATATATCATCTGCTTATCTGATGCAATTATCTGGAAAGGATAAATATGTGTCCTTGCCTTCTAGGCTTTGGTACCTGCCATTTCCTAGGATTCAGAGGTACAACTGTCAGAGCTTCAATGACAACATAATGGTGCCCCCCTATCTTTTTGCAGGAGAAATTTCTCAAAGGCAGAAAGTCCCTAGTACATTTCCACAAATCCTGGGATGCAGAACAATAGAGTCTTGGAGGAACCAGACCAAAGAACCTTCAATCCTTCCGTCTATAATAGGGGTCATGGGCTCTGTGTGTGAGTTCTTAGGCGTCACCCATTCTCCCATTCACTTTCATCCAGGGCAGATCAATAGGACTCACCCATGTAGAGATCAGATGAGATGATTTCCACTCACTCTTCTCTACCTTGTGTCCCTGGTCTTGCTGTTTGCTCTGTGGTCACAGACCAACTTCCATGGAGAAACCAGTTATAAATGTAGAATTCATTCAGGCCAGCAAATTAGGAAAGAGAGGTAAGAAACTGGTTTTCTGGAAAAAAGGATCTTGCTAAAGGTATCTCTGGCATCTGAAGGCGATTCACAAGGATGAAGGTAACATACAGAGAATAGTACGATAACCATGTTGTGGGTGAAAACGCCATCATGGACAAGGCTTACCCTACAAGCTAGATGTTGACTGGCATTGTCTTGAGTTCCCAACATTCACCAAGTCAAGCTCCTGGGGATCTTTTGTTTTGGCAATTCTGGATGATATCAGAACTGTCCCACTCACAGGGAAATCATCTCTCCAGGATAGGATTTGTGAATCACGGAGGTCTAGTTGGAGTCGGCTGGAATGCTGGGGAGGATAAGACTTTAACGTCTACTTAGGGCTGGGAGGGGGAGTAGGAGCAAAGTAGAAATTGAGGTAACAGGGAACAGGAGCGAGCAAAAAAAAGCGGGGACTGGACGTTTTGGAAGGAATAGAGCAAGATTTGGGTGGGGAAACCTGTACGTTAGGGCGGCAAGGAGGGACAGCACTATGAACAGGAGGGAAAGAGGTAGGCTTATGAGGTGAGAGAGGTGGCCGAGGCTGGGGAGTGTTCTGTGGACGAAAAGAGTTACACACAAGAGGAAGAGGCTTTGGACGATGAGAGGAGGAAGGAATAGAGCAGGTAGGAGGAGCCCGGGGTCGAGAGGCGGAAGGAATAGAGTGGGGAAGTGGAGCCCAGGGTTGGGAGGAGGAAGGAATAGAGTGGGGAGGTGGAGCCCCGGTTCGAGAGAAGGAAGGAATAGAGTGGGGAGGTGGAGCCCGGGTTCGAGAGGAGGAAGGAATAGAGTGGGGAGGTGGAGCCTGGGGTCCAGGGGAGGAAGGAATAGAGTAGATAGGAGGAGCCCAGGGTCGAGAGGCGGAAGAAATAGAGTGGGTAGGTGGAGCCCGGTGTCGGGAGGAGGAAGGATTAGAGAGGGGAGGTGGAGCCTGGGGTCGAGGGGAGGAAGGATTAGAGTGCGTAGGTGGAGCCCGGGGTGGAGAGGGGGAAGGAATAGAGTGCGTAGGTGGAGCCTGGGGTCGAGAAGAAGAAATCCGAGGCAGCTTTTTTGTCATTTCTCCAAACGGCGTTTGGCTAGTTACTCATCTTGACCAAATGAGTAACTGGACATAAGCTCACACTTACCCATTATTATGTCCCACGCCAGCCCTCGCATCATCAGCTGGCTCAATGCCCATTATGACGTGTATGCCCCTCCCTCTAGGAACGTCAGCGGTCTCACCAGCCAGGGACATGGCCCCAGGTACGAGGTTGGAGAGTGATCCCAGGAAATAGCAGACAGAAGAAATGTCATAGGAGTCCCTAGGCCTTGGGAGAACATGTAGTGTTGCCCCTCACTAGGCAAAGATCTATCAAAAGGCTGTGCTGCAGTCAGGGGCTGGGCACCAAGAGAATGCATCGGAAGCAGGTGTGGGCAAAGTGGGAAGTTCATGCCTCCAGCTAGTTACCTTTTTTTTTTTATAATAAATTTATTTTTTAATAGTGTTCAATTGGCCAACATACAGAATAACACCCAGTGCTCATACCGTCAAGTGCCCCCCTCAGTGCCCGACACCCATTCCCCCCCACCCCCCGCCCTCCTCCCCTTCCACCACCCCCAGTTCATTTCCCAGACTTAGGAGTCTTTATGTTCTGTCAACCTTTCTGATACTTCCCGCACACTTCTTCTCCCTTCCCTTATATTCCCTTTCACTATTATTTATATTCACCAAATGAATGAGACCATATAATGTTTGTCCTTCTCCGATTAACTTATTTCACTCAGCATAATACCCTCCAGTTCCAACCACGTTGAAGCAAATGGTGGGTATTTGTCATTTCTAATGGCTGAGTAATATGCCATCGTATACATAAACCACATCTTCTTTATCCATCATCTTTCGATGGACACTGAGGCTCCTTCCACAGTTTGGCTATTGTGGACATTGCTGCTAGAAACATCGGGGTGCAGGTGTCCCGGCGTTTCACTGCATCTGTATCTTTGGGGTAAATCCCCAACAGTGCAATTGCTGGGTCGTAGGGCAGATCTATTTTTAACTCTTTGAGGAACCTCCACACAGTTTTCCAGAGTGGCTGCACCAGTTCACATTCCCACCAACAGTGCAAGAGGGTTCACTTTTCTCCGCATCCTCTCCAACATTTATGGTTTCCTGCCTGGTTAATTTTCCTCATTCTCACTGGTGTGAGGTGGGATCTCATTGTGGTTTTGATTTGTATTTCCCTGATGACAAGTGATACAGAGCATTTGCTAATGTGCGTGTTGGCCATGTCTATGTTTGCCTCTGTGAGATTTCTCTTCATGTCTTTTGCCCATTTGATGATTGGATTGTTTGTTTCTTTGGTGTAGAGTTTAATAAGTTCTTTATAGATTTTGGAAACTAGCCCTTTATCTGATATGTCATTTGCAAATATCTTCTCCCATTCTGTAGGTTGTCTTTTAGTTTTGTTGACTGTATGCTTTTCTGTGCAAAAGCTTCTTATCTTGATGAGGGAGACTTTCCCCTAAGATCAGGAACAAGACAGGGATGTCCCCTCTTAGCACTGCTATTCCACATAGTACTGGAAGTCCTAGCCTCGGCAATCAGACAACAAAAAGACTGGAGGGGACTGTTGTGCTGATTTTCAGGTGTTAGCACTTGGGGGAGCTGCTCTGCCCCCTGCCTGGTGCAGGGCTCAGTGGGGGTTGTTTACCCCGTGAGGCCCCAGGAGGAACAATCCCAGTGGCTGCGGCAGCTCTGGAGCCCTGGATTCAGCCCCCACAGTAACTCCGGGGTCTCGGTCTGCAGGGCCTGGAGGCTCCGGGGCGGGGCCGCTGATCTGCTCAGCTCGGGGCAGGAGCGTCCTTGCTGTCCCGGGCCCTCCCGGCCTCTGCCTGTCCCGGGGGGAGGCCGGATCCTGGGCTGTGTCCCGGCGCCCTGTGCTCCGGGGCCTGCGCTGTTGGATTCGCGCTCCCGGAGCCGCACAGCCCCCTCCGCGGAGCCTCCGCCCAAGCCCCTCCGAGCTGCTCCAGGTCCCGCCGAGCGCTGCAGCCCTTAGGGAGCTCGGGACACTCTCCCGGGGCGCAGGTGCCTGTTAGTGTCCCAGGGAGCCCGAGGGCATCCCCGCCCTCCTGGGTCCTGCTCTAACTCCCTGCGGGCGCCTTTCTGCCCGGGAAGGTTGGTGCAGCTCCTGCTCCTCCGGGACGGGGCTCTCCTGTCCTGGGGACACTCGCCCCGGCCTCAGCCCGGCTCCTCGCGGGGCCCCTCCCCCTTGGAGGCCTTTTGTTCCTTTATTTCTTTTTCCCCCCATCTTCCTACCTTGATAGAAGCGCGAACTCTTCTCACTGTAGCATTCCAGCTGGTCTCTCTTTAAATCTCAGGCCGAATTCGTAGATTTTCAGGATGATTGGATGGTTTTCTAGGTAATTTGGTGGGGACAGGTGACTTGGGGACCCTACTCTTCCGCCGTCTTGCCCCTCCTCGGTGAATGATTTTTTTAATGTGTTGTTTGATTTGGTTTGCTAGTACTTGTTTGAGGAATTTTGTACCTGTATCTATCAGAGATATTTGCCTGTAGTGCTCTTTTTTTTTAAATAATAAATTTATTTTTTATTGGTGTTCAATTTACCAACATACAGAATAACACCCAGTGCTCATCCCGTCAAGTGCCCCCCTCAGTGCCCGTCACCCATTTCCCCCCACCCCCCGCCCTCCTCCCCTTCCACCACCCCTAGTCCGTTTCCCAGAGTCAGGAGTCTTTATGTTCTGTCTCCCTTTCCCACACATTTCTTCTCCCTTCTCTTATATTCCCTTTCACTATTATTTATATTCCCCAAATGAATGAGACCATATAATGTTTGTCCTTCTCCGATTGACTTACTTCACTCAGCATAATACTCTTTATGTGTGTGTATGTTTGGGCTTATCTTTCTTTGGTTTTGGTATCGGGATGATAATACTGGCTTTATAGAATGGGTTTGGAAGTTTTCATTTCTATTTTTTGGAATCGTTTGAGAAGAGCTACTAACTCTTCTTTAAGTGTTTGGTAGAATTTCCCTGTAAAGTCATCTGGCCCTGGAATTTTGCTTATTGGGAGTTTTTTGTTTGTTTGTTTGTTTTGTTGTTTTTTTTTTTTTTTTTCTGATTCAGTCTCTTTGCTAGTAATTTGTTCAAAATTTTCAGTCTTGGTTGATGATCGTTCCTAAGAGTTTATCCAGTTCTTCTAGATTGTTTAATTTGTAGGCATATCGTTTTTTGTATCATATTCTCTTAAAATTGTGTTTCTGTGCTATTGGTTATTATTTCTCCTCTTTCATTTTTTGTTAGCGTCCTTACTTTTACTTATTTACTTTCTCTTTTTATGAGTCCAGTTAGAGTTTTATCAATTCTGTTAGTCTTTTCAAAGAACTAGCTCCTGGTTTCATTGATCTGTTGTATTCACTTGTTTTTTGTCATTGTTTTGGATTTTATTGTTTTGTTTTTTTTCCTACTTTTTTAATCTTTCTACTGGTTTGGGGTTTTGTTTGTTTTGTTCTAGTTCCTTTAAACATAAGGTTAGGTAGTGTCCTAAGGATTTGTCTTGCTTCTTGAGGGAAGCCTGCTATTAAACTTCCTCTTAGAATGACTTTTGGCTATACTCCAAAGGTTTTGGACCATTGTGTTTTCATTTTTGTTTCCATGTACTTCTTGATTTCTTCTTTGAATTCTTGGTTGACACATTCATTGTTTAGTACCATATTATTTAATATCCATGTATGTGTTGTTCTTTGAGTTTTTTTTCTTGTGGTTGATTTCTAGTTTCATAGTATTGTGGTCAGAAAAAGATATATAGTATGACTTTGATCAATTTAAAATTGGTGAGGCTTGTTTTGTGGGCTCATGTGTTCTATTCTGGAGAATATTCCATGTGCACTTGGACAGAATGTGTATTCTGCTATTTTAAGATGGCATGTTCTTTATATATCTATTAAATCCATCTGGCCCAATGCATCACTCAAAGCCACTGTTTTATTATTAATTTTCTATTTGGATTATCTATCAATGTAAGTGAGATGTTAAAATCTTCCTACTATTATAGATTAATTCCTTTATCATTGTTATTAACTGTTCTATGTATTTGGCCACTCCCATGATAGGTGAATAAATATTTACAATTGTTATATCATTTTATCAATATTGTCTCCTTTATTATTTTAGTGTTGTTCTTTGTCTCTTCTCACAGTCTTCATTTTAAATATATTTTGTTTAATATAAGTATCGCTACTCCAACTTTCTTTTGACATTCTTTTTTTTCTTTTATCACTATACCTTTAATAAAAGCAAAAATTTTGCCAACTGGGAAAGCCCTCCATCTCATTCTTCCTCTTCAGGAGTATTTGATCATTGCTTATTTTTTTACATTTGTTTTTATTTAAATTCAATTTGCCAACATATAGTATAACACCTAGTGCTCATCCCATCACGTGCCTTCCTTAGTGTCCGTCACCCAGTTACCCCATCCCCCCACCCACTTCTTCTTCTGCAACCCTTTGCTTCCCAGAGTTAGGAGTCCCTCATGGTTTGTCTCCCTCTAATTTTTCCCACTCAGTTCCCTCCTTTCCCTTATAATCCCTTTTATTATTTCTTATATTCCACATATGAGTGAAACCATATGATGATTGTCCTTCTCTGATTGACTTACTTCACTCAGCATAATACCCTCCAGTTCCAACCACATCAAAGCAAACGGTGGGTATTCACCTCTTCTGATGGCTGAGTAATATTCCAGTGTATATATGGACTACATCTTCTCTAGACATTCATTTGTATGAAAATGTTTCTCCATCCTCACTTTTAATCTACAGGTGTCTTTAGGTCTAAAGTGAATCATTTGTAGGCAGCATATAGATGATTCTGTTTTTTAAATTCATTTTGTCAGCCCGTGTCTTTTGATTGAAGCATATAGTCCATTTACATTAAAAGTAAATATGTATTTATTGCCATTTTGTTACATGTTTTATGTTGGTTTTTATTTTGTATTTTTTCTCTAGTTCTTTCTTCTCTGTCTCTCCTTCATAGTTTGCTGATTTTCTTTAGTGGTACACTTTGACTCCTTTCTCTTTGTACTTTGCATATCTATTAGTGGTTACTGTTAGGTTTGTACAGCATCTTCTGCATATTAGTAGTCTACACCAAGTTGATGGTCAGTTAATTTTTTTTTTAATTAGATGGTCAGTTAAGTTTGAACCCACTCCTTACTCTTCTCCCCTCCATGTTTTAGGCATATAGTGTCATATTTTACATTCTTTTGTGGATCTCTTGACTGATTTTTTTTTTTAAAGAAATACTTGTACTGTTTTTGTGTTTCCTACTTTTCACACTCTCGCTGTCTCTCTCTTCCACTCAGAGACTCTCCAATATTTCTTGTAGGGCTAGTTTAGTGGTCACAAGCCCCCTTAGTTTTTGTTTTCCTTTTTTAAAAATTTATTTATTCATGGGAGACACAGGCTCCATGTAGGGAGCCTGATATGGGACTTGATCCCGGGTCTCCAGGATCATGCCCTGGGCCAAAGGCAGGCCCCAAACTGCTGAGCCACCTGGGCTGCCCCTAGTTTTTGTTTTTCTTTTTTTAAATTTTTATTTGTTTATGATAGTCACACACAGAGAGAGGCAAAGGGAGATGCACCGGGAGCCCGACGTGGGATTCGATCCCGGGTCTCCAGGATCGCGCGCCCTGGGCCAAAGGCAGGAGCCAAACCGCTGCGCCACCCAGGGATCCCTAGTTTTTGTTTTTCTAAGAAACTCTTTATCTTTCCTTCTGAATTATTTCCTTGGGGGATAGAGTATACCTGACTGCAGATTCCATCCTTTTAGCACCTTGAATATATCACACCTCTCCTTTCTGTCCTGCAAAATCTCTACTGAAAAATCTGCTGACAATTTCATGGGAGTTTCTCTTGCTTATAACTACTTTCCTTGCTCCTGCTCCTTTTAAAATTCTTTATCACTACTCCCTGCCATTCTGATCCCCCTCAGTTGACTCTTGCTGGGGGATCTCTATGCCACCTAGATGTAGACATTTGTTTCCTTCCTCAGCTTAGGGAGGGTTTCAACCATTATTTCTTCAAATAAATTATTTTTCCCTCTTTTCTCTCCTCTCCGACCGCCACCCCCATATCCATATAATGTGAGTGCTATTACACCTGATGGAGCCACTGAGTTCCCCAAGCCCACTCTTATCTTGCATATTTCTTTTTTCTTTCATTTGTTCAGTTTGACTCCTTTCCAGGTCATCTTTTAGGTCATCAATTCAATCCTCTGCTTCTTCCGGCCTACCACTTACTCCAACAAGTATATTTTTAATTTCATTTATTCTTCATTTCTAGTTGGTTCTCCTGTATGTCTTTTATTTATTTCCCAAGAATCCCACTGATATTCTCCACTCTCCTCTCAAGTCCAGCGAGTATCTTCATGATCACCACCTAAATTCTCTACTAGCCATGTTATTTATATCTTTCTTACCCCAGTCTTCCACTGTGGCTCTGTCTTGTTCCTTCACTTGTGACAAATTCCTCTGTCTCCTCATCTTGCCCAATTCTGTGCCTGCCTCTGTGGGTTAGGAAAGCCAGCCATGTCTCTTGCTCTTAAAAGTAATAAGTAGGACATACCTTTAACTAGGTAGTGCTCATCCTCCTCCACCAGGGATGCACAGTCACTGAGGGGATTGGGTTTGCTGGGCCACTCCACAACATGCAGGTGGGTGAGGGCATGGTGCCACAAACTGTGGGTGCTGGTTCTCCATAGGCAATGTGCAGCCACTGTGTAGAACAAGGATGACTGGAATGGCTGAGCAAAAACACACATGGGCAGGAGGGGTAGTTTTTTTGCTGTTTTTTTTTGTGGGATTTTTTAAAGAGTTTACCCATTTGAGTGAGAAAGCAGAGGGAAAGGAAGAAAATTCTTAAGCAGACTACCTACTGAATGTGGAGCCCAATGCAGAGCTCAGTTCTAGGATGCTGAGATCATGATCTGAGCCAAAATCAAGAGTTGGACAGCAAATGAATGGAGCCAACCAGGTACCCCATGGGAGCTGAAGTTTTAACAAGGCGCCAGTGTCCTCTACAGGAGGTCAGGAGAGGCAGTATTGGCAAAGTTTGCATGGGTCTTCAGGGGAGGGAATCCACAGTACTAGGACTGAAGCAGGTATAGCTACAGTGGTGGTATAAGCAAGTTGGGTAACAAGTGCCCACAGAGTGCTAGTTCCTCTATGTATCTGTGTGTTTATGCGTTTATGTTATGAGGAGGAACTGGGAAGGTAAATGGTACCTGCCAGCTCCTTTGTTTCTGGAAAAGTCCCTTAGTGAACTCTGAGATTAGTAACTGTCCCTTCTGTAAGCCTCAGCTATCTTTCCGACTCATGCTTCCAAGATTTGTCTCTGCAGACTGTTTGCCTGCATCTTTTAAGGGCAGGGCCTCAGCTTCCTATTACCTTCTATGTTCTCTCAGAGCTGAGCCCACTGATTTTTAAAGTTCCGGGCTTTAAATCTCACTGGTTGTATGGTTTCAGGAAATTGAGGCCCTCTGATTTTTCAAAGCCAAATGCTATAGGGATTTCTCTTGCCCTTGTAGGCTCCCCATTGTGTTAGTCTATTTCTCACCCCTCTCCATTCCTGTGGCTCCTTCCCTCCCTCCTGTGGTCAGACCTATGAGGTTTAGGTTCCTACTGAGTCTTTGTCTTTCCTACATCTTTGATGTGTGGTTCCTACTGAGTCTTTGTCTTTCCTACATCTTTGATGTGTGGCCTCTTCTCTACTTTAGTTGTGGAATTTTTTCAGCCAGTCTTTGGTTCTTTTTCTGGGTTTCTTGCTCTGATGTGAATATTATCTAGTTTTAGCCAAGGTATGAGGTGAATTTAGGGACCTTCTAGTTAGCCATTATCCCTGGAATTCTTAAATATAACTGATTTTTATATACTGGTTTGGTATCCTGCAGCTTTACTTAATTCATTTATTAATCCTAAAAGTTTTTTAGTGAAGTCTTTTTCTTTTTTTTAAATAAATTAATTTTTTATTGGTGTTCAATTTACCAACATACAGAATAACACCCAGTGCTCATCCCATCAAGTGTCCCCCTCAGTGCCCGTCACCCACTCACCCCCACCCCCCGCCCTTCTCCCCTTCCACCACCCCTAGTTCATTTCCCAGAGTTAGGAGTCTTTATGTTCTGTCTCCTTTTCTGATATTTCCCACACATTTCTTCTCCCTTCTCTTATATTCCCTTTCACTATTATTTATATTCCCCAAATGAATGAGAACATACACTGTTTGTCCTTCTCCGATTGACTTGTGAAGTCTTTTTCTTCTTTTTTCTTTTCACTTTTTTTTCTTTTCTTCTTTCTTTTCTTTCTTTCTTTCTTTCTTTCTTTCTTTCTTTCTTTCTTTCTTTTTTCTTCCTTCCTTCCTCCCTCCCTCCCTCCCTCCCTCCCTCTCCCTCCCTTCCTTCCTTCCAGGGGTGAGCAGATGGGGAGAGAGAATCTTAAGCAGGCATCACTCCCAGTGCAGAGCCCAATGCAAGGCTTGAACTCACATCCCTGAGATCATGACCTAAACTGAAATAAAGAGTCAGATGCTTAACCAACTAAGGCACCCAGGTACCCCATGGGCTTTTTTCTGTAAATGATGAAAATATCATGTCACCTGAAAATAGAGACAGTTTGACTTATTCCTTTCTAGTTTGGATGCCCCCCCCCCTTCTTTGCCTAACTGCTCTGGCTAATATTTCTAGCACTATGTTGAATAAAAAATGGTGAGCATGAACATCCTCATCTTGTTCTTGATTACAGAGAAAAAGCATTTAGCTTTCTACCTTTGAATATGATCTTAGCTGTGGGCTAGTTGCACATGGCCTTTATTAATGTTTATTATATTCCCCCTACACATCATTTGCTGACAGTTTTGTTTCATGCATAGATGTTGAGTTTTGTAAAATCCTTTTTTTGCATGCAATGAGATGACTACAGGATTTTATCCTTCACTCTGTTAACTGGCACATCAAATTGATTTGTGAGTATTGAACCATCCCTGCATTCCTGTAATAAATCCCATTTGGTTGTGGTGCATGATTCTTTTAATGGATAGTTTCATTTCGTTTGCTAATATTTTGTCTATATTCATGAGGATTTGGGGCCTATAATTTTATTTTCCTGTAGGTCAATGTCTGGTTTTCATATCAGGGTAATGCTGACCTCATAATATGAGTTTGGAAATATTTCCTCCTCTTAAAGTTTCTAGTAGTTTGAGAATAATTAATATTAATTCTTTAAATGTCTGATAGAATTCACCAGTGATACCACCTGCTTCCACAGTTTGTTGTTGAGAAGTTTTTAGTTACTAATTCAATTACCTTACTAGACATTGATCTGTTCATATTTTATATGTTGTCATAATGTAGTCTTGATGTGTTGTATATTTTTGGAATTTATCCATTTCTTCTAGGTTTTTTAATTTGTTGGTGTATAATTTTTTTAAAGATTTTATTTTTTTATTCATGAGAGAGAGAGAGAGAGAGAGAGGCAAAGACACAGGCAGAGGGAGAAGCAGGCTCCGTGCAGGGAGCCCAAGGTGGGACTCGAACCTGGGTCTCCAGGATCAGGCCCTGAGCTGAAGGTGACGCTAAACTGCTGAGCCATCTGGGCTGCCCTATTGGTGTATAATTTTTCATAGTGTTCTCTTAGATGCCTCATATTTGTGTGGTATCAGTTTTAGTGTCTAGTCTTTCATTTCTAATTTTGATCCTTCTTTCTTGTTAATCCAAACTAAAGTTTTGTCTTATTTATCTTAAAAATAAACCCCCTTAGTTTCATTGATCTTTTCTAGTGTCTTTTTAGTCTCTATTTTATTTATTTCTACTCTGAGCTTTGTTATTTATTTCATTCTACTAACTTTGGGCTTAGTTTGTGCCTTTCTATTCCTTAAGGTGTAAAGTTAAGTTTACTGGAGCTCTTTTTTTCCCTTAATGTAGGCATTTATCTAATCAGATTCCCTCTTAAAACTGCTTTTGCTCTAATGCATAAGTTTGGTATGTTTTATTTCCATTTTCATTTTTCTCAATTTTTAAAAAATTTCTATATTGGTTTCTCTTTTGACCTATGCTTCCCCCCACCCCAGGGACATCCACAGTTATTTTCCAGTTTTCTTCTTGTAATTGGTTTTCACTTTCATACCATATGATAGGAAAGATGCTTGATATGATCAGTCTTTAAATTTGCTAATATTTATTTTGTAGCCTAATCTATGATGTACCCTGGAGAATTTTTCATGTGTCCTTAAAAAGAATGTGTGTTTTGCTGCTGTTGGGAGGAATATTTTATAAAGTTCTAGTGGAACCTTTAGGAAGGAGGTAGATCATGAAGGTGGAACCTTTTTAAGAATAAACAGGAGAAAGATAATCTTTCTCTATGCCATGTGAGAATAGAGAAAGAAGAAAGCTGTATGGAAGCCAGAAGGAAAATATCAGCAGAAACTATATTGGCTATTACCTGAAACTTGACTTTCTCAGCCTCCAGAACTATGAAAAATAAATGTTTTGTTTTTGTCTTCCATTATGTGGTATTTCACTGTAGCAGCCTAATCTAAGACAAACAACTTAGAAAAAAATTAACAAATTCTTTGAAAAACAATGAATAAAAAATGACTTAAAAGGCAACTTATAAAATGACTTTTAAAATTTGAATAGTAGTCTAGTTATTAAAGATGTTAAGTTTGGGGATACCTGGATCGTTCAGTGGTTGAGTGTCTGCCTTGGCCCAGGTCATGATCCTGGGGTCAGGGGATCAAGTCCTGCATCAGGCTCCCTGCTGGAAGCCTGCTTCTTCTTCTGCCTATGTCTCTGTCTCTCATTCCATGTCTTTCATGAATAAATAAATAAAATCTAAAAAAAGAAAAAAGATATTGAGTTTGTAACCTAAATTTTTAAAAAAGTTTTAAGAAAATTCTAGGTCCAAGGAAATAAATTGATATAGTCCATCGATCTTACATAAATTATGTAGAAAAAAGAGAAAGAAGAAATGGAAATACTAGCCATATGAGTACAGGAAGCCTACATTATCATGATACCAAAACCAGAAAAAGACAGCACAAAAAATGTAAAATAATTACTAATATACCTCAAAATAGCAATGTAAAATTCATAACCAAATGTTAGCAAATTAAATATAGCTATACACGGAAACATATGCTATGTATATATGTATTTTTGTGCATGTATGCACACAAAACCATGATCGTGACTGGATTTAGCTCAGGAATGCAACTGGTTTAATATTTAATAATCATTCAATGTAATCTTACACGCTAAAAATATCATATGATAATCTCTGTAGATATAAAAAAGTGTTTGAATTTGGCAAAATTCAACACCTATTATGACAATTTTCATCTAACTAAAAATAGAAATTCCCTCAGCCTGATAAAGGACATCTATGAGAAATCTACAGCTACTACTGTATTCAGTCATGAAAGACTAAAGGCTTTTCCTCTAAGATTAGAGACACAGAAATAATATCTGTTTCCATTGTATGTGATGCCCTTACTGTTGCAGTAATGCTAGGTTAAAAAAAACTACATATCAGAGAGGAAGAAGCAAAACGGCCTATTTTTAGACTACAGGAATATGTATATAGAAAATCCTACATATTCTATAATACTTAAACTAACAAATCTCATTATAGGATATAAGGTCAATATTAAAATCAATTATATATATATATATTTAGCAATGAAAAATTGGAAAATGTTTATACTAGCATATGAAAACAAAATAATTTGAAATAATTATTAAAAGTTTGTATAAGACATTAAAAAGCATTGCTAAGAGGGGCACCTGGGTGATGTAGTCAGTAAAGTATATGACTCTTGGTTTTGGGCCAGGTCCTGATCTCAGGGTTCTGATAGCTAGCCCCATGTCGGGCTCTGGATTCAGCATGGAGTCTGCTTAGGATTCTATCAGTCCCTCTCCTTCTGCTTCTCCTGCTTCTGCTCTTTCTTTTCTAAATTTCTAAGATTTCTCTAAGAAATCTTAAAAAACAAATAACAAAAACATTGTTGAGAGAAAGACCTTAAAAAATTAATGTCTCCAATTTTTAATTGTTAATTCCAGTTCTGATGTTTATTGGCAACTATGCTATGACTGCATTGTAATTGTAAAAAAAAACAACCTATAGACTGTAATATGCATCCTATTTTCTGTAAAGCTAAAATGTAAGAAAAATGCACTTCGAATCAATTTAATATTGCAAAGTCTAATGTTTTTAAGCATTTATGAAATACCAGAAATTATTAGGATTAACTATATCATATTTTCTCGCTTAATCTTAAGATACTGTCTTTATCTGATTTTACATAATGAAATTGAGATCTGTGGCCATGGAATTGGAAATGACCAACTTGAACACAGGCAATCTAGCCAGAGCTAGAACTGTAAAACCACCATGTTATATTTCCTTATTCTAACAATCTAGATTTTCAGGAATAAAAAATTATCATTTATATTATAATATTCCCAAGTTATGGTCCTGGTTTTATTTATTTATTTTTTAAGTTTTTAAATTCATGATAGACATAGAGATGGAGAGAGGCAGAGACACAGGCAGAGGGAGAAGCAGGTTCCATGCAGGGAGCCCGACATGGGACTTGATCCCGGGACTCCAAGATCATGCCCTGGGCCAAAGGCAGGTGTCAAACCATTGCGCCACCCAGGGATCCCCCATGGTCCTGGTTTTATAAAACATAAGGAAATTACTCAAAGCTATATATAAATTACTCAAGTGGTCATAGTGTTCTCAAGCCTGAAGAAACACTGAGTTTATGGGTTATGTGCATACCCATATCATTCTCCAAATCATAAAGAGATTGTTAGAAGGATACACACATTTATACTTAGACTTGTATTATGTATCATATTGATTGTAGAGTATAGCAATTCCTGTTGAATTTACTTATATATAAATGGCAAACAAGTGCCAATAATAATAAACAGAAAACACTGACAGGCAAAAATGAATCTTAAAAGCATATGATTGTTATTCAGAGAGCTTTTGCTGTTTATAATTTGAGCTGAGCAAACACATGTTATATTTTTAGTGCCCATTATAACCAAGTATTAGCATCATCCAGCAAATACTGTGAGAAAATTCCTACTTCCTACAGCTATAACTACAGATAGGAATGGAGACAATATATTTTGAGGAAGCTTTTCAGCACAGATTGCAACAGCAGGAGTATTTTTGCTCATTGTCATTTTATGTAACAGGATATGATAATAATATCATAAATGATAAGAAATGGAAAATTATTTGCATTTTACCATAAAAATTTAATCCAAAGGAAACAAGCTGTTCTTTAATACATAGAAGGTAATCTATTTATCATCAAAAGATATTTATCAAAATGAATTTCAATTAGCCTCATAAAATTGACAGTTTAAAACTTGTAATTGAGACAATAATCTTCTGATGTTATTTTAAAAAGTTAAGCAATTTGGAGTCTCTAGCATGGACTCTAAAAGAAATGGAGTATTTCTGTATTCATACACAAGAATGATTATCAAATATTACAAAAATGCTTTCAGATTACTATGTAAGTTAGGTGAACTTTGAGATTGGTGAAATATGGTAAAAGTGATAAAAATTATACAATCTCTAGTGAGAAAGCTGCATTATTGTAGTTACTCCAGCCAATCCACCATTAATGCTCACAAACACTAGCAAAATCCAAGCATTTGGCAACAGAAAGTATCAGCAGTTGAAAAAGTTATGGCTTTAACCCTGGAAGTTGGTGTTTCTGTCATTGTTAGTGACAGCTTACTTCCCATCTGATTGATTTTAGACTGAACTCAATTTCTTTCATACCCAGAAGCTGTCGGTCTCTACTAATCTGCATTGCTGATTATCAGCCCTTTCAAATTCAGTAGGGCATTATTACTGCTTAACATTTATTAATTAAAAGAACTCTCTTCAAAATCTATGACACTTCCCTTATTAAATAGTTATTGTGTAAATGCCACTGAATTGATATGGGGTGAGAGATACTGAACAGGAAGGTGTGTGAGAAAGAAACAAAAGAGAAGGAAAAAAAGGGCAGCCCGGGTGGCTCAGTGGTTTAGCGCTGCCTTCAGCCTAGGGCCTGATCCTGGAGACCCGGGATCAAGTCCCACGTCGGGCTCCCTGCATAGAGCCTGCTTCTCCCTCTGCCTGTGTCTTGGCCCCCCGCCCGCCCCACCCCTCTCTCTCTCTGTCATGAATAAATAAAATCTTAAAAAAAAGAAGGAATGGGAGGAAAGGATAAGAAAAACAATATGACTTCATGTGGAGGAAGGCCAGTTAATTATTTACAATAAAAAGATGAAAATTACTCTGTGTTCCATGTTAGAGAATGTTGAGTTCATCAGATGTTTCCTCAATAATGATAATGTCCATTAATTTAACAGTTAATATGCATCAGATCCTCAAATATTATCTTATAAGTAAAGGAAAACTATTGAAAATAGTAGAACAGTCAGATGATGAGCTCAAATTTGCGATTTTAAGATCACTCTGTAATATCCACATTAGATGGCTGGAAAGCAATGTCAACCTGGAAAGGCCAGGAAAATTGCTAAAACTAATAATAAATACATATCAGAGAAGAAGATAGGATAAATAATACAGAGCTAACCAGACTTTAATTATTCATTCAACAGAAAAGAGGCCAAATCACTAAAGCAAATTTAGAGAGTGGAAAGTATAAGAAATAGTGTCAGCAGACCAACAAGGGAAATATAGACCATTATAAGAACTTCAGTCTTGATTCTGACATGAAATGTGTTTGATTATTTTGTCTAGAGGAGTGTCATGGTCTAACATGCATTTAAAGAGGGTTAATCTTGGTGATATAAGGATAAAGGATAACAAGGTTCGGAACAGTGAAAGAAAAGCCAGTTAGAAGTCTGTTGTCCTTAAATGTGGGAGATGAACTCTTGCCCTGGGCACCATTCTCATCTTTTTTTCAGTGACAAATCCATGGGGCAAAGAGGATTTCTCCAACTCCCACAACAGAGCCCATGTCTCTCCTTCCCATTCCCTAGGCATCTGGAACTTGGAAATCATTATTATCATGACTATTTTCCCTTTGCCTTTCCAAGAGCAGAACATTCCACTGCTACATGCAAAGCTAACCTCATGGACATACAGCCTGGGTGTGAAGTGGCGCAGGGCCCCACATTCAGAAGAGTTTGGTTTAATTCAGTGCTGTCACTACTCTAAAATTCTTAAAAACTGCATCTTCAAACTTGTGCTTAGTATGTGAAGTCCAGAGGGATAACCAAATTTTGCATAAGCAGAGGAGATACACCAAGCTACATGTCCATTGTTCCTTGCCACCTTATTCACAGGTAGAGTAAATTATGCCCCAGAATTCCAGTGGACCCACAATGCTCAGGAATTCAACAATTTGAAAAGCGAGAATAAAGAAAGCATTATATTTATGACTGAATTAAGGTGGTGGGAAGGGGACTGAGCCACGTTCTTAGTTCAAATCAGAACGTGCTTTGCTTACAGAAAGAACAAAATGACATTCTAAGAGACGCAAACAACCAAGGAACTCTATCATATCTTTTTTGATTTGTTACATTTTATATCAATCAACCAGGTATGTGGAAAAATGGTAACAGGAAAAAGAATAGAAAGAAAGGGTAACTCATAGTTCCTTTTTCTTTTACTCCTTCCTTACTTATCAAGATATGAAAAAAAAAAGTTGATTTAGTATATATAGAATTTGTACTGTTTTGGTAAGAACAAAATGCATATGCATTTCCAAGCCAAAATCACAACTGTTTAATTACTACGATTCTGCATACAAGTTAAATGTTCTATTTGCATTTAAAACTGGCATTGCACAATATACAGATGAATGGTAAAATATATGCTAATATACATTAAATTTTCTTTGTTTAGAATGACATCAAATATCACAGCACCATAGGCAAAAAAAAAAAAAAAAAAAACCCAATGGCAACAATAAAAGCAAAACAACAACAACAACAACAACAACAAAAAACACCATATCAATTAAGAAAGAGACCACAGAGGAAAGAAGCTTTATATTTAGTAACTTTAATGGGCTTTTTATCCCTGCTCTTTGAACAAAATATTCTGTGTTTTGATTTTTCCCTGGACTCCACAAAGATTTAACCACTCCTAGGTGTATGTAGCCCAAGTCAGAGGGGTGGCTAAGAAACGAATGCTTTCAGAGGTTGTGGAATAAACTTGAATGTTCAAGCTTAATTTTCTGTGGATGAGAGCCCTGTCTGTAGAATCTAGCAAGGGGGGGGGGGGGGGGCGAAAAGAAGAGGAGGCACGCTAAAACCCGGCAGCTATGGTCCAGGGACAACAACTTGGTTCTTTCTTTGTCGTCATAATTTACTTAACCATATTTAGAATATTTTAAACTTTTAAATATATAAATATATGATAGGTGTGCTTCTATGGTACTCTTACCCTTAAACTCACAAATGCTCAAGCCAGGATAGATTGCCATAGTCCAGATGAGAGATGATGGTAGCATACACTAGAAATAATGAGAAGAGCTGGATATATTTTGAAAGTAAAAAATCTTTTGTAGGAATTAAACATACAGGTCCAAGAAAAGCAGGTGTCAACAAAGACTCCAGGGATTTTAGCCTGAGGTACAGAGGCATAGAGGTAGATGGATCTACCAGTTGGTTTACAGACATTGGCCTTTTTCCAGTTGGTGATTATGAATAAAACTGGTATAAATATTCACTCACAGGATTTTGTGTGAACAAATTTTCATTTCTTCTAGATAAATACAGAGGAATATGATTCCTGGGTTATATAGTGCCTATTCTTTTAATTGCCAAATTTTCAAAGAACCCATACCGTTTTACATTCCCACCAGCGAGTTTTAAGAGCTCTAGGTATTCAAAAACATTGGCAACATTCGGTATTGTCAGCTTTTTATTATTTTCCCATAGGTGTGTAGTGGTTTCACATAATGATTTTAGAATGCTTTTCCTTAATGACTAATAAAATTGAATATCTTTTTATGTGCTTATTATTTTTCCATCTATCTTCCTTGGTGAAATACATGTTTACATATTTGCCTATCTTTTGTTGCTTTATTTTCTAATATTGAGTTTTACTGAGTTCTTTACATAACATGAATTCATTGTCAGGTGTGTGATTTTTGAAACACTTCCCAGTTTGTGGCTTGTCTTTTCAGGCCTCTATAAGTGTCTATCACAGAGCAAAAGTTTTAAATTTTGATAAAGTCCAATATATCAATTTGTTTATTTACGTATAGTTTTTTGGGGGTTTGTATCAAATGTTCACAATATTTTTGGGGGAAGAGTATGAAGATTGCTGTAAAGGTATAATACTGAGTGAAATTACTCAGGAATCTAAGAATATAGAAGGGTATAGATTTGAATACTAAAGTACTCCAAATTTTACATGTGAGAAAGATGAGAGATATCCAGCAGAAAATTAAGGATGGCTCAGCCTGTGAGATAAGAACATAGCAAGTGAATTGGATAAAAAACAATTGACGAAATTGTTTTGGAAGAGAGAGGGTGACCAGCTGTGTCAAATCTCCCGCCAGGGGTGCCCTCGGGCTCCCTGGGACATTAACAGGCACCTGCGGCGCGCGCAGGAGAGTGCGCCGAGCTCCCTAAGGGCTGCAGCGCGCACGGCGGGACCGGAGCAGCTCGGAGGGGCTCGGGCGGCGGCTCCGCGGAGGGGGCTGCGGGGCGGGAGCGCGAATCCAACAGCGCAGGCCCCGGGACACAGGGCGCCGGGACACACCCAGGATCCGGCCTCCCCCGGGGACAGGCAGAGGCCGGGAGGGCCCAGGACAGCGAGGACGCTCCTGCCCCGAGCTGAGCAGATCAGCGGCCCCGCCCGGGAGCCCCCAGGCCCTGCAGACGGAGAGCCCTGGAGTCACTGCGGGAGCTGACTCCAGGTTTCCAGAGTTTCCCCCCGCCACTGCGGCTGTTCCTCCTGGGGCCTCATGGGGTGATCAACCCCCACTGAGCCCTGCACCAGGCAGGGGCAGAGCAGCTCCCCCAAGTGCTAACACCTGAGAATCAGCACAGCAGGCCCCTCCCCCAGAAGACCAGCTAGAGACTGACCAGTTCTAGGGGAAGTCAAGGGACTCAAAGTATACAGAATCGGAAGATTCTGGTTTTTGTTTTTGTTTTTGTTTTTGTTTTGTTTTGTGGGTTTTTTTCTTTCTTTCTTTTTGATTTCTGATTCAAAGATCTCAGAAGATACTCCCACGTGTTTTTTGTTTTTGTTTTGTTTTGTTTTGTGTTTTTTTCTTTCTTTCGATTTCTGATTGCTTCTTTTGATTTCTTTTCAAAGTATTTCTGATTGCTTCTTTTGATTTCTTTTCAAAGAATTTCTGATTGCTTCTTTTGATTTCTTTTCAAAGTATACAGAATCAGAAGATACTCCCACGTGTTTTTTGTTTTTTTTATTTTGTTTTGTTATTTTTTTTCTCTTTCTTTCTTTTTGATTTCTGATAGCTTCTTTTGATTTCTGATTGAATTCCCCCCTCTTTTTTTCACCTTTCTTTTTCTTCTCCTTTTTCCCTTTTTTTCTTCTTTCTCTTTTTTCTTTTTCTCTTTTCTTTCCTTCCCTCTCTTTTCTTCCTTTTCCCAATACAACTTGTTTTTGGCCACTCTACACTGAGCAAAATGACTAGAAGGAAAACCTCACCTCAAAAAAAAAGATTCAGAAACAGTCCTGTCTCCCACAGAGTTACAAAATTTGGATTACAATTCAATGTCAGAAAGCCAATTCAGAAGCACTATTATACAGCTACTGGTGGCTCTAGAAAAAACCATAAAGGACTCAAGAGACTTCATGACTGCAGAATTTAGATCCAATCAGGCAGAAATTAAAAATCAATTAAATGAGATGCAATCCAAGCTAGAAGTCCTAATGACGAGGCTTAACGAGGTGGAAGAACGAGTGAGTGACATAGAAGAGAAGTTGATGGCAAAGAGGGAAACTGAGGAAAAAAGAGACAGACAATTAAGAGACCATGAAGACAGATTAAGGGAAATAAGTGACAGCCTGAGGAAGAAAAACCTACGTTTAATTGGGGTTCCCGAGGGCGCCGAAAGGGCCAGAGGTCCAGAATATGTATTTGAACAAATCCTAGCTGAAAACTTTTCTAATTTGGGAAGGGAAACAGGCATTCAGATCCAGGAAATAGAGAGATCCCCCCCTAAAATCAATAAAAACCGATCAACACCTCGACATTTAATAGTGAAGCTTGCAAATTCCAAAGATAAGGAGAAGATCCTTAAAGCAGCAAGAGAAAAAAAGTCCCTGACTTTTATGGGGAGGAATATTAGGGTAATAGCAGACCTCTCCACAGAGACCTGGCAGGCCAGAAAGGGCTGGCAGGATATATTCAGGGTCCTAAATGAGAAGAACATGCAACCAAGAATACTTTATCCAGCAAGGCTCTCATTCAAAATGGAAGGAGAGATAAAGAGCTTCCAAGACAGGCAGGAACTGAAAGAATATGTGACCTCCAAACCAGCTCTGCAAGAAATTTTAAGGGGGACTCTTAAAATCCCCCTTTAAGAAGAAGTTCAGTGGAACAATCTACAAAAACAAGGACTGAATAGATATCATGGTGACACTAAACTCATATCTGTCAATAGTAACTCTGAACGTGAATGGGCTTAATGACCCCATCAAAAGGCGCAGGGTGTCAGACTGGATAAAAAAGCAGGACCCATCTATTTGCTGTCTACAAGAGACTCATTATAGACAGAAGGACACCTACAGCCTGAAAATAAAAGGTTGGAGAACCATTTACCATTCAAATGGTCCTCAAAAGAAAGCAGGGGTAGCCATCCTTATATCAGATAAATTAAAATTTACCCCGAAGACTATAGTGAGAGATGAAGAGGGACACTATCTCATACTCAAAGGATCTATCCAACAAGAGGACTTAACAATCCTCAATATATATGCCCCGAATGTGGGAGCTGCCAAATATTTAAACCAGTTAATAACCAAACTGAAGAAATACTTTGATAATAATACACTTATACTTGGTGATTGAAGTCAATCTAGCTCTTCAATCTAGCTCTTTCTACCCTGGATAGGTCTTCTAAGCACAACATCTCCAAAGAAACGAGAGCTTTAAATGATACACTGGACCAGATGGATTTCACAGATATCTACAGAACTTTACATCCAAACTCAACTGAATACACATTCTTCTCAAGTGCACATGGAACTTTCTCCAGAATAGACCACATACTGGGTCACAAATCGGGTCTGAACCGATACCAAAAAACTGGGATCGTCCCCTGCATATTCTCAGACCATAATGCCTTGAAATTAGAACTAAATCACAACAAGAAGTTTGGGAGGACCTCAAACACGTGGAGGTTAAGGACCATCCTGCTAAAAGATGAAAGGGTCAACCAGGAAATTAAGGAAGAATCGAAAAGATTCATGGAAACTAATGAGAATGAAGATACAACCGTTCAAAATCTTTGGGATGCAGCAAAAGCAGTCCTGAGGGGGAAATACATCGCAATAAAAGCATCCATTCAAAAACTGGAAAGAACTCAAATTCAAAAGCTCACCTTACACATAAAGGAGCTAGAGAAAAAGCAGCAAATGGACCCCACCCCCAGCAGAAGAAGACAGTTAATTAAAATTCGAGCAGAACTAAATGAAATCGAAACCAAAAGAACTGTGAAACAGATCAACAGAACCAGGAGTTGGTTCTTTGAAAGAATTAATAAGATAGATAAACCATTAGCCAACCTTATTAAAAAGAAGAGAGAGAAGACTCAAATTAATAAAATCATGAATGAGAAAGGAGATATCACTACCAACATCAAGGAAATACAAACGATCTTAAAAACATATTATGAACAGCTATACGCCAATAAATTAGGCAATCTAGAAGAAATGGACGCATTCCTGGAAAGCCACAAACTACCAGAACTGGAGCAGGAAGCAATAGAAAACCTGAACAGGCCAATAACCAGGGAGGAAATTGAAGCAGTCATCAAAAACCTCCCAAGACACAAGAGTCCAGGGCCAGATGGCTTCCCAGGGGAATTCTATCAAACGTTTAAAGAAGAAATCATACCTATTCTACTAAAGCTGTTTGGAAAGATAGAAAGAGATGGAGTACTTCCAAATTCGTTCTATGAGGCCAGCATCACCTTAATTCCCAAACCAGACAAAGACCCCACCAAAAAGGAGAATTACAGACCAATATCCCTGATGAACATGGATGCAAAAATTCTCAACAAGATACTAGCCAATAGGATCCAACAACACATTAAGAAAATTATTCACCATGACCAAGTAGGATTTATCCCCGGGACACAAGGCTGGTTCAACACTCATAAAACAATCAATGTGATTCATCATATCAGCAAGAGAAAAACCAAGAACCATATGATCCTCTCATTAGATGCAGAGAAAGCATTTGACAAAATACAGCATCCATTCCTGATCAAAACACTTCAGAGTGTTGGTATAGAGGGAACTTTCCTCGACATCTTAAAAGCCATCTACGAAAACCCCACAGCAAATATAATTCTCAATGGGGAGGCACTGGGAGCCTTTCCCCTAAGATCAGGAACAAGACAGGGATGTCCACTCTCACCACTGCTATTCAACATAGTACTGGAAGTCCTCGCCTCAGCAATCAGACAACAAAAAGACATTAAAAGCATTCAAATTGGCAAAGAAGGAGTCAAACTCTCCCTCTTTGCCGATGACATGATACTCTACATAGAAAACCCAAAAGCCTCCACCCCAAGATTGCTAGAACTCATACAGCAATTTGGTAGCATGGCAGGATACAAAATCAATGCCCAGAAGTCAGTGGCGTTCCTATACACTAACAATGAGACTGAAGAAAGAGAAATTAAGAAGTCAATCCCATTTACAATTGCACCCCAAAGCATAAGATACCTAGGAATAAACCTAACCAAAGAGGTAAAGGATCTATACCCTAAAAACTATAGAAGACTTCTGAAAGAAATTGAGGAAGACACAAAGAGATGGAAAAATATTCCATGCTCATGGATTGGCAGAATTAATATTGTGAAAATGTCAATGTTACCCAGGGCAATTTACACGTTTAATGCAATCCCTATCAAAATACCATGGACTTTCTTCAGCAAGTTAGAACAAATTATTTTAAGATTTGTGTGGAATCAGAAAAGACCCCGAATAGCCAGGGGAATTTTAAAAAAGAAAACCATATCTGGGGGCATCACAATGCCAGATTTCAGGTTGTACTACAAAGCTGTGGTCATCAAGACAGTGTGGTCCTGGCACAAAAACAGACACATAGATCAATGGAACAGAATAGAGAACCCAGAAGTGGACCCTGAACTTTATGGTCAACTAATATTCGATAAAGGAGGAAAGACTATCCATTGGAAGAAAGACAGTCTCTTCAGTAAATGGTGCTGGGAAAATTGGACATCCACATGCAGAAGAATGAAACTGGACCACTCTCTTTCACCATACACAAAGATAAACTCAAAATGGATGAGAGATCTAAATGTGAGACAAGATTCCATCAAAATCCTAGAGGAGAACACAGGCAACACCCTTTTTGAACTTGGCCACAGTAATTTCTTGCAAGATACATCCACAAAAGCAGAAGAAACAAAAGCAAAAATGAAGTATTGGGACTTCATTAAGATAAGAAGCTTTTGCACAGCAAAGGATACAGTCAACAAAACTAAAAGACAACCTACAGAATGGGAGAAGATATTTGCAAAAGACATATCAGATAAAGGGCTAGTTTCCAAAATCTATAAAGAACTTATTAAACTCTTCACCAAAGAAACAAACAATCCAATCATGATATGGGCAAAAGACATGAAGAGAAATCTCACAGAGGAAGACATGGACATGGCCAACATGCACATGAGAAAATGCTCTGCCTCACTTGCCATCAGGGAAATACAAATCCAAACCACAATGAGATCCCACCTCACACCAGTGAGAATGGGGAAAATTAACAAGGCAGGAAACCACAAATGTTGGAGAGGATGCGGAGAAAAGGTAACCCTCTTACACTGTTGGTGGGAATGTGAACTGGTGCAGCCACTCTGGAAAACTGTGTGGAGGTTCCTCAAAGAGTTAAAAATAGACCTGCCCTACGACCCAGCAGTTGCACTGTTGGGGATTTACCCCAAAGACTCAGATGCAGTGAAACGCCGGGACACCTGCACCCCGATGTTTCTAGCAGCAATGTCCACAATAGCCAAACTGTGGAAAGAGCCTCGGTTTCCATCGAAAGATGAATGGATAAAGAAGCTGTGGTTTATGTATACAATGGAACATTACTCAGCCATTAGAAACGACAAATACCCACCATTTGCCGCAACATGGATGGAAGTGGAGGGTATAATGCTGAGTGAAGTAAGTCAATCGGAGAAGGACAAACAGTGTATGTTCTCATTCATTTGGTGAATATAAATAATATTGAAAGGGAATATAAGGGAAGGGAGAAGAAATGTGTGGGAAATATCAGGAAGGGAGACAGAACATAAAGACTCCTAACTCTGGGAAACGAACTAGGGGTGGTGGAAGGGGAGGAGGGTGGGCGGTGGGGTTGAATGGGTGACGGGCACTGAGGGGGACACTTGATGAGCACTGGGTGTTTTTCTGTTTGTTGGTAAATTGAACACCAATAAAAATTAATTTATTAAAAAAAAAAACAAATCTCCCCCCAGGTCAAGATAGGTGGAGTCTACGATCTGATGTTGGAATAATAATGAGGTAACTAGTGGTGACTCTCAACAAAAGTAAGTTTGTGGAATGGTAGAAACAAAATTCTGGTTGTTAATTCAAGAAGACATTCATGAGAAGGTGAGTGTAGTTAACTCTTTTGAAGATTTTTTTTCTCTTATTTTACTGAGCTAAAAATGGGTAAGACAGATTGTAGGGGTGGGATTGCAGGATTTTTTAAAAGTCAAGATGAAAAATATATCATATTTTTATGCTAATGAGAATTATACAGTAGAAAGGGAGAAAGCTAATGATATAGAAAAGAAAAAGGAAATTGAAGAGTTTCTTCAAAAGAGTAACAGCAAAAGGATCTGTACTCATGGAGGGTTTGATCTGAGAAATGAGAGGACTAGTTTGTTATAAAATATGAGAGAAGGCAAATAATGTAGGCACAGATCTGTAGACAGGATGGTGGATTTACTTTTAGAAACACATAGACACAGTTTGACAGGTTTTTTTAAGTGAAATAAGAAGCAGAGTATTGAGTCAAAATTATGTCCCTTTATTGTGACTTTTATGTGACCGTTATTGCCATGTCAACATGGACACATATAGATAAGTTCTATTTTTGCTATATTCTTTCTTGAAATCTTGACCTGGCTGAGTGTTTCATTTTCAAATACTTTGAAGTTTAGAAAAGTATCAATCATTTCTATGCATAGTTTTGAATTCTGAAACATACTGATACTAGCTCAGAGATTACTTAGTCCTAAATGTGCTTATTTAAAAGTAAAATAACTTAATTTGCCTAGTCCCTCCTCACCCCTCTAGTAGCTTTACCACATGGAACTAATCAAATTTCTCCTCCCAGCTCATATCACTGTTCCAGTTCTGACAACAAAATTGTCAGTTTCCATGAGTCATAAGCAATAGAAAATAATAGTGCCAATCTTCAGTGCCATCACTCTGGACTAGTTTTGTCATTGTTCTGACATTGCAGTGTACAGAAATAAATCACAGCCAGTAGGATACATGTAAACCAAATCTGGAACTTCCAGATGGGATTAATTTTCTATTCCCTAGACTACACCCTTTCAGTTGTCTTGGAACAGTAGTGACTAATATAGAGGCTCTTCTATTTGCCTGGATATAATCAGGTTAAGGAAACTTTTATAAGAATTCATCAAACAGACAAAAGTGTGACTGTGAGAACAAGATAATAGTACTAAAGTACTTGAGATATTTGCCATATAAATTATTTGATAACTGGCATATTCTTGGTACTTAAATATATGTTCAGTAATGACAATAAAATTACAGTCTATAAGGGGTTCCTTATAAAATAGAGCTAACCCTAATTAAGGAATTTGGAATTCTGTAATTATAAGAGCAAAATGAGAACACTGACTGCTTGACTATGTTGAATGGACAGTGGGCACTTAAAGAAAAATAAGGTAAAGTAGCAGAGATAATGAACTTTTCTTATTCAGAATGGTATCTGAGTCTGAGAGTCCCTATATCTCTACTATATGTCTTCCATTAAATATTAAGCATTGTTCAATCTGGAAGAAAATCATAACCTAATATAACTAAAGACATCTAAAATACAATTGATAAATGGAGACTATCTTAAGGTTTTTGAAGATCCTTTCTGATTTAGACTTTGAATTTTCTTCACATTGACAGTATCTCTGTCATGCCCAAAAGAACAATATTAAGGGAAAAAAAGAAATATTGACTCATGTCATCAGAGGAGTAATGTTCCAATCTACATAAAAGTAGTATAGAATGTGATAAAGTTTTTTCCCCACTGAAAATAGATTGTTGTGAGCAAGAAAAATCTTATAAGGTCTGCGAACCCAATAGAGCTTTAATATAAAATCCTTCTAATTATAGACATTTTTTTCCAAATTGGATGAATAGATTCAATATACTTTTTTGTGGTTACTGTTTTCTATTTTTTTTTTTTTGCTTCTTTGTATAGTTAAAAGATAAATTGATAAGCACTACTAAAAACCGTAGTATCAGTAGAAAACCCAGCTTTGTAATAGTGAGTCTTCTGCAACAGAAGGTAGTGCCTTCAAACAGATGTTAGATCTCTCCTGGCAGTGAGAACTTCAAAGCTGAATAAAACTCACAAAAAGTGGAATGTGGCATCAGCAAAGTCATTCAACTGCTAGGCATACCATATATTTACCCACAAAATAGAGATTATATATCAGGCAATACAGCACAAAACCTTGAAGAGCTTCATTATTGCTTTTGATTTTGCTGATTGCTTATTAGCTGACTCTCTTCAGCCACCTGGTTGTTCTAAATGAAAAGAATCCACTTGTATTCTAACTGATTATTGGCACAGTGATTGAAAGAGGGAATCATTCCAAGAACGTGTTTAGTATGCCCTTGACCATGTGAGAAGCAACCAATAGGGAGGATGGCTTGCTGAATAGAGCCCATTACACTTGATACATCTGCAAATAACTGCAAATTGAAAGATTGCAAACTAATACAATGACTACAAGGACACTCTAATGAAGCATTTCGTATATTTAACTTCTTAATGGGCACAAATACGGAGATCACATGCTGTATTTGACATATGTAACTCTCCTGGAATAATACTTAAAATAATTCCAAGCTCCAACCACCAGAAAACAGTATTACTTTTGTTTTAGCTAACGTACCTCAACTTTAGTTAGCATGCCTTACCTAAGACATTCTTAAGGATCCTAGTGATTCTGATAAACTACATCCTTTTAATGTTTAAATACTTTTCAGACAAAAGCTTGAATATAATGAATAGCCCTCAGTGATTTCTTTTATATCTTTATTCTAGCAGTACTGTTGTGTCCCTAATATTCGCTTTCCTTCCCAGTTAGTTATATGCCTGGGTTGTTAAAATTTCCTCATGTCCACATTTAACTTTCTTTCTGTGAGGCAATATAGTTCAGTTATTTCTGGAACACTATCAAGGCCATGGATTTTTTAACACCATTCCCATGCTTTGCTTCCTACCAACACTTTTTGTGTAGACTGACAGAGGAGAAGAAGGCAAACATTGAGATAGGAGTTTTGTATGGTAACTGATTATATGGTAATCTCCACACTGGGTATAGCCCAGTTTCAATGGGCCTAATCTCCTCCCAGTGAAACAGGCACTCCATTTATATGTAGGTCCTCAATTCTATTTTCTGTCCATGGTCCTCAGTAATTGTTAAAAGTTAATAGTCTCATTGTAAAAAATTATCTCAATGAATCATCTCAATTCTAATAGGTCAACTATGATTAGATGCTTTGCATTACCTACAAATGCAGGTTGAATGTTGCCAGAATGGCAGTCTTCCCAATAGACCACCTTCTGCCAGCAGAGGAACACGTCAAGCCATTGACTAAATTATCATTCTTATATAACCTTTACTTTTAGGCTTTAATCATCATTCTTTATGGTGAGAAATTAGCCTTTAAAATGAAAAAAAGATGTTTAAAAAAGGAGAAATGCATTTTAGATCCTCCTTATTTGTGTTTCTCCACAGGGCTTGCAAGTTTTCAAAAATTGTCTAGAGCTAATACATAAGTTCTAGTGTAAAATAAAATCTCCTTAAGAGAAGAATATAAGGTACATTTTAACCATATATCTTTCAGAGAGCCCCATGTTTAAAATACAGCCAGCATTCTAAAAGTATAGTAATTTTATAGGCTTGGGAATAAAAGGCTGTAAGAGAATGTCAAACTGCAGGTCTTGAAGTGTCATTGAAGTGAAGTATGATGGATTATTCCTGTCAGGATACTAGAATCTATATTCTTCTTTCAGTGAATGCATACTCTCAAAGTCCAGCAATCAGGCTTCCATAAGGTTCTTTAGTGTTTAAAGGTGGACACAGTTCAATTCAGAGCTACAATTTTGCATCATTTACCTTTAGATACTAGAAATTTAACAGTTTTTTTCTGTTAACTGACTCTACAACTGTGAGGGAGATGGCCTGGAAACTAGATATCAGATAAATCTGTAAAGAGTTTTTCCATTGTTATAATTGATTTGTTAGAGGAGGTTTTGTCATATTGATATCTTAGTTTTCCACCAGAAGTTCTCATTTTTACTGAGGATTATAATTGCATTGCTACTTATCATTTGTAAGTTTATTTTTTTCAAAGTTAGTATAAAACAGAAGATTGAATTTTCCTCCTTATTTTCAGTTATCATTTCCTGAAGTTGCAGGGGAAGAAAAAATAATTGCTTACGAGTGTTTTACATAAAATATTGGATTGAGAAGATGGGCTAAGAAAACAATTGGCTTTTAAAAGTTTTTAATGAGGAAAAGAAAAGGGTTATAAATACATAAAGTAGAACTTTAATAGACAGAGAATCTGTTTTCCTGTGGAAATTCGTCTATGTTCTCTTTCTCCCTTTGATTACCTGCCATGTTCATTCATTCATTCATGAAGTCAACAAATATTTATTTAATGGCCACTATGTGACAGGAACTGGGCTATGTTAATGAACAGAGGAGGAGTGTTCTTGCCTTAATAGACCTTATAATTGAGAAATCAGACTCATTCTAGGAAGGAAGGCTTCTCACATACCCTGCACTCCCAATATGGGTTGTATCCTCTCTCTCTCTTTACCTCTGTGAGGTGTTTGAAGATTCAGCACACTAAAACTGAAACCTGATTTTTAGTTATTGGTGTTTGAGACTTTGGTTTTTGGTTTTTAATGCACACATTTCTATTAGAAAATAAGGCTGGATCTCTGAAGAAACCTATAATGAAACAATATAAGGGAGAAGAACACAAGAGGTTTAGCAAATGGGGTCTGAGAAATCGGGGTCAAAAGAGATTCTAGTATGTAATGTTGGCTCTAGAACCTCATCAGCTAAGAATTAAGGATGAGTACCCATTCATCTGTACTCACGACTTTCCAGTTTTCCTCTAAGAATGCTAATAGAACAGTCTTTTTAAAAAATATTTTATTTATCAGGATACCTGGGTGACTTCAGCGGTTGAGCATTTGCCTTTGGTCCAGCGTGTGATCCTGGGGTCCTTGGATGGAGTCCTGCATCGGGCTCCTTGCAAGGAACCTGATTCTTCTCCCTCTGCTTGTGTCTCTGTCTCTCTGTCTTTCATGAATAAATAAATTATTTTTTAAAATTTATTTATTTGAGAGAGAAAGTACGAGTGCGAGCAGGGGGAGGGCAGAGGAAATATCAAGCAGACTCTGAGCTGAGGACAGAGCCCCATGAGGGGCTCAAAGTTCCAACCCTGACATTATGACCTGAGCTGAAACCAAGTCAGATACTTAACCAGCTGAGCCACCCAGGCACCCTAGGCATAGTCTTATAACACTCTAAGTTGCTTAGATCCCCCCCCCATATATTTAAACAGAACAGGTTTACCAGCCTTGAGTTGGAATAGTAGTTAATGACACCCCCATTGTCCTCTCTATTGAGAGCATAGCTCTAAGCTGTGGCATTCAATATATGGCTCTGGCACTTACCAACTATGAGATATTTGGAGAGTTACTGAGCATCTCAGTTCTTCAGTTTCCTCAAGTATAAATGGAGATAATAATAATGGCTTGATAACAGGGTTATTGCAAAGAATAAATGGCTTGATATATATATATATATATATATATATATATATATATATATTCACATATATATATTTATGTATATGAAATTTACAGTGGCACCTGTGACATAGTAAGTCTCAGTAGATGCTAGTATTATCTTTTTGTCCCCAACTATGTATAATGCTAATAGCATTAGTTTCCACAGAGCTGACATTTTTGTAAGAAATCTTACCTTCCTTAAGCATTTCTTTCCTACTCCAGAGCTCCTGCATCTAATCTTCATCACTGAAACTTGAGATTCCATTTAATGTCTCTAGTTCCAAAGCTGCTAAAAACTTTATCAGTGGAATGGACTGTCTAGCAGTAGCTTGGGAAGATGGCAGAGGGACAATGTTATGAATGACCTTTCTCACAAGTCACTAGGAAATTTACCATAAACCTATGATAATAGAGTCTTTTTAAAACCTCTTCAGGAGGGCAGCCCGGGTGGTGCAGCGGTTTAGTGCCGCCTGCAGCCCAGGGCGTGATCCTGGAGATCGGGGATCGAGTTCCACGTCGGGCTCCTGCATGGAGCCTGCTTTTCCCTCTGCCTCTCTCTCTCCTGCTCTGTATCTCTCATGAGTAAATAAAAAATAAAATCTTAAAAAAAAAAAAACCCTCTTCAGGAAAATTTTCAAGAAAGCACGTAGTTACATTGATATTTGCAATGTCCATTTGCTGGGTGGATCAGAGATAGAATTCATGCATAATATTTTATTATTCATTCATATTTTAAGGAAAAAGACATATTAAGGAAAAAGATGTGCACTATTATGTATATATTGAGCACATTTCTCCAAATACTATAAAATAAAACTCTTAATGATAATAATAGATGATGCAGATGCCATGTAAAATTACTTAACATTTTAACTGTAATTATCTTCAGTTAAAATTAAAAGTTTAAAATAATAAAATCTGAAGGGTGCCTGGGCGACTCAGTCAGTTAAGCATCTGCCTGCAGCTCAGGTCATGATCTTTGGGTCCTGGGATAGAGCCCCGAGTTGGGCTCCCTGATGACTAGGGAGTCTATTTCTCCCTCTCCCTCTGCCTCTCCATTCTCTGCTCATGCTTGTTCTCTCTATATCAAAAAATCATCTTTAAAAATAAAATAAAATTTGAAGGCTTCATTATAGCTAATTTCTGTGACCGGTATTATTATTTCTGTATATTGGCTTCAGAAGGTGTGCCTAGATGGATCTGAATGAATATATGTGAAGATTGTTTACAATTTTGATTGCCATTTCATGGTTTTATATTGAAGAAACTGTGTTCCTCCATTCAATTTTTTAATCAGTCTTTTGAAATAAAAACCAAGAGATAAAATGTTATTTTAAAAAGCCAAACCAAACCCAGTTGGTTATTTATTGGGAGTAATATATAATGAGAGCTGCAGTAGTTGGAAATTATGATTTGTTCATTAATTTCATCTATAAAGATGAATTATTTTCTTAATAAATGTGTTTAAAATTTTCTTTTGAAATAATCACTTCACCTACAAGTAGGATGGCCCATAATTACCTCCCACAGTAAAATGGACAAGATATATGATACAAGTATTTTCAAATATTAGAAAAGAGTCAGAAGAGGATTGTGATTCCTTAAAAAAAAAACAAAAAACAAAAAACTAAGGAGGAGAGCCCTGCAATCTTCCTCCTTCGCTTTCTGCCTAGATGCAATTTGTAGATTACAGGGAAGAGGACATACTCTTGAAATTGTGATGATTTGAGGATACAGAGATCAGAGTTTAGAGAGATAGAAGCAGCTAAAGTTTGCAGATTAGTCTATACTGAAAGATCATGGAAAGACAGAAGAAGAGCTCCAGAAATCTGCTTAGGGTTTCTCTAGAGTCTTTGAATGATTATAATTTTACAAATGCACAGAGAAAAATTTCAGGAGGCCAAGAAAAAAAACCCTGCACAGGGCCTCGAGTCATCCGAGTTCCCAGTGACCAGAGAGAGGAGACTTCAGTGGCCAACAGATACTGAGCAGGGACCACAGAAAGATTCCTTGAGATTCTTCGATGTGCGGGTTTATAGTCTCAAACTAACTTGTAAAGTTTTTAGTCACTATTTGTTTTTCAACTTTGTTTCTCTTTCTCTTCTTTCTTTCAAGGATTCCAACTGTACCTAAATGTGTAAACTGCATGATATTGCCCCTCAGGTCACTGAGGCTGTGCTTTATTTCTTCTTTTTCAATTTTCTTTCTCTCTATGTTTTAAGTTTCATGATTTTGCTTATATGTAAAAGTTAGATTTTATCATGAATTGGTGTTGCATTTTGTCAAATGTATTTTCTGCATTTGTTGTCACAATCATATGATTTTTTTCTTTTGTAACCTGCTGATATGATGGATTATGTTCATTGCTTTTTCAAATATTGAACCTGAAATAAATCCCACTTGGTTGTAAAGTGCAATTATTTTTTATGTATTATTGGATTGGACTTGGTAATATTTCATCAAGTATTTTTGCATCTGTGTTTATGAAAGATAATGCTCTGTAGTTTTTTGTAATGTCTGATTTATATAGTAGGGTAATGCTGGCCTCACAGAATGAATGAAGCAGTATTCCCTCTGCCTTTCTCTTCTGAAACAGAGTGTAGAAAATGGTATCATTTCTTCCTTAGATATTCCGTAGTGTTCAACGGTGAACCCATCTGGGCTTGGTATTTTTTTTTGTTTTAAAGGTTATTAATTGTTGATCCAATTTGTTTAATAAATACAGGCTTATTCTGATCATCAATTTCTTCTTGTGAATTTTAGCAGATTATGACTTTCAAGGAATCAATCTGTTTCTTCTAGGTTATCCAATTTGTAGGCATAGAGTTGGTATTCCTTCATTATTCTTTTAATTTACAGGGGAATCTGATTAATAATTTGTTTCCTTTCTCTTTTTCTTCATTAACTTAATGTGGCTAGAGGCTTATTGAGTTTCTCTATTTTATTGATCTTTTCTATTGATTTCCCGTGTTCAGTTTCATTGATGTCTGTTTTAATTTGTTTTTTTTTAAATCATTCTGTTTACTTTTTAAGTTTTCATTTCCTTTTAGAACTTATTTTATATGTAATCAATGCTACAAATTTTCCTCTAAGCACTGTTTTTGCTGCTTCTCCCAAATCTGATAACTTGTATTTTCATTTGCATGTAGTTTCAAAATATTTTCAATTTCTCTTGAGAGTTGTTTGATCCACATGTTATTTAGAAGTGTGCTGTTTAATCTCTATGTATTTTAGAATTTTCCAGTTATCTCTCTTTTATGATTTCTAGTTGAATTCCAGTGTGGTCTGACAGCAGTATTTTATGATTTCTTTTAAATTTGTTAAGATGTATCTTATGACCCAGAATGTGATCTTAGTGAATATTTCCTGTGAGCTTGAGACAATGTGTATTCTTGTGTTTTTGGATGAAAGTCCATAGATTTTAATTATATCCAGTTGATTGATCATGTTGGTTTAACTGCGTTCTTACTGATTTTCTGCCCCCTAATCTATTTCTGAGTGAGGGCTGTCAAAGTCTACACTCACAGTAGTATATTTGTCTAAGTTTTAGCTTTACATTTTTGACACTCTGTTAGTTGTGCACATATTAAGATTTTTAAATTGACCTCTTCATCATTATGTAACGTTTTTCTTTATCCCTGATAATTTTCCTTACTTTTCAATCTGCTCTAAAATTAATATAGCTAAACTGTTTTTCCTTTGATTAGTGTTAGCATGGCATATTTTTTAAATCATTTACTTTTAATCTATATGTGTCTTTATATTCAAATAGATTTCTTGTATGCAGCATAGAGTCAGGATCTACTGTGACTATCTCTGTCTTTTAGTTGGGGCATTTAGACTATGGATACTCAAAGTAATTACTGGTATAGTTGAATTAATATCTCCCATATTTGTTACTGTTTTCTATATGCATGTTTTGCTTTTTATGCTTTTTTTGTCTTCCACTCTCTTACTGCCTTTTATACTTTATTTTTAAATTTTTATGTGATTCCATTTTCTTTCCTTTTAGCAGTTCAGTTATAGTTTCTAACTTTTTTAGTGATTGCCCTAGAGTTTGCAACACACATTGACAAGAATCTTAGTCCCCTTTCAAATAACACAATACTATCCCAGTAGTGTAATACCCTAATGTAAAAAAATAGCAAAATAACTCCTATCTCGGATATCATTGCTGTCATCCATTTCCTTTATATATAAGCATGTGTATGTGTGTGTGTGGATGTGTGTATTATAGCGTATATATAAGTATACATAATCAAATACACTATTGCTAGTACTATTTGAACAAACACAAAAATCTGTTAAATCTGTTGAGAATTTTTAAATTTTACCTTCACTTTTTTTTTCCTTTTTCAATATCCTTTCCATTATGGAGATCTGAGTTTCTGACATATTCATACTTTCTAAAGAACTTTTTTTTTTTTTTTAACATTTTGCAAGGCAAGTCTCTGGCTACAATTGCCTTCAATTTTAGTTTGTCTGAAACACCTTTTTTTTTTCCTGTTAGTGGATAATTTTGCAGAGTACACAGTTTCAGCTTGGTGGGTTTTCTCTCTCAAAACCTTAAATAGTTCATTCTACTCTTCTTCTTACATGGCTGCTGAGGAGAAGTTGGATATAGTTCTTTGTTTTTCTATAGGTAAGTTCTTTGTTTTTCTCTTCCTTCTTTCTGGATTTTTCTTTAATCTTCTAGAAGTTGAAAATGATACGACATTTAGAGGAGGGCATTTATCCCACTTGGTATTCTCTAAGGATCCTGGATGAGTGGTTTGGTGCCTGACATTAATTTGTAGAAATTTTGTCATTAGTGTTCCAAATATATCTTCTGTCCTGTTTTCTCTGTCATCTTCTGGTAGTCCCATTATGCCTATATTACATTTTGGCCCATAGTCCTTGGTCATTCTGTTTTACTTTAGTCATTGTTCTATTTGCTTTTAGTTTTGGAGGATTCTATTGAGGTACCTTATAGCTACAGGATTCCTCAGCTATGTCTAGTCTACTAACAAGCCCATCAAATGCATTCTTCATTTCTGTTACTATGTTTTTTTAACCCTAGAATTTATTTTTGATTTTTAGGATAGGATTTCCAGCTTTCTACTTATACTGGCCATCTATTCTTGCATGCTGTCTACTTTATTCATTAGCTCCCTTAACATATTAATCATATGCTTTGTTTAGAATTTCTAGTCTGATAATTTCAACATGTCTGGTATGAGGCTTGTTTTCTTTACATTTTATTTTATTTTATTTTATTTTATTTTATTTTATTTTATTTTATTTTTGTCTTTTGGTAGGCTATTTATTTTTGGCCTTGTAAATTTTTCTTGGTAGCTGTGCATGATGTACCAGAAAAGTAACTGCTATCTATAGGCTTTTAGTAATGTGATGGTGATGTGCAGGGGGAGCAAAGTACCTTATAGTCCTGTGATTAGGTCACAATGTTTTTCACTTTTTTCTCATCATTTACATAGGTTGGGGTAGTTGGAATAGATTGCAGTTGGGTATACCTTTCCCCAGGTCCATTAAGTTCTGATAATACTCCAGCAGTTAACCTCTGATTTGCTGTTTTTCCCAGATGACAGGCCTTGTTAAGAACAGAATATTCTCATGTATTTCAAAATGGTTTCTCTTTTCCTTTCCTCCTGACAGAACCCAAGAGGATCTTTTATTGGGAACCTGGTCAAGTACCAGGTAAATCTCACAGTATTTTGTAGACCCCTGATAACTGGCTCCCCCTGAGGTTTTTAACTCTCACAGTTGTCCATAGTGAATTTCCAACAGCTTGTCTATTACACTTCAGGTTTTCCTGTTTTTCCCAATACTGAAACAAGTCTGGGATTTTGCTCATGACGCTTTGTCCTGATAAACCTTGATGCTCTGTAGTCATCTGCCTCTCCAATCTTGGAGGCAGCGTTTTTTGCCTTGTAGCCTTTCCCCTCTCTTATGGATCAAAGAAGACTTAATTTTTCAGTCTGTTCAGCTTACTTGTTTAAACAGATTGGTGACTTTCAGACCCCTTATGTAGTATACATTTTTATTTTTTTATTTCTTTAAAGATTTATTTATTTGAGAGAGAGGGAGGGAGAAAAGTCTTAAGTCTAAGTCTCAAGCAGGCTCCGCACTTAGCATAAATCTTGATGAAGGGCTCTATCTGATGACCTTTAGATCCTGATGCATTTTTAAACCTCTCTCCTCTCCTCTCTCCCTCCCTCCACCTTCTCCCTTTCCCTTTTATATACACAGAAATGTTTTTCTCATAAGGGCTTTTAAAAGCATTTAGTTTGCAAATACAATGTCCAAGGAATAAAATTACACACCATCAAATATGTTGTGAGTCTATCACCTTTTAAAGTATGTGTATCGGGATGGCTGGGTGGTTCAGTGGTTGAGCGTCTGCTTTCAACCCAGGACGTGATCCTGCGGCCTGGGATCGGGTCCCACATCAGGCTCCCTGCATGGAGCCTGCTTCTCCTCCCTCTGCCACCTATGTCTCTGTTATCTCTCTCTGTGTCTCTCATGAATAAATAAATTTTAAAAAAGTATGTGTGTCCATATATACATATGTATAGACACACATATACATATGTTATTTATATATGGTTATATATAAACCTTATATATATGTTATATATATAACCTTATATATGTCATATATAACCTTATATATAACCTTATATATATTATATATACCTTATATATAACTTATAACTTATATGTTATATATACCTTATATATAACATAACATATATGTTATATATATAATTTATAACATATAAAAAATAACTTATATAACATATATGTGTGTGTGTGTGTGTGTGTGTGTAACTATTTGTGTGACAGGACAGAAGGCCTGTGGTTTTGGTTCAATTTCTGTACTATACTTGAATAGAGAATCAGAACCAAAGAGTGATATCTCTGTCCAGAAGACCTATCAGGGTAAGTGTCCTTGGACTTTATTTTACTACAGAAACTTGTTATTCAAAGTGTGCAGTATCAATATCACCTGATTGCAAAACAAATAATGATGCTTCAAAGATACCAATGTGAAAAAAAAAAAGATACCAATGTATAATCCGGAAAGTCTATGAATAAGTTATATAACATGGCAAAAAAAGACCCTACGGATGTAATTAAATTAAGATCTTGGCAAGACCAATATAATCATAAGGATTTTTACAAGAGGGAGACAAGATTGTCAGAGAATTGGGATGTGGCTACAGAAACGGAGGTAGTTGTGATGGGAGGTCATGAGCAAAGGAATGCAAACAACCTGGAAAGGGCAAGTTAACAGATACACCCTCAAAGCTTCCAGAAGGAACTCAAACATCTGCAAACATTATTGGAACTGATTTTGGATTTCTCATCTCTAGAACTGTAAATTAGAAGTTTGAATTGTTTTAATTCAGTATGTTTGTGGAAATGCGCTATAGCAGCAACAGGAAATTAATATGCCCACCTTGGAATTGATTAAAAATGCTGTGTCTCAAGCCTCTCTACAGACTTACTAAATAAGAATCTGCATCTTAATAAGCTATCCAGCCAATTCATATGCACGTTAAAGCTTGAGAAACACTGCTTAACTTTATAATCTTTTTAAAATGTAGATTAAATCATTCACTTATCCAAGCAAAAGACTTAATCATGGACCAGTCAGGTAGGTACCAATGTATTAAAACCTTTGACGTGACATGGTAAAGCCATTTAAAATCAATGAGAAAATTATTGATCCAAGGATTTCTTTTGTTTGCAGATCCAAGGTATTTATTTTGATTTTCTTACTCTCTCCGATGCATGGGAAATTTTTAACTGAATTAAATAATAGGAATCTACAGAATATGAACAAGAAGGGGGAGGGGGCAAAAAACTTATTAAACATTCAGATGTTTTCATCTGCAGAGCCAGATACCTAATTAGCTAGATTTTTTTTTGCCTTTGGATTCAGCTGTTTTGTCATAGTTACAGTTTAACTTAAAGGGCAATAATAGACAGCTCTTGTCTTTGGTTTCAAACTACTAAGGGAAGAATTACATCACTGTAATAGGGGATGATCTCCAGGATCAACTTTATCGCAAGACAAGCAGTTAATTCTCAGTAAATACTCATTGGCAATAACAAAGCCATAATTAAACTGTAAGCACCTTCGACTGCGTTTGTGCTTGGCCTAAGTGGTTGGCTAGGCATTTTTACTCTCTGACCCTTATGTTTGGCAGCCACATCTATGAACCCATGTGGTCGTAAAATAACTATTGACTTCAAATAACAATTTGACTTCCAGTAACAACTACTTTGATAGAACTATCTTCTTCTGAATATCAAACTATATGCCAATGTGTATTCTTTTCTTTATAATAAATTTATTTTTTATTGGTGTTCAATTTACCAACATACAGAATAACACCCAGTGCTCATCCCGTCAAGTGTCGCCCTCAGTGCCCGTCACCCAGTCACCCACACCCTCCGTCCCCCCTCCCCCTCCACCACTCCTAGTTCATTTCCCAGAGTTAGGAGTCTTTATGTTCTGTCTCCCTTTCTGATATTTCCCACACATTTCCTCTCCCTTCCCTTACATTCCCTTTCACTATTATTTATATTCCCCAAATGAATGAAAACATACACTGTTTGTCCTTCTCCGATTGACTTACTTCACTCAGCATAATACCCTCCAGTTCCATCCACGTTGAAGCAAATGGTGGGTATTTGTCGTTTCTAATAGCTGAGTAATATTCCATTGTATACATAAACCACATCTTCTTTATCCATTCATCTTTTTTTTTTTTAAATTTAATTTTTTATTTATTTATGATATCACAGAGAGAGAGAGAGAGAGAGAGGCAGAGACATAGGCAGAGGGAGAAACAGGCTCCATGCACCGGGAGCCCGACGTGGGATTCGATCCCGGGTCTCCAGGATCGCGCCCTGGGCCAAAGGCAGGCGCCAAACCTCTGCGCCACCCAGGGATCCCTCCATTCATCTTTCGATGGACACCGAGGCTCCTTCCACAGTTTGGCTATTGTGGACATTGCTGCTAGAAACATCGGGGTGCAGGTGTCCCGGCGTTTCATTGCATCTGAGTCTTTGGGGTAAATCCCCAACAGTGCAATTGCTGGGTCTAGGGCAGGTCTATATTTAACTCTTTGAGGAACCTCCACACCGTTTTCCAGAGGGGCTGCACCAGTTCACATTCCCACCAACAGTGTAAGAGGGTTCCCTTTTCTCCGCATCCTCTCCAACATTTGTTGTTTCCTGCCTGGTTAATTTTCCCCATTCTCACTGGTGTGAGGTGGGATCTCATTGTGGTTTTGATTTGTATTTCCCTGATGGCAAGTGAGGCAGAGCATTTTCTCATGTGTGTGTTGGCCATGTCTATGTCTTCCTCTGTGAGATTTCTCTTCATGTCTTTTGCCCATTTCATGATTGGATTGTTTGTTTCTTTGGTGTTGAGCTTAATAAGTTCTTTATAGATCTTGGAAACTAGCCCTTTATCTGATATGTCATTTGCAAATATCTTCTCCCATTCTGTAGGTTGTCTTTTAGTTTTGTTGACTGTATCCTTTGCTGTTCAAAAGCTTCTTTTTAGTTGTGGGAAATACGTGTCTACTGCTTGAGCCACTCAGTCTAGGATATCTAAGTATAGCAGCCTTAACTAAGACTGATATTTAGACTCTGGAATATATATCCTCACACCTCATAAATAGACAACATTTAGAGGTGACTATTATGAAGTTTTAATTGTCAATATTTGCATTTATTATTTTAAAAATTGAATATTTGAGTCCTTATTTTTTAGAACAATGGGAATACATTTAGAAATATGACGGCTCCTTATATTCATATCCATAATGCACTTGACTGACACTCTTTGAATCATTGGTAATCAGTAAGTAAGCTTTTTACATCAAATCTATTCTAATTGACCATTTTGCTCCAAAGATAGCAAAATAGAACAAACTACAGAATATTAATAAGAACTTCTGATCTAGTAGGTTAAGTTCCAGTAATTCTGTTGAATTTAGAAACCACAAAATCTCAAATTTTATTAATGTTGTTTTGCAAAAATTATGAAATGGGAAGCTAAGCAAAGGCTCTATACCTGTCCCTCCCTCTTTATTACCTTACAAGTTGGAGAGGTTGGTATAGAGCCATGCAAAGGAGAATTCCATCACTTTCTTTCTCCAAGCATCTCTTCTTCCTACAAATTTTCATCAATCAGAAAGGTTTTCCTTAACTGTCTAAAGACTCTATTTATGTTATCTCTTTTGTGAGTTGTTGTTTGCCCTCTTATATCTTCCTAGGGCCATTATGTGAGAATAGCTGCCAAAAATATGATTTTGTACTGGAGAAATGAAAACCCATATTCAGTACTTTCAAAGTACCATTTCCTTTGAATCTTCATTCTTTCGTAAGTATTCATTGCACACTGAATTAGTACCGAAGAGAATACTAGATTCAACAAAACAATATCTTGCCTTAATCAAGTTAGATCCTCTGAAAATAATTATAAACATATTCTAAGGTCTAGAATGACATTCACTTGTAGTGTGACTTTCGTTTATTTCAGTGGGCCAAATGTAATTGTATATCCTCACTAAAATATTCTTTTTAAAAGAACTACCAATATTTCATTCCATTCTTTAGTTTTTCCATCTAATCATAATACACAAGAATAACCAAGGTCTTTTGGTTTTATATAAGGATATTGATTTCCATCAGAATGACCCCTATAATTATTTCATTTTTTGAAGAACAAACTCCAACTGGTGTCATTCAGTTCTCTTAGGTATTCATAGCTTATCATTTTATATGTGTGTATAGGTATCAAACTTAATCAGCTATTTTATGGAGCTTTGGGGACTGTCCTTAAATTTCTATTTATATGATTTTCTGCCCACTATACTCATTTAGCATAGAATATTAATACTCAAATAATTAAGAGTACAAACATCAGTGTACAAATAGGAAAAGATAGGGTTTTATTTCTCCTGATAAAACGGTTTGAACTTAGATTTGTGAAATATTACCATGTGGCAGGAGCTACACTAAATGTTTTACATCATTATTTAACACTCAATACAACCCCATGTTGCATATGAGGAAACTAATATACATAGAGATTGCATAGCAAATGCAATGTTTCATGCCTGGTAAGTAACACAGCTTGGACTCAAAGAGAAGTGTTTTTCAAAACAATCTCAATTGAAATTTTTGTTTTGCAGAATACACTTTGGTGCCATGAGAGAAATATTTTTATGGTAGTGATAATTATTTCAAAACTATGCTGTGAATAAGTAGTGTCTAGATAGCCCTTTCTTTGAAAAGAGGAAAAGCAATTGCTATCAATTCCACCTTATCTAAGAAGTAATCATTCTTCAGTATCAAACAAACTCAACCTTCTCTGTCAAGCCTTCCATAAAGTCTCTGGATTCTAATAGATAATTTCCTCGAATCCTGGTAGCAACTTGTGATTTTTCTTAGTATTTCATCTCCTTTGACAATCTCACTAAAGAATTTTTGAGGCTATAACCTGTGTCTGTACTTATCTTGCACCTGGTCCCATATAATGGGTACTTTTAAAATATACTAACTATTGGAACACATGCAAATTTGTTGTAATTATAAGTCACATTTGATGAAATGAATATACCTTGTTGAGTTGGTCTCTGTTGGTATCTATTTGATACAAACAATATTAGTTTCAGGTGTACAACATTGTGATTTCACAGTAATATCCATTACTCTATCATTGATAAGTATAGTCACCGTCTATCATGATGCAATATCATTACAGTATTATTGACTATATTCCCTATGTTCTACATTTTATCTCCATAAACTATTTATTTTATAACTAGAAGTTCAGACCATTAGTCCCCTTCTACTGTTCTCCTATCTCCCATTCCACCATAATGGACCAACCCCACCCACCCCAGCAACTACCGGTAGGGTTGTTCTCTGCCTTAAAGTCTTTTGTTTTGCTAGATTCCACTAATAAGTGAAATTGTATGGAATTTGGCTTTCTGAGTCTGATTAACTTCACCCAGCACAAAACTGTATAGGTCCATCCATGTTGTGACAAACGGCAAATTTTGATTATTTTTCTATGGATGAGTATTCATTCTATATTTATATGTCATATCTTCTTTAGCTATTTGTTGTTTTTTATGATAGTCAGAGAGAGAGAGAGGCAGAGACACAGGCAGAGGGAGAAGCAGGCTCCATGCACCGGCAGCCCGATGTGGGATTCAATCCCGGTCTCCAGGATCGTGCCCCGGGCCAAAGGCAGGTGCCAAACTGCTGCGCCACCCAGGGATCAGTTCTTTAGCTATTTGTATATAAATGGACCCTTGGGGTGCCTCCGTCTCTTGGCTATTTGAAATAATGCTGCAATAAAGGGATGTGTATCACTTTGAATTAGTGTTTCATCTGTGTTGGATAAATACCCAGGAGAATTGCTGGATCATGTAGCATTTCTATTTTTAACTTTTTGAGGAACCTCCATACTGTTTCCCATAGTGGTTGCATCAATGTACATCTGCACAAACATTGCATGAACCGTCCCTTTTTTCCATATCCTCACCAATACTTGTTATTTCTTGACTTTTTGATAATAACAAGTCTACTAAGTGTGAGGGCATAGCTCATTGTGGTTTTGATTTGCATTTTCTTGATGATTACTGATTTTGAATACCTTCACATGTGCCTGGTGGCCATCTGTTGATCTTCTTTGGAAAAAATGTCTATTTTAAATCTTTTTCCATTATTCAATCAGGTTGTTTTTGTTTTTGATATTAAGTTGTGTAAGGCCTTTATATATTTTGGATATTACTACCTCTTATTGTATTTATGATTGAAACCTACCGAATGTGAAAAGATATCTACAATTTGTTTTGTTGATAAGGTTTTCTTCATTGTGCAGAAACTTTTTATTTTGGCTAGTCCCAATTGTTTGCTTTTGTTTCTCATATCCATAATTATCTTGCTCAATCGATGTCCATGAAATTACTATGTTTTCTTTCAGGGTTTTATGGTTTCAGGTCTTTAGTCAATTTTGCATATATTTTTTAGTATAGGAAAGTAGTTGAGTTTTCCCAACAGTATTATTGAAAAGACAGTCTTTTTTCCATTGTATATTCTTGCCTTTGTTCTATATTAATTGACAATATAGGAGCGGTTTATTTCTGTGGCCTCTATACTGTGCTGTTAATCCATCCATTTTTTGTGCCAGTACCATATGGTTTTGGTTATTATAACTTTATAGTATCTCTTTGAGTCTATGCTTGTCATATCTCCAGCTTTGTTCTTCTTTCTGAAGATTGCTTTGGCTATTCAAGGACTTGTTCCACACAAGTTTTAGGAGTAATCTAGTTCTGTGGAAAATGTTGGTATTTTGATAGAGATTACACTATATCAGTAGATTGCTTTGAGTAGTAGGGATATTAATAACATTATCTTCAATTTATTACATAAATAGCTTACTGTTTTCATAGTGTATGTCTTTCACCTCCCTGGTTGAATTTCTCTTAACTTCTCTTTCTAGGCCTACAATAATAATGATCAGAAACACAACATATTTCTATAGATTAATTTTATATCCTGCAACTTTACTGAATTCATTTATTGTACTAGTTCTTTGGTAGAGTCTTTAGAGCTTTCTATATACAGTATCATGTCATCTACACTAAAAGACAGTCTTACTTTTTCCTTTCCAATTTGGATACCTTTTATTTCTTTTTCTTGTTTGATTTCTGCAGCGAGGACTTCCAATACTATTTGGATAAAATGGTGAAAGTAGACATCTTTGTGTTTTTCCTGATCTGAGATGGAAAGATTCATTTTTTTCTCACCATTAAGTATGATGGCTTTTTTCATATATGACCTTTATTCCATTGAGCCCACTTTGTTGAGAGTTTTATCATGAGCAAATGTGTATTTTGTCATAGGCTTTTATCCTTCTTCTTGTTAAGGGGATGTATCACATTGATTGATTTGGGAATCAAATATTTCCTGGTATCCCTGGAAAAAATCCTACTTGATCCAGGTAAATTATATTTTTAATGTATTGCTGGACTCAGCTAATATTTTGTTTGAAGATTCTTGCAAGTATGTCTTCAGAGATTGTGGCCTGTAGTTTTCTTTTGTGTGTGGCATCTTTACCTGGTTTTGGTATCCAGAGTAATGCTGACTTCATAGAATGGATTTTAATGTTTTCCTTCCTCTTCTCTATTTAGGAATACTTTGAATAGAATAGCTGTTTAACTATTTAAACAGCTCTTTAAATGTTTGGTAGACTTCTCTTGTTTTTTTTTTTTAATATTTTATTTATTTATTCATGAAAGACACACACAGAGAGAGGCAGAGACACAGGGAGAGGAAGAAGCAGGCTCCATGCAAGGAGCCAGATGTGGGACTCGATCCTGAGGCCGCAGATCACGCCCAAGCCATGGGTAGGTGCTCAACCGCTGAGCCAACCAGGCGCCCCAGTAGACTTCTCCTGTGATGCCATCTGGTCCTGGACTTGTGTTTGAAAGTGTCTGTTTAAATTTTCGAATTCTTTCTGATCCAGTGTTGGAAGATCATACATGTCTAGGAATAGATCCATTTCATCTACATTATTCAATTTAGTGCCATATAATTTTTCAGAAAATTGTATTTCTGTTGAGGTTTTGTGTCTTGTATTGATAAAAACTTCCCTCTTACACACAGCAAAAGCAGCTCTGTGTTTTTTGATTTCTTCATTGACCTCTTAGTAGCATATTATTTAGCCTCCAAGTCATTGCAGGTTTGTTCTCCCAGTTTTAACTTGTAATATGTCAAATTTGCTGAGACAATAGAAACAATTTGTATTCTGCTGGTTTTGGAAGGGGCAGTCTAATGTGTTATTCAAAGTCACTGGACGGAGGGAGGGGCAAGATGGCTAAAGAGTAGGGTCCCCAAGTCACCTGTCCCCACCAAATGACCTAGATAACATTCAAATCATCCTGAAAATCTACGAATTCGGCCTGAGATTTAAAGAGAGAACAGCTGGAATGCTACAGTGAGAAGAGTTCGCGCCTCTATCAAGGTAGAAAGACGGGGAAAAAAGAAATAAAGAAAAAAAAAAAAAGGCATCCAAGGGGGAGGGGCCCCGCGAGGAGCCAGGCTAAGGACGGGGGAGTGCCCCCAGGACAGGAAAGCACCATCCCGGAGAAGCAGGAGCTGCACCAATGTTACCGGACAGAAAGGGGCTCACAGGGAGTTAGAGCAGGACCGCAGGAGGACGGGGATGGCCTCGGGCTCCCTGGGACACTAACAGACACCTGCGTCCCGGGGAGACTGTGCCGAGCCCCCTAAAAGGCTGCAGGGCGCACACAGCTGGACCCGGGAGCAGCTCAGAGGGCCTCCGGCGGAGGCTCTGCGCGGAGGGGGCTATGCGGCTCAGGGAGCAGCTTGGAGGGGCTCGGGCAGCGGCTACGCGGAGGGGGCTGCCCCGCCAGGAGCGCGAATCCAACAGCTCAGGCCCGGAGCACAGGGCGCCAGGGACAGCCTAGGATCCGACCTCCCTCCAGGACAGGAAGAGGCCAGGAGGACCCAGGACAGCAAGGACGCTCCTGCCCCGAGCTGAGCAGATCAGTGGCCCTGCCCGGGAGCATCCAGGCCCTGCAGACAGAGAGCTCAGTAGTTACTGTGAGAGCTGAATCCAGGGCTCCAGAGCTGGCCCCGCCACTGTTGTTGTTCCTCCTGGGGCCTCACGGGGTAAACACCCCCCACTGAGCCCTGCACCAGGCAGGGGGCAGAGCAGCTCCCCCAAGTGCTAACACCTGAAAATCAGCACAGCAGGCCCCTCCCCCAGAAGACCAGCTAGACGGACAAGTTCCAGGGGAAGTCAAGGGTCTTAAAGTATACAGAATCAGAAGATATATCCCCGTGGTTTTTTGTTTTGTTTTGTTTTGCTTTTTTTTTTTTTTTTTTTGCTTTTTGGTTTCTGTTACTTGCCCCACCCTATTTTTCCTTTCTTTTTCTTTCTCATTTTCTACTCTTTTTTTTTCTTCCTTTTTTCTTTTTTTTCCTCTTTTCTTTCCTTCTTTCTCTCCTCTCTTTTTATCCTTATACCAATACAATTTGTTTTTGGCCACTCTGCACTGACCAAAATGAATAGAAGGAAAACCTCACCTCAAAAAAAGAATCAGAAACAGTCCTCTCTCCCACAGAGTTACAAAATTTGGATTACAATTCAATGTCGGAAAACCAATTCAGAAGCACTATTATACAGCTACTGGTGGCTCTAGAAAAAAGCATAAAGGACTTTAAGAGACTTCATGACTGCAGAATTTAGATCTAATCAAGCAGAAATTAAAAATAAATTGAATGAGATACAATCCAAACTAGAAGTCCTAACAACGAGAGTTAACGAGGAGGAAGAACGAGTGAGTGACATAGAAGACAAGTTGGTGGCAAAGAGGGAAACTGAGGAAAAAAGAGACAAACAATTAAAAGATCATGAGGATAGATTAAGGGAAATAAACGACAGCCTGAGGAAGAAAAACCTACGTTTAATTGGGGTTCCCAAGGGTGCCGAAAGGGCCAGAGGGCCAGAATATGTATTTGAACAAATCATGGATGAACACTTTCCTAATCTGGGAAGGGAAACAGGCATTCAGATCCAGGAAATAGAGAGATCCCCCCCTCAAATCAATTAAAACCATTCAAGACCTGGGCATTTAATAGTTAAGCTTGCAAATTCCAAAGATAAAGAGAAGATCCTTAAAGCAGCAAGAGACAAGAAATCCCTGACTTTTATGGGGAGGAGTATTAGGGTAACAGCAGACCTCTCCACAGAGACCTGGCAGGCCAGAAAGGACTGGCAGGATATATTCAGGATACTAAATGAGAAAAACATGCAAACCAAGAATACTTTATCCAGCAAGGCTCTCATTGAGAATGGAAGGAGAGATAGAGAGCTTCCAAGACAGGCAGGAACTGAAAGAATATGTGACCTCCAAACCAGCTCTGCAAGAAATTTTAAGGGGAACTCTTAAAATTCCCCTTTAAGAAGTCCAGTGGAACAATCCACAAAAACAAGGGCTGAATAGATATCAGGAAGCAGTATTTTCATGGAAAATCCAGGTTACAGTTAAAGCCAGGCGATTCAAGAAACAGGAAATCATTAAACCATCTAAGGAAACAGGAAGTTTTCCAGGTATTCACCTGGACTTCTTAATAATATCACTGATATTCATGGAGTGACCTAAGTGATGTACGAGGGCTTTGGAGAAGGGAAAAAATTAACTAGCTGGAGGCATGAACTTCCCACTTTGCCCACACCTGCTTCCGATGCATTCTCTTGGTGCCCAGCTCCTGACTGCAGCACAGCCCTTTGATCGATCTTTGTCTAGTGAGGGGCAACACTACATGTTCTCCCAAGGCCTAGGGACTCTTATGACATTTCTTCTGTCTGCTATTTCCTGGGATCATTCTCCAACCTCGCACCTGGGGCCATGTCCCTGGCTGGTGAGCCTGCTGACGTGCTCAGAGGGAGGGGCACACACATATCATAATGGGCATTGAGCCAGGGGATGATGCGCGGCCTGGCATGGGACATAAATAATGGGGTAAGTCTGAGCTTATGTCCAGTTACTCATTTGGTCAAGATGAGTAACTAGCCAAATGCCCTTGGAGAAATGACAAAAAAGCTGCCTCGGATTTCTTCTTCTCCACCCCAGGCTCCACCTACTCACTCTATTCCTTCCTCCTCTCCACACCGGGCTCCACCTACCCACTCTATTCCTTCCTCCTCTCAACCCCGGTCTCCTCCTATCTACTCTATTCCTTCCTTCTCTCATTGTCCAAGGCTGTTTCTTCTTGTACGTAACTCTTTTTGTCCACAGAACACTCCCCAGCCTCGGCCACCTCTCTCACCTCATAAGCCTATCTCTTTCCCTCCTGTTCATATAGTGCTGTCCCTCCTTGCCGCCCTAACGTACAGGTTTCCCCACCCAAATCTTGCTCTATTCCTTCCAAAACGTCCAGTCCCCGTTTTTTTTTGCTCGCTCCTGTTCCCTGTTACCTCAATTTCTACTTTGCTCCTACTCCCCCTCCCAGCCCTAAGTAGACGTTAAAGTCTTATCCTCCCCAGCATTCCAGCCAACTCCATCCAGACCTCCGTGATTCACAAATCCTATCCTGGAGAGATGATTTCCCTGTGAGTGGGACAGTTCTGATATCATCCAGAATTGCCAAAACAAAAGATCCCCAGGAGCTTGACTTGGTGAATGTTGGGAACTCAAGACAATGCCAGTCAACATCTAGCTTGTAGGGTAAGCCTTGTCCATGATGGCGTTTTCACCCACAACATGGTTATCGTACTATTCTCTGTATGTTACCTTCATCCTTGTGAATCGCCTTCAGATGCCAGAGATACCTTTAGCAAGATCGTCTCTGGCAGAAAACCAGTTTTTTTCCTCTCTTTCCTAATTTGCTGGCCTGAATGAATTCTACATTTAAACTGGTTTCTCCATGGAATTTGGTCTGTGACCACAGAGCAAACAGCAAGACCAGGGACACAAGGTAGAGAAGAGTGAGTGGAAATCATCTCATCTGATCTCTACATGGGTGAGTCCTATTGATCTGCCCTGGATGAAAGTGAATGCAAGAATGGGTGACGCCGCACCGACCTTCCCCGCGGAAAGGCCTCCCGGGGAATTGGAGCAGGATCCCCAGAAAGGCGGGGATGCCCTCGGGCTCCCTGGGACAGTAACAGAGGAACTGCGCCCCGGAGAGTGCGCCGAGCTCCCTAAGGGCTGCAGCGCTCGGCGGGACCCGGAGCAGCTCGGAGGGGCTCGGGCGGCGGCTCCGCGGAGGGGGCTGCACCGCCAGGAGCGCGAATCCAACAGCGCAGGCCCCGGAGCACAGGGCGCCGGGACACAGCCCAGGATCCGGCCTCCCCCGGGACAGGCAGAGGCCGGGAGGGCCCAGGACAGCAAGGACGCTCCTGCCTGGAGCTGAGCAGATCAGCGGCCCCGCCCCGGAGCCCCCAGGCCCTGCAGACGGAGAGCCCCGGAGCTACTGCGGAAGCTGACTCCAGGGTCCCAGAGCTGCCCCCGCCACTGTGGCTTCCTCCCGGGACCTCACGGGGTGAACAACCCCCACTGAGCCCTGCACCAGGCAGGGGCAGAGCAGCTCCCCCAAGTGCTAACACCTGAGAATCAGCACAGCAGGCCCCTCCCCCAGAAGACCAGCGACACGGACCAGTTCCAAGGGAAGTCAAGGGACTTAAAGTATACAGAATCGGAAGATACTCCCCCGTGGTTTTTTTTTTTTTTTGTTTTTTGTTTTTTTGTTTTTGTTTTTGTTTTTGTTTTGTTTTGTTTTGTGCTTTTTTTTTTTCTCTCTTTCTTCTTGATTTCTGATTGCTTCCCCCACCCCCCCTTTTTTTCTTTTTTCTCCTTTCTTTCTTTTTCTTTCTTTTTCTTCTCTTTTTCCCCTATTTTTTCTTCTTTCTCTTTTTTCTTTTTCTCTTTTATTTCCTTCTCTCTCTTTTTCTCCTTTTCCCAATACAACTTGTTTTTGGCCACTCTGCACTGAGCAAAATGACTAGAAGGAAAACCTCACCTCAAAAAAAAGAATCAGAAACAGCCCACTCTCCCACAGAGTTACAAAATATGGATTACAATTCAATGTCAGAAAGCCAATTCAGAAGCACTATTTTACAGCTACTGGTGGCTCTAGAAAAAACCATAAAGGACTCAAGAGACTTCATGACTGCAGAATTTAGATCCAATCAGGCAGAAATTAAAAATCAATTAAATGAGATGCAATCCAAGCTAGAAGTCCTAACGACGAGGCTTGACGAGGTGGAAGAACGAGTGAGTGACATAGAAGACAAGTTGATGGCAAAGAGGGAAACTGAGGAAAAAAGAGACAGGCAATTAAAAGACCATGAGGATAGATTAAGGGAAATAAATGATAGCCTGAGGAAGAAAAACCTACGTTTAATTGGGGTTCCTGAGGGCGCCGAAAGGGCCAGAGGGCCAGAATATGTATTTGAACAAATCCTAGCTGAAAACTTTCCGAATCTGAGAAGGGAAACAGGCATTCAGATCCAGGAAATAGAGAGATCCCCCCCCTAAAATCAACAAAAACCGTTCAACACCTCGACATTTAATAGTGAAGCTTGCATATTCCAAAGATAAAGAGAAGATCCTTAAAGCAGCAAGAGAAAAAAAGTCCCTGACTTTTATGGGGAGGAATATTAGGGTAACAGCAGACCTCTCCACAGAGACCTGGCAGGCCAGAAAGGGCTGGCAGGATATATTCAGGGTCCTAAATGAAAAGAACATGCAACCAAGAATACTTTACCCAGCAAGGCTTTCATTCAAAATGGAAGGAGAGATAAAGAGCTTCCAAGACAGGCAGGAACTGAAAGAATATGTAACCTCCAAACCAGCTCTGCAAGAAATTTTAAGGGGGACTCTTAAAATTCCCCTTTAAGAAAAGTTCAGTGGAACAATCCACAAAAACAAGGACTGAATAGATATGATGACACTAAACTCATATCTATCAATAGTAACTCTGAACGTGAATGGGCTTAATGACCCCATCAAAAGGCGCAGGGTTTCAGACTGGATAAAAAAGCAGGACCCATCTATTTGCTGTCTACAAGAGACTCATTTTAGACAGAAGGACACCTACAACCTGAAAATAAAAGGTTGGAGAACCATTTACCATTCAAATGGTCCTCAAAAGAAAGCAGGGGTTGCCATCCTTATATCAGATAAATTAAAATTTACCCCAAGACTATAGTGAGAGATGAAGAGGGACACTATCTCATACTCAAAGGATCTATCCAACAAGAGGACTTAACACTCCTCAATATATATGCCCCGAATGTGGGAGCTGCCAAATATTTAAACCAATTAATAACCAAACTCAAGAAATACCTTGATAATAATACACTTATACTTGGTGACTTCAATCTAGCTCTTTCTACCCTGGATAGGTCTTCTAAGCACAACATCTCCAAAGAAACGAGAGCTTTAAATGATACACTGGACCAGATGGATTTCACAGATATCTACAGAACTTTACAACCAAACTCAACTGAATACACATTCTTCTCAAGTGCACATGGAACTTTCTCCAGAATAGACCACATACTGGGTCACAAATCGGGTCTGAACCGATACCAAAAGACTGGGATCGTCCCCTGCATATTCTCAGACTATAATGCCTTGAAATTAGAACTAAATCACAACAAGAAGTTTGGAAGGACCTCAAACACATGGAGGTAAAGGCCAATCCTGCTAAAAGATGAAAGGGTCAACCAGGAAATTAAGGAAGAATTGAAAAGATTCATGGAAACTAATGAGAATGAAGATACAACCGTTCAAAATCTTTGGGATGCAGCAAAAGCAGTCCTGAGGGGGAAATACATCGCAATACAAGCATCCATTCAAAAACTGGAAAGATCTCAAATTCAAAAGCTCACCTTACACATAAAGGAACTAGAGAAAAAGCAACAAATAGACCCCACCCCCAGCAGAAGAAGACAGTTAATTAAAATTCGAGCAGAACTCAATGATATCGAGACCAAAAGAACTGTGGAACAGATCAACAGAACCAGGAGTTGGTTCTTTGAAAGAATTAATAAGATAGATAAACCATTAGCCAACCTTATTAAAAAGAAGAGAGAGAAGACTCAAATTAATAAAATCATGAATGAGAACGGGGACATCACTACCAACACCAAGGAAATACAAACGATTTTAAAAACATTTTATGAACAGCTATACACCAATAAATTAGGAAATCTAGAAGAAATGGACGCATTCCTGGAAAGCCACAAACTACCAAAACTGGAGCAGGAAGCAATAGAAAACCTGAACAGGCCAATAACCAGGGAGGAAATTGAAGCAGTCATCAAAAACCTCCCAAGACACAAGAGTCCAGGGCCAGATGGCTTCCCAGGGGAATTCTATCAAACGTTTAAAGAAGAAATCATACCTATTCTACTAAAGCTGTTTGGAAAGATAGAAAGAGATGGAGTACTTCCAAATTCGTTCTATGAGGCCAGCATCACCTTAATTCCCAAACCAGACAAAGACCCCACCAAAAAGGAGAATTACAGACCAATATCCCTGATGAACATGGATGCAAAAATTCTCAACAAGATACTAGCCAATCGGATCCAACAGTACATTAAGAAAATTATTCACCATGACCAAGTAGGATTTATCCCTGGGACACAAGGCTGGTTCAACACTCGTAAAACCATCAATGTGATTCATCATATCAGCAAGAGAAAAACCAAGAACCATATGATTCTCTCATTAGATGCAGAGAAAGCATTTGACAAAATACAGCATCCATTCCTGATCAAAACCCTTCAGAGTGTTGGGATAGAGGGAACTTTCCTCGACATCTTAAAAGCCATCTACGAAAACCCCACAGCAAATATCATTCTCAATGGGGAAGCACCGGGAGCCTTTCCCCTAAGATCAGGAACAAGACAGGGATGTCCACTCTCACCACTGCTATTCTACATAGTACTGGAAGTCTTAGCCTCAGCAATCAGACAACAAAAAGAAATAAAAGGCATTCAAATTAGCAAAGAAGAGGTCAAACTCTCCCTCTTCGCTGATGACATGATACTCTACATAGAAAACCCAAAAGCCTCCACCCCAAGATTGATAGAACTCATACAGCAATTTGGCAGCGTGGCAGGATACAAAATCAATGCCCCGAAGTATGTGGCAATTCTGTACACTAACAATGAGACTGAAGAAAGAGAAATTAAGGAGTCAATCCCATTTATAATTGCACCCAAAAGCGTAAAATCCCTAGGATAAACCTAACCAAAGAGGTGAAGGATCTATACCCTAAAAACTATAGAACACTTCTGAAAGAAATTGAGGAAGACACAAAGAGATGGAAAAATACTCCATGCTCATGAATTGGCAGAATTAATATTGTGAAAATGTCAATGTTACCCAGGGCAATTTACACGTTTAATGCAATCCCTATCAAAATACCATGGACTTTCTTCAGAGAGTTAGAACAAATTATTTTAAGATTTGGGTGGAATCAGAAAAGATCCCAAAAGCCCGGTAAATTTTAAAAAAGAAAACCATATCTGGGGGTATCACAATGTTAGATTTCAGGTTGTACTACAAAGCTGTGGTCATCAAGACAGTGTGGTACTGGCACAAAAACAGACACATAGATCAATGGAACAGAAGAGAGAACCCAGAAGTGAACCCTGAACTTTATGGTCAACTCATTCGATAAAGGAGGAAAGACTATCCCCTGGAAGAAAGACAGTCTCTTCAATAAATGGTGCTGGGAAAATTGGACATCCACATGCAGAAGAAGGAAACTAGACCAAAGAGGTAAAGGATCTATACCCTAAAAACTACAGAACACTTCTGAAAGAAATTGAGGATGACACAAAGAGATGGAAAAATATTCCATGCTCATGGATTGGCAGAATTAATATTGTGAAAATGTCAATGTTACCCAGGGCAATTTACACGTTTAATGCAATCCCTATAAAAATATCATGGACTTTCTTCAGAAAGTTTGAACATATCATCTTAAGATTTGTGTGGAATCAGAAAAGACCCCGAATAGCCAGGGGAATTTTAAAAAGGAATGCCATATCTAGGGGCATCACAATGCCATATTTCAGGTTGTCCTACAAAGCTGTGGTCATCAAGACAGTGTGGTACTGGCACAAAAACAGACACATAGATCAATGGAACAGAATAGAGAATCCAGAAGTGGACCCTCAACTTTATGGTCAACTAATATTCAACAAAGGAGGAAAGACTATCCACTGGAAGAAAGTCTCTTCAATAAATGGTGCTGAGACAATTGGACATCCACATGCAGAAGAATGAAACTAGACCACTCTCTTGCCCCATACACAAAGATAAACTCAAAATGGATGAAAGATCTAAATGGGAGACAAGATTCCATCAAAATCCTAGAGGAGAACACAGGCAACACCCTCTTTGACCTTGGCCACAGTAACTTCTTGCAAGATACATCCACAAAGGCAAAAGAAACAAAAGCAAAAATGAACTATTGGGACTTCATCAAGATAAGAAGCTTTTGCACAGCAAAGGATACAGTCAACAAAACTAAAAGACAACCTACAGAATGGGAGAAGATATTTGCAAATGACGTATCAGATAAAGGGCTAGTTTCCAAGATCTGTAAAGAACTTATTAAACTCAACACCAAAGAAACAATCCAATCATGAAATGGGCAAAAGACATGAAGAAATCTCACAGATGAAGACATAGACATGGCCAACATGCACATGAGAAAATGCTCTGCCTCACTTGCCATCAGGGAAATAGAAATCAAAACCACAATGAGATCCCACCTAACACCAGTGAGAATGGGGAAAATTAACAAGGCAGGAAGCAACAAGTGTTGGAGAGGATGTGGAGAAAAGGGAACCCTCTTACACTGTTGGTGGGAATGTGAACTGGTGCAGCCACTCTGGAAAACTGTGTGAAGGTTCCTCAAAGGGTTTAAAATAGACCTGCCCTATTATCCAGCAATTCCACTGCTGGGGATTTATCCCAAAGATTCAGATGCAATGAAACGTCGGGACACCTGCACCCCAATGTTTCTAGCAGCAATGTCCACAATAGCCAAACTGTGGAAGGAGCCTCGGTGTCCATCGAAAGATGAATGGATAAAGAAGCTGTGGTCTATGTACACAATGGAATATTACTCAGCCATTAGAAACGACAAGTACCCACCATTTGCTTCAACGTGGATGGAACTGCAGGGTATTATGCTGAGTGAAATGAGTCAATCGGAGGACAAACATTATATGTTCTCATTCATTTAGGGAATATAAATAATAGTGTAAAAGAATAGAAGGGAAAAGAGAAGAAATGTGTGGGAAATATCAGAAAGGGAGACAGAACATGAAGACTCCTAACTCTGGGAAATGAACTAGGGGTGGTGGAAGGGGAGGAGGGCTGGGGGTGGGGGTGAATGGGTGCCGGGCACTGAGGGGGGCACTTGACCGGATGAGCACTGGGTGGTATTCTGTATGTTGGCAAATTGAACACCAATAAAAAAATAAATTTATTATAAAAAAAAAGCAGGTCAGACCGCATCTTGCCGCCTCTGTCTGGGCTGAGTGAGGGCTGTTTATGTCGTCTGTAGCTATACATGTGTAGCTTTTTTCCACTTTTTCCGCTAGTCTAGTGACTGGGAGGGAGACTTAACTACAAACTCTTCAGTAGTGTCCTTTTACAATTCTTTGAAAACTGTTTTTTCCAAGAGAGAGCACAAGTAGAGGGAAGAGCAGAGGCTGAGGGAGAAGCAACCTCACCGCTGGGCAGCGAGCACCATGTGGCATTCAACCTCAGGAATCCGGGATCATGACCTGAACAAGGCAGATGTTTAAAAAACTAAGCCTCCGTGGCATCCCTGGTAGTTTGCTTTTTTTTATATAATAAAGACTGTGACCTTTTCACACAATATAACGTAGTAATGATGATACAGGTTATTGGTGCAGTCAGCAGGAGATGAAAGTACTGGTCGGTTTTGTGGATTGTCTCCTTGTGAAACATCGGTGTCTTGGGAAGCTCTGGTTTCTTTTTTGGAAAGTGATTTTAGAAATCAAGACCTGGGCACTAGGTGCGGTTGTTTTTGCTGGGGTGTTGTTGCCTCTAGGTCGGATCAGCAATAAGTGTGTGTATGTTTACCTGTGTATCTTCATTAAACTAAATATGAGTTCACGCTGGCATCTCTAGTCCTTCACCACGTGGATCAATCCAGCCTCCTCCCTTTGCTCAAACTCCATCCTCGAAGAACCTGGCTCCACCCTTCTGCTGCACATTTACTTGATAGGAGTGGATACTCCCTCCACACTGGATTATATGGAAGGGCATTCTTGTGAACTATGGGAAGGAAAAAGAACAGAGGCTTTGTTTATGAGACATGTATAAGACAGAGAAGAGTTACAGGAGGAAAACAGGGACAAGCGAAGAACTGTAGGTGGCAGGCAGCTTCCACCTGTGACAGGTCTGCAGGGAAATGGGCCCAGGGCCTCCCTCTCCTGTTACATTAGATCACTCAGGTCTCAAAGTAGCCAAACATGGGGCAAAACCTGAGGGAAGGGAGTGTGAGTGGAATGCTGTGTCTCTGACTCTATGTGGTGGGAGGAGTGGGTCTGTAAGAGCAGCATCCTGGGCTCCCCAAGGAGTGTTCCCAGGGCTATGCTGAATGTTGACCATCTTCTCTGATTTTCCACCAAGGACCCGGTGAGGAACATACACCTGAACCTGAGGAACCAGGTCTGGTGTGGGGCAAGAGGAAGGAGACCTTCTCTATATGAGGTCAATCAATGCAGAAATTTAGAGACTCATGCCCTCCTTATAATGATTCAAGGACAATAATGTTCTCCCTCCTGTTCTCTGGCCAAGATGGCCTCCAGGGATGACCAGGAAATGATGCTCTGACTAGTTCCCATGGGAGTGAGAATGATCGTGGCAGGATAGGCCAGGGTGACAATACACAAGGGTCGCTCTGCAGGCTCCGTGTTGGAAATCACACTGCAAAGGGTGGACTTCTATCTAGCTCATCTGCTTCCCCCTCCTTCCTCTCCCTCAGAGTTGTTTGGTCTCCAGTATTCTGGAGAAATGCAGACTTGAGAGATGAGTTGTACTAGGAATCTAGACAAAGCATAAATGGGTTACAGGCTGCGGAAAGCTGGACAACAGCTACCTTTTAAACAAGCTGCCCTTTCCTTTTTGTTTGATTTAATCTCTTAATTTACTCATGAGAGACACAGAAAGAGGCAGAGACATAAGAAGAGGGAGAAACAGGCTCCCTGCACGGAGCCCGATGCAGGACTGAATCCCAGGACCCGGGATCACTCCCTGAGCTGAAGGCAGATGTGCCACTGAACCACCCAGACATACCGCCAGCTGCCCTTTCAGGTCAGATTTGCTTCCCAGCAAAATCCCCAGGGTTGTAGATCTTGACCATGAAGGAAATGAACTGATTGATGGACACTTCTGTGTCCAGCCTAGGCCTGGGCTGGTGGTTGGGGGGAGACCCTGACACCTGGGCTGTTCCTCACGGTGTTCAGTGTGGATGCACAACTGCTAGCCTAGATGCAGGGATGTAGTAGTTTCTAAGCTCAGCCTTGCCTTGAGTAGCACTGGGTCCTCTACTCCCCAATAATGGGACTCTGCCCAGACTGGCCTCCAGGATTCTGACTTAAGATAGGGGCACTGAGACCTCCAAATACCAAGTTATTTTTAATTAATACTGGGTCCTGTGGGCACCATGGGGGTGCTTGGGTGAGAGGGGCCTGGGTGTTCAGACCCAAGCCTTCTGGTGGCCATGTGTAGTGCTCAGGACCCTACCCCTCTCTGCTATAATGTGAGCGTTCCAAAGGTACAGCTCACATCTGGGGCAGATATTCCAAAGAGACAGAACAAGAGCCACCCCAAAAGCAACAGTCTCCTCTCCAAGGATCCATACTGGTGACATCTGATGTACCTCCCCATAGCTCATTTGTAGGTGAGCACCCCCTTCTCCACACCATTAAACCATGGGGGAGAGAGTTCTTAAGCATTCTGGAGCTGGACGGGTTCTCTCAATACCTGGATTGAGAAAGGCAAAGGACATTTTGGGAGAAGATACAGTGTCCTGAAAATAGCTCAGTGTGAGTTTTGGAGGCTTCGAGAGGTAACTTGATGAAATCAGAAAAACTAAAGAAATTAAACTTCATGAGCAGTTAATTCTGGGAAGATGGACTGCTGCTCACACATATGTGTGGTATACACAAGTGTGTTTCCAGCTATTTGAAGGAAGATTCCTATAGTGATATTGTGGAGGTCACTGATATACACCTACCCAATTGGTTTTCTAAATGTCATAATACCACACCATGCTTCATTGCTATTTGTTGGAACCCCCTCAGTCAAAATTCCTGTGTTTCTTTCCACATAGATGGAAGAAAAAGTGGCCCAGGAAAACTGGTTTAGAATATTTTATTTTTTTAATTCTTTGTTTTTAAACATTTTTAATCTATTCACTCATGTGAGACACACACACACACACACACACACACACACACACAGGCAGAGACACAGGCAGAGGGAGAAGCAGGCTCCATGCAAGGAGCCCGATGTAGGACTCAAACCCGGGTCTCCAGGATCATGCCCTGGGCCAAAGGCAGACACCAATCACCAATCCGCTTATCCACCCAGGGATCCTAAGTTTAAAAGATTTTAGAAATGCCTTTGTAGGTTATATAAAAAAAATAATAATACAACAAAACCTGATAGTAGATATACCTGTAAACAATTTGAGAAAGAAGAATCATTTTCTAAATGTGAAAGTAAAACAGCAATAATTGTATGTTACATGATATGTAATGTAAATATACCGTTGCATGAGTACACATTTGATTTCCCTAAAGGTTGATATTATTAAGAAAAGCCCTAAAATCATTATGTTCTTGCTGGAAAAGTATTTTTTATTACAGCATTGAAAGCTTGATTTGTGTTCAGCTTATATTGGGGCACTAAGAAGTCTGGAGTATCTGGTACCAATGCTTTAATAATCTACTTTGTAAACTTAGTATATTTTAAATACGTTACTGTTTATATCCACTAGATCCTTGAAGTGCAGTGGAAGTGCTGTCACAGAGGAATTTCTGTGAACGTGCGGATGCTCTTCTCTCACTTGATATTCTGAAGATGCAGTACTTGCTTCTGTTTCTGGAACACCCCTTGTGTGTCTGTGCCTATGCTTCATGCTTTCCACAACTTCTCTCACTCATCCCTCGCAACCTGGGGAGGTGGTCGTTCTGAGTCCCTGCTCTTGGCTGCAGACAAGGAAAGGGGAGAAAGCTGGTTTGTTCTGGATTACTTCACCCAAAGGTAGAGGTGGGAGGGCTGTAAGAGACAGTGTGATGACTGTCTCTGCAGAGCCAGAAGCCCAAGGACCTGGTGTCAGAGGGACAGAGTCCCAGCTGCTGACGAGTGGCCTGGAACCATGGAGACACCCTGGCTGTGCCATGCATAGATCCCTCTACTGCCCTGGCATCCTGAGTACTGGAGACTTGGGGGCAGTGGAGGCAGCACCCTTAGCTGGACACAGCGCAGATGGAGCAGAATATGATAAATGGGCCTCTGAAGCCACAGAGCAGAAGATCCAGCCTCAGGGAGGCCAGAGAGGGAGAGTGTCTCTCCTCCATTGGCCCTGAGTCCTGGATCCCGTCAAGGGGACCATGTCTGACCTTCCCTGCACATGTGGGTCACTTCCCTGGCTTCTCTGCCAACCTTTGTCCCAGTGTTTAGAACTTTCTCTTCCAAATATCCCTGTGACATGGTCACTTATCCTTTCCTTCCACTAGATGCTGCTCTACAGCCACCACAACAACCCACATTTCTGATTCCTTGCTCCCAGTGTGGAGGGGACAGAGAGAAGATCTGGTGAATCCTCCTCATTCTCCAGAAGGCAAATGGAGATTCCAGTGTTTACCTGGGCTCTTTGTCATTATGGTGACAGTATTAAATAGCTAGAGCTTGAGGAGCACTCAGCTTGTGTCAGGCTCTTTTTGCCAAATAGCTTTTCTTTCTCTTTTTAAAAAAGATTTTATTTATTTACTTCAGAGAGAGATAGGACTGTGTGCACAAGTGCAGGCTGTGGGAGGAGGGTAGGGGCAGAGGCAGAGGTAGGGGGAGGGGGAAAGAATTTCCAGCTGACTCCTTCCTTAGCAGGGAGCCTGACTCAGGGTACAATTTCAGGACCCTGAGATCCTGACCTGAGCTGAAAGCTAGAGTCCAACACTCAACACTCACCCAGGCTACTCCTTCAACAGTTAGTTTCTTAAATGCCCCCAGGACCCTTGAATTTAGTTCTCACCAGACTTGCTGGGAAATCGAGTCTCAGGGAGATGATGTGACCTGTCCAGAGTCACACAGCCTGTAGGTAGAGAAGTTGTGATTCGAACTGAGGTCCCCAGATTCCAAATGCCAGAGACTTAACAACTCTCCTGACCCATTGCCTAAGGCGGTTGCTAATTATTGAGTTTCCAGGATGTGCTGGAGAATACAGAGATAAATAAGACAGACTCACTCTCTGGATGGTTTGTCCTGTGTCCACTCTCCTGGGAAACCCGTCCCCAGGTCTCTCCAGGATCTAGCACACAGCTTGGCACAGAGTAAGGCCTCAGTTATAATGGAATAAATGAATTGCACTTATATCAGAAATTCTCTTCTTTTTTATGAGATTTCATTTATTTATTCATGTGAGACACACAGAAAGAGACAGATGGAGAAGCAGGCTTCCTGAGGGAAGCCTGATGTGGGGCTGGATCCCAGGACTCCCAGGATCATGACTTGAGCTGAAGGCAGATGCTCAACCAGTGAGCCACTCAGATGTCCTTGTCAGAAGACTTTCTGTGTTCCATTCCAGGGATTGTAGGGGACAGAAGATGTCCTGGGACCTCATGTTTGTCGTATCCAGGCATCTGTTTGAGTCTTTTCCTTTGGGTCTGTTGGCTCAGGCCACTGGGCCAACCCAACGGTCCCTTCCGGTCCTGGAGTACTGCTCTCTATAAAATGGTTGTTTAGGATGATTTTTCCAGTGGCACATGTTTCTTCATTTTCACCATGTTCTTAGATTTCTTTGGAGCCTTAAGCCCTGTGCAGAATATGGTAAGTTCTCTAGATGCCTTCCCCTGAAAAACACATTTAAACCTACCTTTTGCATCTAGTTTCCAGGCCTGAAAATAAGTGTCTCTACTGCAGAGGATCTTTGGAGGCTGCAGACATCTCAAGCCAACAGATTGACTTCTTCTTAAAAGGAGGGGGAGGGTTATTCAATCAGCAAATTCTTATAAATTGCCACCATGTGCTGTGATTCATGCCAAGTCCTGGGGACAACAAGGGACAGCTGCAGCATCCAGGTGGGTCAGGGTCGGGGAAGCAGGAGTCCGTCAGCAGCCCCTGGGCTCTCAGTCCACAGCTTCAGATTGGGCTCTGGGGTTTCTGTAGATTCTCACCTCCCCAGGGTGCCTGGGCTTTTCTCCCTCCTGGCCTCCCACATTAGAGTCTTCTGGAACAGGCTTATCCAAGATAAGCATGGATGACTCCTAGTCAGGTTCCTTAGTGCTTCTTCTCCAGAGTATATCCTACAGGCGTGCAAACTCAGCTGCTGTTAATGTTACAAGTTCAAAGCAATCGTCATCCTAACTTCCTCAGCAGAATGTCAGAAAACTCTTCCTCTCCTTTTTGTTGCTAATAATAATAACAACATTCAATAATAACAAAAGTTTTAGTCATTCATTGGCCACATATGTATGGAGCACTGTGGGGCCCCTGGGGCTGCAGGGTGAACAAGGCCACGTGTTTGGCTGAGGCATAGGGGGGCATGGATGATATGATATGATGCCTGGCTGCCAAGTGCCAATCCTCATTCTGCAGGGTCTGAATCTTCACCAATTTTTCAGACTGCTTTAAGGGAAAAATAGAAACTTCAAAAACAAGTTTTGGTTCAAAAGTGGCAATCTGCAGAGTTAAGAAAACGTTGAAGTATTGATGGCATCACAAAACCCAGAAAATAACATTTTTGTATATTGATTGCCATCTGTATACCACCTCTTTCTGATTTATTTATTTACTTATTTTGCTGGCATGGTCTTTGATCACTTCTCCATAGGACATAAATGTTTTATTTATTTAACAGAGAACTGGGGGAGGTGTTAGGGAGCAGAAGAGGGGGGAGGGAGAGGGACAAGCAGACCCCCCCCCCTGACAGAAAGCCTAACATAGGGCTTGAACCCCTGACCCTGAGATCATGACATGAGCAGAAATCGAGTGACATGCTTAACCTACCCAAGCACCCCAGGGGAGTGCTTTTTCTAATATAATTCTTTTTTTAAATATATATTTATTTATTCATGAGAGACACAGAGAGAGAGAGAGGCAGAGACACAGGCAGAGGGAGAAGCAGGCTCCTAGCAGGGCGCCTGATGTGGAATTTGTTCCTGGATCCTGGGATCACACCCTAACCCCAAGGCGGAAGCCCAACCGCTGAGCCACCCAGGCGTCCCTCTAATATGTTGTATAGAAGAAGTAAAATAGATATCAGTCTTACTTCTAACACAGAAGAGAGAAATTGGTTCTTTCTTAGCCGTAGTTTAGAACGGGATGGGTCATGTGTCATCAATGACACTCTAAATTTTTGAGATTATTGTCATATATGGGACATACTTTACTGAACTGTCAGCATGTGATAATATCCATTATCTGGGTATTTTGAGTTTTCTTTGTGAACTTGTTGTGCCCAAGATTACGTATCCGAGAAACCACCAAGGAGCTGACACTGATGCAAACACAGGAGGGTTTATTTACAAGCTCCAGCTTGGATCCAAGTGTACCCGACACAGCAGAGCAGGGACTTGGAACCCTAGGTGGGTTAGAGCTTAGCTTTATGGGCTGGTCTAGGGGACCTCTGTAAGGGGTGGGAATTTCTCAAGTTCTGTTTACTTTATGATATGGGGCTTTCAAGTGCATTGAGCTCTGTTCTCATTCTGTTATGGGACTTTCTACCATGGGCATGGAGCTCTGTTCTCATTCTAATATGGTGCTTTCTAGGGCATTAAGCTGTTTTTTCCTGTAGCTGAAACAAGGTAAATTTCAGCTCTTATTCACAGGGGCCGGAGATGGCTGTACTTGTGTACTGTCCTTAATTTTCTCAGCCTCCACAAACTGATTAAAATTTAATACTCTGAAGGAAGGTCAGTCATTAACTAGTTTTTCAATGTAAAGAGTTTTGTAAAGAGTTTTCCATTGTCTTGATTTCATGAGAAACCAGGGAGAAACTCTTTCTATTCTTCAAGATGTTTAAGATTTACTTCTCTTTCTTAGTTAAATTATCAAATAACCTGAATGCCCAATCTTTGTTTCTATTTGCAAATTATCTTTTCCACTTCATGAATGATAGCTTTTGCTAAGAAACAAAAACTTTTTGTTATAATTGTCATTGTCCGGTGCACTTATAACTATATAATGTATGGAGTGTATTCCAGTAGGTATGGATTACCAGCATAATTCTGTTGGCCTGAACCTGGATGTCCTGAGTACTACAGTTTAACTAATGTAAGGGATCCTCAATCTTGCATATTTACAGCCTGAAAATTAGGGGGAAAGGTATTGGACACGAAATGTTTTCTTTTGGTAATTGTCAGGTTTAATCCAATGGAATAGAGAGGCCAGGCAAAAGTTGGTCAAAACAAACTTTTACTGGGACGTGCTCTCAGGTGAGGTTCTGCAGCCCGCAGGGGAGAGAGAGAGCAGGGAAGTCCCGGGCCTCGGAAGGCGCCCAAGCAAACTGCAGAGGGTCTATTAAGAGTTTTCTGTGGGAAGATGGGGGTAGGGTGGCATTGTGATTAGGACAAGGGTTACAGGTCTTTGTTTGCTAAGGTAGGGCAGCAAGGAGGTGTTGGTGGGAAGATAGGGGTAGGACAGCATTCCAGTTAGGGCAAGGGTTACATGTCTTTGTGTGCTAAGTTAGGGTAGGGCATCAAGGTGGCCTTATTGGGAGGTTGCTGACCTGGGGTCCTTTGTTTTGAGGTCCCCAGTCTCCCCAGCCCAACAGTAATTAAGGACACAACCTACCCCCACAAAAGCACTATATATCCATTTTCTCCATCAGTTCTAAAAGGAAGACCATCTTATCATGTAAAGATGATAACTAGGAAAGATAGGAAAGATGTAACTTCACATAGCCTTTTCTAGGCAGGGTCAAGTGGTAACTTCTGCCACTACTTTATGGATTTGAGTCTTGTCCATTACTTGCCAGCTGTGCGACCTTAGGTAAGCCGCCTGGACTCTATGAGCCTCCCTCTTCCTTCTCAGATTGGTTGGGAGGATTAGGCCATCTAACTGGTCCAAAGCCCTCCCTTGGCTGGCTCCAGGAGCAACAGCAACTGGTAGAGGGATCTTCATCGTTATTCACGAGGCAACAGCGCCACCCAATGGCTCCTCATCCCAGGTACAGACAAGCTGCTGCTGCGCAGTAATGAGGATCTGAGGATCTGAAGATAGGCAGTGGGTGGGCACCTGGTGAGCTGGCCAAGGCTGGGGCAGAACCAGGGAGAAAAGCCATAAATATTCATGGAATCATAATGAAGTTGGACCCTCACCTGACACTATATGCAAAAGTTACTTCAAAATTGACCCAACACCAAAACATAAGGCAAACCCATAAAACAGGATAAAAGCTGCATGACCTTGGATTTGGCAATGATTTCTTGGATATGACAACAAATGCACAGGCAACAGAATAAAAATAGATAAATGTGGGATGCCAGGGTGGCTCAGCGATTTAGAGCCTGCCTTGGGCCCAGGGTGTGATCCTGTAGTCCCAGGATCGAGTCCCACATAGGGCTCCCTGCATGGAGCCTGCTTCTCCCTCTGCCTGTGTCTCTGCCTCTCTCTGTGTGCCTCTCATGAGTAAATACATAAAACCTTTTTAAAAATAGATAAATTGACTCCATTAGAATTGAAAATTTCTATTAGAGGGCACAATCAGTGAAAATGGCTGCCTATGAAAGGGAGGGGATAGCTGCATATCACTGATAAGGTGTTAGTAACCAGGATGTATAAAGAAGTCTTATAACTCAAAACATAAATAACACAGTTCAAAAATGATCAAAAGACAGAAATAGGACTCCCTTTGAAAATGATACACAGGTCCTCTCGCCGCTGGTCCTCCGCGTCCGCGGCCACCGCCTCCGCCGATCGCCATGGAAGAGGAGATGCTGCGCTGGTCATCGACAATGGCTCCAGCATGTGCAAGGCGGGCTCGGCCGGGGATGACGCCCCCGAGCCGTGTTCCCGTCCATCGTCAGGCCACCCCGGCACCAGGGCGTGATGGTGGGCATGGGCCAGAAGGACTCCTACGTGGGCGACGAGGCCCAGGCAAGCGGGGCGTCCTGACCCTCAAGTACCCCATGGAGCGCGGCATCGTCACCAGCTGGGACGACGTGGAGAAGATCTGGCACCACACCTTCTACAACGAGCTGCACGTGGCCCCGAGGAGCACCCGTGCTGCTGACTGAGGCCCTAAGGCCAACCGTGAGAAGATGACTCGGATCATGTTGGAGACGTGCAACGCCCCAGCCATGTACGTGGCCATCCAGGCCGTGCTGTCCCTGTACGCCTCTGGCCGCACCACTGGTATTGTCGTGGACTCTGGGGACGGCGTCGCCCACTCTGTGCCCATCTCCGAGGGGTACGCCTTGCCCCACTCCATCCTGCATCTGGACCTGGCTGGCCGGGACCTGACGACTACCTCATGAAGATCCTCACGGAGCATGGCGACAGCTTCACCACCACTGCCGAGCGGGAGATCGTGCGTGACATCAAGGAGAAGCTCTGCTACGTCGCCCTGGACTTGGAGCAGGAGATGGCCACGGCCGCATCCTCGTCCTCCCTGGAGAAGAGCTGTGAGCTGCCCGCCGGCAGGGCAGGTGATCACCATCGGCAACGAGCGGTTCCGCTGCCCAGAGGCGCTCTTCCAGCCTCCCTTCCTGGGCAGGGAGTCCTGCGGCATCCCCGAGACCACCTTCAACTGCATCATGAAGTGTGACTTGGACATCTACGTGGACCTCTACGCCAACACTGTGCTGTCTGGCGGGACCACCAGGTACCCCGGCATCGCTGACAGGATGCAGAAGGAGGTCACAGCCCTGGCCCCCAGCACGATGAAGATCAAGATCATTGCTCCTCCCGAACGCAAGTAGTCCATGTGGATCGGAGGCTCCATCCTGGCCCCGCTGTCCACCTTCCAGCAGATGTGGATCAGCACGCAGGAGTCCGGCGAGTCGGGCCCCTCCATCGTCCACCGCAAATGCTTCTAAATGGACCGCGAGAAGATGCGTAGCATTTGCTGCATGAGTGAATTCCGAAGTATAAATTTGCCCTGGCAAATGTATACACCTCATGCTAGCCTCATGAAACTGGAATAAGCCTTCGAAAAGAAATTTGTCCTTGAAGCTTGTATCTGATATCAGCACAGGATTGTAGAACTTGTTGCTGATCTTGACCTTGTATCCAAGTTAACTGTTCCCTTGATATATGTTGAATACCCTGTGCATATCTTTGATTTAAACCCTTAGCACATGCAGCTTGGTCACTTCATGGCTGAGTTTGAGAACATGTTTATGGGAGAGAAATCCACTGATTTGTAGAATCCGCAAGACCATCGGGTTCTTGATCTGTGCAGGGTATTCACGCGTTAAGAACTGCCTATTCCAGGATTTCTCTAGAGGCTGGCAAGAGTCTGAACCAGTTGTCATTTCTGTCTTGCCAGTCTAACAGGGTTGAGAAGGTCCGAGCCTTAGGACCCACTTTCCTGTCTTACCTGATGTTTTCCTGCCAGAACACCGTGGGTGGTTAATTGCTTTGAGTTGGAAAACGGTTTGCATTTACAACTGTAAATTTATTCATCCTTTTAATTTATGTAAGGTTTTTTGTACACAATTCTCAATTCTTTAAGAGATGACAAATTTTGGTTTTCTACTGTCATGTGAGAACATTAGGCCCCAGCAACACGTCATTGTGTGAGGAAAATAAAGTGCTGCAGTAAAAAAAAAAAAAAAAAAAAAAAAAAAAAAAAAAAAGATATACAAATAGCCAATAAGTACAGGAAAAGATGCTCAACATTATTTTATTATTTTTTAAGTTATATGTTCTCAAAAAGACTTTGAGAGAGAGTGGGAGAGCCAAGCAGGGGGCCATGAGGGAAGATGAAGAAGCAGGCTTCTCACTGAGAATGGAGCATCATGCAGGGCTCAATCCCAGCACCCTGGGATCATGACCTCAGCTGAAGGCAGATGTTCAACCAACTGAGCCACCCAGGAGCCCTAAAGATGCTCAACATTATTAATCATTAGAGAAAGGCAAAGGGACTTTTGAAGATTCACACACAACACTGTGAAATTATTTAACAGTACTGAACTATACAGTTCAAAAAGATTAAGACGGTAAATTTTATGTTATGTGTATTTTAGCACAATTTTTAAAAAAAATTAAAGTGTCGGTACCACAAAAGACAACACAAAGGTAAAAGTCAAGACACAGACTTTAAGAAAAGAAATGTACAACTGATATGCAAATAAGCATACAGACTATATAAAGAATATTTCATTTTTTAAAGATTTTATTTCTTTATTCGAGAGAGAGAGAGAGAGAGAGAGAGATGTAGACATAAGTATAGGGAGAAGCAGGCAGCGAGGAGCCAGATGCCGGGCTCAATCCCAGATTCAGGGATCAGGACCTGAGCTGAAGGCAGACGCTCAACCAAAGAGCCATCCAGGGTCCAAAGAATATTTCTCTACAGAAAGTGGTGGGATGCCTGGGTGATTCAGTTTGTTAAACATCCTACTTTAGATTTTGGCTCAGGTCATGATCTCAGAGTCATGTGATTGAGCCCTGTGTTGAGCCCCACATTGGGCTCCATGCTCAGTGGGGGGTCTGCGTGGGATTCTCTCTCCCCTTCTCTCTCTGCCCTTCAACCCTTCTCTTAAATACATAAATACATAAATAGAAAATGGTAGAAGATAAGAAAGAGACAAAAGAATAAAACACAAATGGCTAATAAATCTCTGCAAATACATATATTCCCATTAATCATTTGGGAAAAAAGGAGTTAAAAATTATTTCTCAATCACCAACCTGAATAATTATGATTAATAATAGTCTCTGTAATTAAGGCTGTGGGTAAATAAGAACTCTCATATACTGATGGTGATAATATAAATCAGTGATTTCTATTTTGAAACATGATTCTTTCATTTTTACCAGAATATTAAATATCCATACTATTTCCCTAATATTCTATTTCTAGGACAAATCATTTATTTTCCAAAGCTTTGAAATCAGAGAAGATCAGTGTTTTACAGATAAGGAGGTTACTAGGAGAGACAGAGCTGAGAGAGACAAGCCTTCCAAATGGAAATCTCTGGAAACTGCAGCAAACAAGTGCATAGTAGGATAACCTTCATGGAGAAATCAGAGGGGATCAAAAAAGAATTTAGACCCAAGCTCTTTGTACACTGACTTGACTGCATTCCACCGGTTTTCTAAATTGTGCACTTGGAGGGGCAAGACGGCAGAAGAGTAGGGTCCCCAAATCACCTGTCCCCACCAAATTACCTAGATAACCTTCAAATCATCCTGAAAATCTACAAATTCGGCCTGAGATTTAAAGAGAGACCAGCTGAAATGCTACAGTGAGAAGAGTTCGCGCTTCTATCAAGGTAGGAAGACGGGGAAAAAGAAATAAAGAAACAAAAGGGGATCCCTGGGTGGCGCAGCGGTTTGGTGCCTGCCTTTGGCCCATGGCGCGATCCTGGAGACCCGGGATCGAATCCCACATCGGGCTCCCGGTGCATGGAGCCTGCTTCTCCCTCTGCCTGTGTCTCTGCCTCTCTCTCTCTCTCTCTGTATGTGACTATCATAAATAAATAAAATTTAAAAAAAAAAAAAGAAAAAGTCTTTAAAAAAAAAAAAAAAGAAACAAAAGGCCTCCAAGGGGGAGGGGCCCCGCGAGGAGCCGGGCTGAGGCCGGGGCCAGTGTCCCCAGGACAGGAGAGCCCCGTCCTGGAGAAGCAGGAGCTGCACCAACCTGCCCGGGCGGAAAGGGGCTCAAAGGGAGTTAGAGCAGGACCCAGGAGGGCGGGGATGCCCTCGGGCTCCCTGGGACACTAACAGGCACCTGCGCCCTGGGGAGATGCGCCGAGCTCCCTAAGGGCTGCAGCGCGCACAGCGGGGCCCGGAGCAGCTCGGAGGGGCTCGGGCGGCGGCTCCGCGGAGGGGGCTGCGGGGCGGGAGCGCGAATCCACCACTGCAGGCCCCGGGGCACAGGGCCCCGGGACACACCCAGGATCCGGCCTCCCCGGGGACAGGCAGAGACCCGGAGGGCCCAGGACAGCAAGGACGCTCCTGCCCCGAGCTGAGCAGATCAGCGGCCCCGCCCCGGAGCCCCCAGGCCCTGCAGACGGAGAGCCCCGGAGTTACTGCGGGGGCTGAATCCAGGGCTCCAGGGCTGGCCCCGCCACTGGGATTATTCCTCCTGGGGCCTCACCAGGCAGAGGCCAGAGCAGCTCCCCGAACTGCTAACACCTGAAAATCAGCACAACAGGCCCCTCCCCCAGAAGACCAGCTAGAAGGACAAGTTCCAGGGGAAGTCAAGGGACTTAAAATATACAGAATCAGAAGATACTCCCCCATGGTTTTTTGTTTTTTGCTTTTTTTTTTTTTTTGCTTTTTGATTTCTGTTTGCTTCCCCCACCCTTTTTTTCCTTTTTTCTTTTTCTTTCTCTTTTTCTTCTCTTTTTTTCTTCCTTTTTTCTTTTTTCTTTTTCTCTTTTCTTTCCTTCTTTCTCTCTCTTTTTCTTGTTTTCCCAATACAAGTTGTTTTTGGCTACTCTGCACTGAGCAAAATGACTAGAAGGAAAACCTCACCTCAAAAAAAGAATCAGAAACAGTCCTCCCTCCCACAGAGTTACAAAATCTGGATTACAATTCAATGTCAGAAAGCCAATTCAGAAGCACTATTATACAGCTACTGGTGGCTCTAGAAAAAAGCATAAAGGACTCAAGAGACTTCATGACTGCAGAATTTAGATCCAATCAGGCAGAAATTAAAAATCTATTGAATGAGATGCAATCCAAATTAAAAGTCCTAACAACGAGGGTTAATGAGGTGGAAGAACGAGTGAGTGACATAGAAGACAAGTTGATGGCAAAGAGGGAAACTGAGGAAAAAAGAGACAAACAAAAGACCATGAGGTTAGATTAAGGGAAATAAACGACAGCCTGAGGAAGAAAAACCTATGTTTAATTGGGGGTCCCGAGGGCGCCCAAAGGGCCAGAGGGCCAGAATATGTATTTGAACAAATCATAGCTGAAAACTTTCCTAATCTGGGAAGGGAAACAGGCATTCAGATCCAGGAAATAGAGAGATTCCCCCACCCAAAATCAATAAAAACCATTCAACACCTCGACATCTAATAATTAAGCTTGCAAATTCCAAAGATAAAGAGAAGATCCTTAAAGCAGCAAGAGACAAGAAATCCCTGACTTTTATGGGGAGGAGTATTATGGTAACAGAAAACCTCTCCACAGAGACCTGGCAGGCCAGAAAGGGCTGGCAGGATATATTCAGGGTCCTAAATGAGAAGAACATGCAGCCAAGACTACTTTATCCAGCAAGGCTCTCATTCAAAATGGAAGGAGAGATGAAGAGCTTCCAAGACAGGCAGGAACTGAAAGAATATGTGACCTACAAACCAGCTCTGCCAGAAATTTTAAGGGGGACTCTTAAAATTCCCCCTTAAGAAGAAGTTCAGCGGTACAATCCACAAAAACAGGGACTGAATAGATATCATGATGCCACTAAACTCATACCTTTCCATAGTAACTCTGAAGGTGAATGGGCTTAATGACCCCATCAAAAGGCACAGCATTTCAGACTGGATAAAAAAGCAGGACCCATCTATTTGCTGTCTACAAGAGACTCATTTTAGACCTCAGGACACCTACAGCCTTAAAATAAAAGGTTGGAGAACCATTTACCATTCAAATGGTCCTCAAAAGAAAGCAGGGGTAGCCATCCTCATATCAGATAAACTAAAATTTACCCTGAAGACTGCAGTGAGAGATGAAGAGGGACACAATAGCATACTTAAAGGATCTATCTAACAGGAGGACTTAACAATCCTCAATATATATGCCCCGAATGTGGGAGCTGCCAAGTATATCAATCAATTAATAATCAAAGTTAAGACATACTCAGATAATAATACACTTACACTTGGTGACTTCAATCTAGTGCTTTCTACACTCGATAGGTCTTCTAAACACAATATTTCCAAAGAAACGAGAGCTTTAAATGATACATTGCACCAGATGGATTTCACAGATATCTACAGAACTTTACATCCAAACTCAACTGAACACACATTCTTCTCAAGTGCACATGGAACTTTCTCCAGAACAGACCACATACTGGGTGGGTCACAAATCGGGTCTGATCTGATACCAAAAATTGGGATCGTCCCCTGCATATTCTCAGACCATAATCCCTTGAAATTAGAACTACATCAAAACAAGAAGTTTGGAAGGACTTCAAACACATGGAGGTTAAGGACCATCCTGCTAAAAGATGAAAGGGTCAACCAGGAAATTAAGGAAGAATTTAAAAGATTCATGGAAAATAATGAGAATGAAGATACAACCATTCAAAATCTTTAGGATGCAGCAAAAGCAGTCCTGAGGGGGAAATACATCGCAATACAAGCATCCATTCAAAAACTGCAAAGAACTCAAATACAAGAGCTAACCTTACACATAAAGGAGCTAGAGAAAAAACAGCAAATAGATCCTACACCCAGCAGAAGAAGAGAGTTAATAAAGATTCAAGCAGAACTCAATGAAATCGAGACCAGAATAACTGTGGAACAGATCAACACAACCAGGAGTTGGTTCTTTGAAAGAGTTAATAAGATAGATAAACCATTAGCCAGCCTTATTAAAATGAAGAGAGAGAAGACTCAAATTAATAAAATCATGAATGAGAAAGGAGATATCACTACCAACATCAAGGAAATACAAACGATTTTTAAAAACATATTATGAACAGCTATACACCAATAAATTAGGCAGTCTAGAAGAAATGGACACATTCCTGGAAAGCCACAAACTACCAAAACTGGAACAGGAAGAAAGAGAAAACCTGAACAGGCCAATAACCAGGGAGGAAATTGAAGCAGTCATCAAAAACCTCACAAGACACAAAAGCCCAGGGCCAGATGGCTTCCCAGGGGAATTCTAACAAACGTTTAAAGAAGAAATCATATCTATTCTACTAAAGCTGTTTGGAATGTTAGAAAGAGATGGAGTACTTCCAAATTCGTTCTATGAGGCCAGCATCACCTTAATTCCAAAACCAGACAAAGACCCCACCAAAAAGGAGAATTACAGACCAATATCCCTGATGAACATGGATGCAAAAATTCTCAACAAGATACTAGCCAATAGGATCCAACAGTACAGTAAGAAAATTATTCACCATCACCAAGTAGGATTTATCCCCAGGACACAAGGCTGGTTCAACACTCGTAAAACAATCAGTGTGATTCATCATATCAGCAAGAGAAAAACCAAGAACCATATGACCCTCTCATTAGATGCAGAGAAAGCATTTCACAAAATACAGCATCCATTCCTGATCAAAGCTCTTCAGAGTGTAGGGATAGAAGGAACATTCCTCAAAATCTTAAAAGCCTTCTACAAAAAGCCCACAGCAAATATCATTCTCAATGGGGAAGCACTGGGAGCCTTTCCCCTAAGATCAGGCACAAGACAGGGATGTCCACTCTCACCACTGCTATTCAACATAGTACTGGAAGTCCTAGTCTCAGCAATCAGACAACAAAAAGACATTAAAAGCATTCAAATTGGCAAAGAAGAAGTCAAACTCTCCCTCTTTGCCAATGACTAGATACTCAACATAGAAAACCCAAAAGCCTCCACCCCAAGATTGCTAGAACTCATACAGCAATTTGGTAGTGTGGCAGGATACAAAATCAATGCCCAGAAATCAATGGCATTTCTATACACTAACAATGAGACTGAAGAAAGAGAAATTAAGGAGTCAATCCCATTTACAATTGCACCCAAAAGCATAAGATACCTCGGAATAAACCTAACCAAAGAGGTAAAGGATATATACCCTAAAAACTATAGAAGACTTCTGAAAGAAATTGAGGAAGACACAAAGAGATGGAAAAATATTCCATGCTTATGGATTGGCAGAATTAATATTGTGAAAATGCCAGTGCTACCCAGGGCAATTTACACGTTTAATGAAATCCCTATCAAAATACCATGGACTTTCTTCAGAGAGTTAGAACAAATTATTTTAAGATTTGTGTGGAATCAGAAAAGACCCCGAATAGCCAGGGGGATTTTAAAAAAGAAAACCATAGCTTGGGGCATCACAATACCAAATTTCAGGTTGTACTACAAAGCTGTGGTCATCAAGACAGTGTGGTACTGGCACAAAAACAGACACATAGATCAACGGAACAGAATAGAGAACTCAGAAGTAGACCCTGAACTTTATGGTCAACTAATATTCGATAAAGGAGGAAAGACTATCTGCTGGAAGAAAGACAGTCTCTTCAATAAATGGTGCTGGGAAAATTGGACATCCACATGCAGAAGAATGAAACTAGACCACTCTCTTGCCCCATACACAAAGATAAACTCAAAATGGATGAAAGATCTAAATATGAGACAAGATTCCATCAAAATCCTAGAGGAGAACATAGGCAACACCCTTTTGAACTCAGCCACAGTAACTTCTTGCAAGATACATCCACGAAGGCAAAAGAAACAAAAGCAAAAATGAACTATTGGGACTTCATCAAGATAAGAAGCTTTTGCACAGCAAAGGATACAGTCAACAAAACTAAAAGACAACCTACAGAATGGGAGAAGATATTTGCAAATGACGTATCAGATAAAGGGCTAGTTTCCAAGATCTGTAAAGAACTTATTAAACTCAACACCAAAGAAACAAACAATCCAATCATGAAATGGGCAAAAGTCATGAAGAGAAATCTCACAGAGGAAGACATGGACATGGCCAACATGCACATGAGAAAATGCTCTGCATCTCTTGCCATGAGAGAAATACAAATCAAAACCACAATGAGATACCACCTCACACCAGTGAGAATGGGGAACATTAACAAGGCAGGAAACCACAAATGTTGGAGAGGATGTTGAGAAAAGGGAACCCTCTTACACTGTTAGTGGAAATGTGAACTGGTGCAGCCACTCTGGAAAACTGTGTGGAGGTTCCTCAAAGTGTTAAAAATAGACCTGCTCTACAACCCAGCAATTGCACTGTTGGGGATTTACCCCCAAAGATTCAGATGCAATGAAACGCCGGGTCACCTGCACCCCGATGTTTCTCGCAGCAATGTCCACAATAGCCAAACTGTGGAAGGAGCCTCGGTGTCCACTGAAAGATGAATGGATAAAGAAGATGTGGTTTATGTGTACAATGGAATATTACTCAGCCTTTAGAAATGACAAATACCCACCATTTGCTTCAACGTGGATGGAACTGTAGTGTATTATGCTGAGTGACATTAGTCAATCGGAGAAGGACAAACATTGTATATTCTCATTCATTTGGGGAATATAAATAATAGTGAAAGGGAATATATGGGAAGGGAGAAGAAATATGTGGGCAATATCAGAAAGGGAGACAGAACATAAAGACTCCTAACTCTGGGAAATGAACTAGGGGTGGTGGAAGGGAAGGAGCGCGGGGGTGGGGGTGAATGGGTGTCGGGCACTGAGCGGGGCACTTGACGGGATGAGCACTGGGTGTTATTCTGTATGTTGGTAAGTTGAACACCAATAAAAAATAAATTTATTATTAAAAAAATGAAGAAGTGGGTGGCGGATTTGCGGTGACTGGGTGATGGGCACTGATGGGGGCACTTGGCATGATGAGCACTGGGTGTTACGCTCTATGTTGCCTAATTGAACTCTAATAAAAAGTAAATAAATTTTAAAAATAAGTGAGAATAGAAAAAGAAGTTGCTCAGTCCCAAATTTATATAAACCAGCAATACTTGCAGAAATGCCCAACACTGACCACCAAAACATAAACAAGATAAGTGAACAGGGCAGAATGAGAATGAAGAGAGAACATAATCTCACAAAATGAACCAGCACGGTATATCACTTGGTTCTGGGTGCATGCTGGTCATGTTTTAGAAAGTATTAAATTCCACCATTTTATAACAAAATGAAGCAGAGAAAACAAAAATCACCCCCCCCCCCACACACAAAAACCAATCTTGTATATCTCCAAAAATTAAGTTGAGTATTTTGAAGGGAATCTAGAAGTGGATAAATATATCTAGGACATGTGATTGTAGAAATATGAGAGTCAATAAGAAAGAAACTTAAAAATGAAGAGGTGGTAAAATATTGTAGTTAAGGTGGGAAAAGAGAAAAAAGTTGGACATTTTTAGTCTGAGATAAAAATGAGTTGCAAGGCAAAAAGGGAAGAAAAATGGGGTACCCTCTAGTTCTATATACTGTGAATCCCTCGAGTTTCCCTGGAGCTTTCCAGCATTGCTTGGTCCAGAACTTGCTCTTCCACTGTCCTTCCAGCTGGTCTTCTGGAGGAGGGGCGGCTGTGCTGATTCGCAGATATGTGTACACGGGGGAGATGCTCCCCTGCCAGGTACCGGGCTCAGTGGGAGCTGTATGTCCTCTGAGCCCTCTGTCCCCTGGTGACCCCGCCTCTCCCAGGCACAAGGTGATACCAGGAGGGACAACAACACTGGCAGCTGCCAGCTCTCCAGGTCTGGAGTCACCTCCCAGCAGTAACTACCATAGTATCCCAGTTCGCACTGATCTGGATGCTCCAGGGGGCAGGGTGCATTGATCTGCACAGCTTGGAGGTGCCTGGCAGCAAGAGTGTCCTTGCTGTCCTGTAATACCCCCTCCCACATCCGCCTGTCCCAGGGGAGAGTGAAGGATCCTGGGCTGTGTCCCCCAGCTCCCTGGGATCCGGGGCCTGTGCTGCTGGAATCATGCTCCTAGGGCCGTGGCTCCCAAAAGCAGCAGGGCGCAGACCCATCTGTCCTGACCCCATGCCTGATGGACCAGCTTTTCCCGGAGGCCCCGCCGGGTGCGCGCTCCAGCCCTTTACCGAGATCAGCCCGCGGTGTGTGTTGCACTCTCCCCTGGGCACATCTCCTCTATTAGTGACTCTGGGGCCCTAGAGGCCCACTGCCCCTCTTCCTGTACTGCCCAAGTTCACTGCTAAGTGCCATTCTATCTGGGAAGAATTCTATCTGGATTTATAAAATTCCTGCTTCTCTGGGGCTGGGCTTCATGTCCCTGAGGAGTTCCCACCAGGCTTTAGCCCTGCTCCTGGAGGTGTCTCTCCCCCACTTGATTCCTTTTTTTTCTGCCTTCCTACCTTGGTAGAAGCAAAAAATCTTCTCTGTAACATTCCAGCTGATCTCTCTTTAAATCTCAGGTGGAATTCCAGTATCAGTAACCCTTTCAATTCTTGTTCCTGATCCTCCACATGTGAGACTCTGCAGACTGGAGACCACATTGATCCCAGAATTCTTTCTACATCATTTCCTTCAGATTGAAAGGAATATTTCTCCACCCATGCTCCCCTCCTGTCCCTCCTCTTGTTCCAAAACCCTTTTGACTAAAGGTGCCTGAGAAAGAATCCTCTCCCTTATCCAGAGGGCTGTGGCAGGTGCAGCCCCAGGTGCAGCTACGTGCCATGCCCATGGGTGCTTTTTGGGGACCTAGGCTGCATGTGATTGCTACAATGAGTGATACCAAGAGTGAGGGTTCTAGGGATCCAGGGACAGCTGCCCCATGGATTCCATTGTACACCAAGGAGTTCAGAGTCATGGGCTGAACGTTAAGAGGAAATAGACAGAGGGGAGCAAAGGACACCAAAGAGAGGAAGCAGGCCACCTGAGGATAGAGAGTGACCAATTACAAGGTTCTAAGGTCAAGAGGACAGCATTCTCACTCAAGGCCAGCCATGGTAGTCTGTGCAATGATAGAGGTGCAGGTCTGAGGGAGGGTGGGTTGTTTTGAGACTAACATAATAAACACGATGTCCCGATAAAGGGGGTCAAATGAGTTTTTCATTTGTTTCCAGTGCATAGAAGAGTTACATTTGCAGTACCCTGTAGCCTTTTAAGGATGCAGTAACTTTACCTCTTGTTTTCTAGACAGACCCAAGTGTAGGCTCTCGAGATGCTCCCTGGGTTGGGAATTCTATAAGCCTGAGTGACCCTGTTTATGTAGCCACAAGCTCTCCCTCTCATGTTCCCACAGAGCTGGTTTCCTAGGATCAACCACATTGAGGACTGTGGCTCTGGGCTGAAGAGCCAGGTTCTCTGCCCCCATGTGATTCTGCTAATCTAACTAGTGAGTGACAGGTCTGCTCCCAACATCAGGGACATTGCCCCACTCTGGGACCTTCCCTAGGGCCTGCTAGGGGTCTTTCCAACGCTTCTAAGGCTGGGGTCAAAGTTTGGTAGACTTTGACCACGGGTAGAGGAATAGGCTATGCATTTCCCTCACTTCACTTATAGACTGGGGGACTTTGAACAAGACAGATTACTTCTAATGTCGTGTTCACCTCTCTAAGTGGCCAGAGGTGCCATAAGGTGGAAGGGGGGGGTGAAACTCCCTTGTCACCCATTGTCAGAGAGGTCACAAGCTGGTGATAGGTTGTGCAGAGTTGTTTTCCTTCTCCACGGATCCCTGCAAACCATGAAGGTGCCCTGGATTTAGCAGGATTCATTCACTGATCAATTGTTTGGTAAGGGGGTGTGTCAACAACATACCCATGACCACTCCTCTCTGCTCTTCTGATATTGGAGAGAAGCACAAAGGTGTTGGCAAATTCAGAGAAGAGAAACAGGCATGAATCAAGATACAAGAATCAGTTGCCGGGGGCGGGGGGTGGGGGAGGGAGGCCGTCAATGTGTCCAACACAATGTCACAAGGAGAGTGACTGCCTCTTGGAAGGACAGGGCTGCTCAGCCGCTTCTTGCTGACTTCAGTTATTAAATCTGAGAGTGAAAGGGTCCAGAGATATGGATCCTCTCCTCCCCCTCCTGGGAGAAGGGATCCAGGTCCCTGGAGGAATGCAGTGCTGAGGACAAAGTGGTGCTCCAGGTTCAGGAACACAATCCCAGGAACAGTGACACAATTTCTCTCATCACCTGTGATTCCATTCTCTCTCTGCCAAGGCTTTCCTGTCTCTGTCATTGTCCCAATGTACACAGAAGTCTGTCTTACAAATGCTGAGGAGTAGGACACAGACACCAGCTATATGCATGACACATACATCTGGCTCCTAGCACCTCTATCCTCTATCTTCTTGATTAACAATAAATTCACCCTGTGACTCTACCCTGTCCTACAGTTAGATGATTATCATTCTGGGGATGCCTGAGTGGCTCAGTGGTTGAGTGTCTGCTTTTGTCTCAGGGGGTGATCACAGGACCAGGGATCGAGTCCCACATCGGGCTCCTTGCACCTGATTCTCCCTCTGCCTGTATCTCTGCATCCCTCTCTCTCTGTGTCTCTCTCTCTCATGAGTGATTATCATTCTGGAGAACACCTTCCCAAACTGCCGCTGGTGCACCTGTGTCTCCATTTTCTATATTGCATCCAACCCTGCTCACCTCACCTGAACTATTGGCGTCACCCTGACTCCTGACCTGGGTTTGGACCACTGAATGTCACTGATCTGCCATGAGTGGTAGGCAGGGTGCAGGACTGGGAGTCAGAAGGACGTATGTAACCACCCCTCCAACATGGGATGTCCTCTAAAGTCAGGCTCTGCTCAGCTCCCTCCATATGAGGGTTATATCTTCCTGGTGGGTTCTGAAATGCTTCATTCTTCTATTCATTTCAAGTGTGAAGAAGTCCCCTATACACTTTCAACACTTTCAAGAGAAGGATCAGAAAAACTAGATTAGAGCAAAAACAACCTAGAAGAAGAAACGTGAAGAGTTTGGGATGAAAACACTAAAACAATCAGGGGTACATGCGGATGCATTTATCCAGCCCACATCAAATGTGATCTCACTGTGTGCTATGCTGTATTATATGTTGGGGGTATGTTGGCTCTATCCTAAATTTTGTCAGTGGTGATGGCCCATGAGAAGATGCCCGTAGAATGGGTTTTCTTATTCATTCTAGGAGCTCAATGAATAGCATTTTCCTTGGACAGTGGGTCAATGTGTTGGTCAAGTCTCTGGCATCTGAGTTTTGGGAAGTGGAGTTCCAATTACAACCTGTGGGGGTTAAGATCCTGTGGGGACTTAATTAGCTAATCTGGGAACAGAACATGGTACATGCTAAGTGCTCAATTTTGACCTTTTGGACTTACAGTTGTCACCATATATCAACCATCTCTGATAAATATTCTATTCTACATACACTGTCTGGAAAATGTGGGACTAACCAGATTGTCTCTCTGTCTCATCCACAGTAGGAGCCTAAATAGCAAAAATGGTGGTTGACCTTCTTATCCTCCATTTCTCAATCTCCCTTTCCTCTCCTTCCACCATGCTCTCCATTTCCATCTCCTGTCTCTTCTTGCTGCCTCTTCTTCTCAGCCTCCTTCCCCTGTGCCATGGGAGGAAGGTGTCGCCTTTCAGCTCCCCAGTATAAAAATTCTTGTCCACTCTCCCTTCAGGGCATCACATTTCATGGTTTGTGCTCTTTTCTCTGATGGTGGATTGCTGACAAGAGAGCACAATAAGGGACTGTGTCAGGGACAAATCATGTCCTGACTGGAAATATTTATGAGAGGGGTTATTGTTACACTCCCTGGGCTGCTTGCTCAAGATACTATTCTGATTTCCTACAAGTCAGAAAGTCTAGATAATTGGTTCGTTTCCTTGGCAGGTTGCTGATGGCTTCACGCCAGAGTCCAAGTTTATCTATGGTCAAACACTTGCCCATTTCTGCCTTCTATTCACAATCCACCATTTTGGTCCTTATCTGTAGACCCCTTGTGAATCCCTATGCAATGAACAATGGCCAGCCAAGTGAAAACAAGCAAAGAATGACTCAGCGCTTGTTAGAGCCTGAGCCTCAGCATTAGAAGAGTTTAAACTCACACTAGGGGATAAATGGAAGGCTTCAGTTATGCCATGATGGGAAGCTATTGTATGGAGAGACTATACTGAGCTGTCCAGAAGTGAGGCATCCTATGTGATTATGAGGGTGATTCTTTCTGATTAGTGGTTACTAGGGAGGAAATGGGGCAAGAGATAGGAAAGCTCTCAGTTATACATATGACAAGTGGGACACTGGTTATGGTGTATAATCATGAGTCTGTTGCTAGAGGGTTATAAGGGTTATGGGTAAAAGCCTGAGCCAGTTGGTCCAAAGGTTCTGGTATATAACGTGCAGCAGGTGCCACATAAAATCGCCAAACGTCCTACCCTCTGTCTTATATAGAAGAGTCCTTCTCCCTGGACTGACATCAAGATAATGGGTCGATTCCTGGATTGGCTGTGGGTGAGAAATCTCTCTGAATGAACTATCTGGCTATGATGCATCTATACTTTCAATTTTCAAATCCTGGGGACCACCAACCAGGAGAATTCTAGGAAGTTGTTGAGCAGGTGTGACGAGATAGATTATACATTTTAAGACCAAAGACTTCAAGTGCATAGAGAAGAGCAAATATTGCAAGATTAGGATCCTAAAAAGGAGCATATCATTAAGAGAGAGGATAGTGGTGCCTGGTGACTCAGTAGGTTACCCATCCGATTCAAGATTTTGGCTCAGGTCTTGATCTCAGAGTCGTGGTTTGAGTCCCATATCAGTCTTTGCAGGCAGTCTACATGGGATTCTCTCTCTCTCCTTCTGCTCCTCCCCACACACATAGAGTCCCTACTTCTCTCAAAATATAATAAATATCTATTGAAATCAAAATAGGATAAAAAGCATGAGAGGAAGTAAATTACATATGGATGTTGAGTTAAGGATCTGAGTCTTCACAGTCACCAAAATAATCTTCCTTGTGTAGCAGCATAGGAACGGGGATGGGGCTGCCTTGGGAAAGGATAGGGGACAGTGAAGGGAACAGGAGGATAAACACCAAATAAGATATGAATATGACCAACTGTGCAATCCAATCCCAAGGCAGAATGCTTCTTACTATTTTATCCAAATACCCGACTATTTATGATAGAATAGACCAAAGAGGACCACCTTCTTGGCTCAGTAGGTTAAGTGTATTTAAGTGTATGACTGCAGCTTGGATCATGATCCCAAGATCATGTCAAGCTCCTTGTTCAGTTTGGGGTCTGAATATCCCTCTCCTTCTGCCCCTCTTATACTCCTTTTCTCTCTCTCTGTCAAATAAACAAATGAATAAATTAATGAATATAAATTATTTAAATAAAAGGAGAAAAGAACCAAAAATTGTATTCCTGTACTTGATCTTTTTTTATTTCATCACGCCGACCATTAGTCTACAAATAGCAGGTATAATACAACTGCTCCCAGGAACTCTCTTGAGTTGATTCCATCCTCATTGAAGTTTCCTACCTGAGGATTCTTCATCATCAGTAGTGTCATCCTTGATATTCTCCACTGCCCAATCTTTAGAGACACAAGCATGAGGATGAGGTGAAGAGAGTGGGGCCCATGTTCCTGCTACTCCAGCTGAGACCACTTTGGAAACCGCTGTCAACACCTGCTCTTCCTCAGACCTTCTCTGGGGTCTTGGGAGTTAGAGTCCTTCAACAAGACATTGACCACAGTTGCAAACCTTCCTTGAGAGAAAGGATCCCCTTCACCAGGCATTTTCCCATTTCCCCAAGATCATGATAGCTCTTACTTGGACACCGATCCACCTGGGATTCACCTGCAATGGGTAATGGACACCCAGTAGATGGGGTCCATGTGCAGCCACTGTGCCAGACTCCAAGCAGCTGCCCAGGAGAGGCATCCGTGATGATGGACATGATATGTGTTTTTAACATGCTCTCCTGGGCACCAGAAATGTGGTTGGTATGATGAGGGATGGAATGTGTAACTTCATTAACCATAAGAAATTTCAAATATGCAGGCTCATCTGGCTATTGGCTGCCTCCTGGGATAGCTGAGGTTTAGGTTCCAAAAATGAGGAAGCTCTGACCTCCCGGCCCTGGGGGTTCCTGCAGTGGCATTTCCTGGCCTGACATGACTTGAACTCTGGCTCCTATCCATAAGGCAGTCTCTACGTAAGGCCCTGTCATCACTCAGACAGGAAAGTCCACACTCAGGTCCTAGAGGGGTCCAGTAGCGGCTGCTTGTAAGCAGATGAGACCATGACCCCATGTGTGGTCATAGTCAGATCAATGAGGCAGAGGGGGGACACCTCAGCATCTTGAGGAGCTCACCCATCCCTTCCTAATGCAGGCTACAGCCTGAAGAGGTACCTAGTTTACTGGCACAAAAACAGACACATAGATCAATGGAAGAGAATAGAGAACCCAGAAGTGGACCCTGAACTTTATGGTCAACTAATATTCTATAAAGGAGGAAAGACTATCCACTGGAAGAAAGACAGTCTCTTCAATAAATGGTGCTGGGAAAATTGGACATCCACACGCAGAAGAATGAAACTAGACCACTCTCTTTCACCATACACAAAGATAAACTCAAAATGGATGAAAGATCTAAATGTGAGACAAGATTCCATCAAAATCCTAGAGGAAAAAAAAAAAAAAAAAAAAAAATCCTAGAGGAGAACACAGGCAACTCCCTTTCGGAACTCGGCCACAGTAACTTCTTGCAAGATACATCCACGAAGGCAAAAGAAACAAAAGCAAAAATGAACTATTGGGACTTCATCAAGATAAGAAGCTTTTGCACAGCAAAGGATACAGTCAACAAAACTAAAAGACAACCTACAGAATGGGAGAAGATATTTGCAAATGACGTATCAGATAAAGGGCTAGTTTCCAAGATCTGTAAAGAACTTATTAAACTCAACACCAAAGAAACAAACAATCCAATCATGAAATGGGCAAAAGACATGAAGAGAAATCTCACAGAGGAAGACATGGACATGGCCAACATGCACATGAGAAAATGCTCTGCATCACTTGCCATGAGGGAAATACAAATCAAAACCACGATGAGATACCACCTCATACCAGTGAGAATGGGGAAAATTAACCAGGCAGGAAACCACAAATGTTGGAGAGGATGCAGAGAAAAGGGAACCCTCTTACACTGTTGGTGGGAATGTGAACTGGTGCAGCCACTCTGGAAAACTGTGTGGAGGTTCCTCAAAGAGTTAAAAATAGACCTGCCCTACGACCCAGCAATTGCACTGTTGGGGATTTACCCCAAAGATACAGATGCAATGAGATGCCGGGACACCTGCACCCTGATGTTTCTATCAGCAATGTCCACAATAGCCAAACTGTGGAAGGAGCCTCGGTGTCCATCGAAAGATGAATGGATAAAGAAGATGTGGTTTATGTATACAATGGAATATTACTCAGCAATTAGAAATGACAAATACCCACCATTTGCTTCAATGTGGATGGAACTGGAGGGTATTATGCTGAGTGAGGTAAGTCAATTGGAGAAGAACAAACATTATATGTTCTCATTCATTTGGGGAATATAAATAATAGTGAAAGGGAATATAAGGGAAGGGAGAAGAAATATGTGGGAAATATCAGAAAGGGAGACAGAAGATAAAGACTCCTAACTCTGGGAAACGAACTAGGGGTGGTGGAAGGGGAGGAGGGCGGGGGGTAGGGGTGAATGGGTGATGGTCACTGAAGGGGGCACTTGACGGGATGAGCACTGGGTGTTCTTCTGTATGTTGGTAAGTTGAACACCAATAAAAAATTAATTTATTAAAAAAAAACAGAATGGAAGTGTTGGGGCACCTCGGTGGCTCATTAATAGCTCTCTCTCCCAGTGTCTAAAATAACCCCCATGAAATGCTCAATAAATGCAGTGTTTAGAAATGAATACATTAATTTCAAAGAAAATTCTCTGGTCTTGAATTTTTATTCTTTTTTTCCCATAATTAGGCTATATGCTGATTAAATAGCCTCTTCATAGAAGCTTTTACTTCCTGGTTACGAAGGGTATAAATCACAGGATTCAACAAAGGAAAGATCACTGTGTGAAAAAGAGAAACCACTTTGTCAGCTGGGAAGGCTCTGAAGGGGCGAGTGTAGATGAAGATGCCGGGCCCAAACATAAGAAATATAACAATGATATGGGTGGTGCATGTGGATACTGCCTTGTTCTTCCCCTCAGAGGAGGACCCATGTACACGGCAGAGGATCACTGCATATGAGGCCAGAAGGCCCAGGAAGCACAAGAGGGTCATCAGACCACTATTGAAGACCATCAGAAGCTCCACCACAAAGGTGTCTGTGCAGGCCAGCTTGATGACCTGAGGCACATCACAGAAGAAGTTATCCAGTCGGTTTGGGCCACAGAAGGGCAAGCGGAGGATGAGGGCCACCTGGATAATGGAGTGGACAAAGCCTCCAAGCCACAGAGCCAATAGCAAGGCATAGCAGGCTCTAGGGTTCATGACAGTTGAATAGTGTAAAGGCCGACAGATGGCGATGTAGCGGTCAAAGGCCATCACAACAAGGAGTAATCCTTCCCCTCCTCCAAGGAAGTGCAAGAAAAAGAGCTGAGTGATGCAACCCCTGTAGGAGATTACCTTCTTCTCAGAAAGGAAGTCCACCAGCATCCTGGGAGCCACAATGAAGGAGTAGGATGCATCCAGGAAAGCCAAGTTGCCCAGAAAGAAGTAGAGGGGGGCTGTGAGGCCAGGATCTGTTCTGATGGTGAGGATGATGAGGAAATTTCCAGGGAGGATGATGAAATAGAAGATTAAAACTAGCACAAAGACCAGGAGCTGAATATTTCGAGACTGGGTTAGACCAAGAAGGATGAATTCTTTCACCACCGTACTGTTGTTATTTTCCATCTCCTCCGCCTGCAGTACATCAAGAAGCAGATTTCATTGTTATTACTATTTCTTCCAGCTAGATCCTCACTCTTCTCCAACTAAAAATATTTGACATATCTGGAGGCTCAGTCAGTTAAGTGTCAGACTCTTGATATCGGCTCAGGTCATGATCTCATGGTGGTGAGATTGAGCCCTGAGTCACGCTCCATGCTAGACATGAGCTTAAGATTATCCCTCTGCCTCTCCTGTCCCATCCTTTTCCAAAAAAAAAAAAAAAAAAAAAAAAAATTGACCTATCTGTCACATCAGCTAAAAATCGTCTCTCAACCCTCTCCAACATCTTAGGTAAACTCCAAACCTTCTGTTAAGATCCAAATTTAAAGCAGGCAACCCAACAAAAATACTGCTTTCATACCACAACTCTTATTCCCATTCAACCATGCACTTCTATAGAATTGCTCTCTACTTTAAGAATTTGGAATCCTGCACCTTGGGATTCCTGCCTTCCTAAGTCATATAAGAAGCTTCCTATTTGAGATACAACATAACTCTATTAAGATCTTTGCATTTTTATGGTTATACTGTGCTTGAGACTTAGCTATTTTCTTGTAATTATACCTTTTTTCATTCAAGTCCAATTTTTTCCTAAGTATTTCCTTTTTTTCCATTCCTGTGGAGTTCCTCCTTCTTGCCTACTAACTCTCTGCCTTGCCCTCTGTATTCTCTTATTAATTCTTCTATGAACCACCTCTAGTCTGGTGTCCTTCTATTACCCTGACTCCAAACTGATAATCAGGATTCCAATGATAGCTCTACTTTCCATGTAACTTAGTTACATTCACCTAGTTATATTCCTGGTTAAATACCACTTATGTAGCCCTCCATACCTTGTTCATGCAGCTTAATTAACACTATCTAAATCTCAGTTACTTCTTCTATACTTTCGGTATCCTTAATTCGCTGATGTCCGTTGTAACAGTCAAGGGAGGAGAGCCTTTAGCCTTTCAACAAACAATACACTGCAATACAAAATTTTCCAATATACCATTTTTAAAAATAAGTTATGTCAATGCATAAAATCATAGCATAGAATAGATAGGAGTAACAATAAAGATCCTATTACAGTCTAACAAATTCCTCTCAAAGATAAGAAAACTAAGGTTACTGTGGTTACCTAAGTTTAGAATGAGTTTACTCTTTTTTTATGATTATTTATTTATTTATTTATTTATTTATTTATTTATTTATGAGAGACACACACATACACACACACAGAGAGGCAGAGACACGGGCAGAGGGAGAAGCAGGCTCCATGCAGGAAGCCCAACATGGGACTCGATCTGGGGTCTCCAGGGTCACGCTCTGGGCTGAAGGGTTAGGGGTTAGGCTAAACCGTTGAGCTGCCCGGGCTGCCCTAGTTTTCTCTTTGGTTCTGATTGACCAGTAGTGGAAGAATGCAAGTGTGTTCTATTTCATTTAAATAAAGAAATTACTAACTCAGCCTTAATCAGTGGATATTCTTTTTTGTGTACTTAAATAAAAATAATATTGATAGTCTAAAAATCACTCATTTATAGAGCCTAAAATTAGAAGATGAACCTTTTTAAGTTATTGTGGGAAAAATACAGACTTAAGGCACAGGCTATTAAAGTGGGGTATGCTCATTAAAGAAGGGACACATGATGATTCATTGAGGAGTGAACAGAATATAGTATATATATAGATATATATATATATACACTATATATATAAAACAAGTATATAATTGTGCATATTTGTACATATTGTGTTTTAATTTTATTCTTTTCAAAATACTATTTTTTGATATATATATTGATATAATGGTACTTATAAATAAATTGCATATACTTAAGGTACATGTTAAAAATGTTTTGTCATAGGTATGAAATATTCTTAGAGTTTGAATATTGCTAATCTACAGAAAATATAATGCAATATATACCAGAATATACCAATATATATGCTCCTCTATACTATTTAACTAAATAGCACAGTTGCTTTTAAGTAAGCTCTGTGGAATATAGGGTACCAAAAAAGGGAAAATATTTGACAGAAAAATGCTAATAAGTAAGTAATTAGAATGAAAGACTGGAAGAGAAAAGGGTGATGGAAATAAAGGAGAGAAATAGAAAAGTAAAAACAAAACAAAACAAAACAGTAAGTCTATATAGTTCATTGTTAGGATACATATTTTAGGAAACATTAAAAATATCTGTTTTAAGTATCTCTGGAGCTGAATAGATAATATACAAGTTTCCATGTTTCACTCCAAGCCACAGGTGGAATTTATGAAAGTCATGATTTCACATATTAATCAGTATATATACACAGTATACACATATACAAATACTAGACACACACACAGGGAAAGTGAGACCTACAGAAAATTTTAACTATGCTACTCAAAACAATCTACACATTCAGTCTACACATTCAACATTTTTCACAGAGCTGAAACAAACAATCTTAATTTGTATGTAACCAGAAAAGACCCTGAATAGCCAAAGTAATGTTGAAAAAGAAAACCAAAACTGGAGGCATCACAATTCCGGACTTCAAACTGTATCACAAAGCTGCAGTCATCAAGACAATATGGTACTGACACAAAAATAGACATACAGATCAATGGAACAGAATAGAAAACCCAGAAATGGACCCTCAATTGATCTTCGACAAGCTGAAAAGAATATCCAATGGAAAAAAGACAGTCTCTTCAACAAATGGTGTTGGGAAATTTTGACAGCCATTCTTTATGTAGAAGAATGAAACTGGACAACTTCTTAACCATACATACACAAAAATAAAATAAAAATGGATGAAAGACCTAAATGTGAGATAGGAATCCACCCAAATCCTAGAGGAGAACCCAGGCAACAATGTCTTTGGCCTCTGCTGTAACAACTTCTTGCCAGACACACCTCCAAAGGCAAGGGAAACAAAAGCAAAAATGGATTATCAGGACTTCATCAAGATAAAAAGCTTTTATACAACTAGGATCAACAAAACTAAAAGGAACCTACAGAATAGAAGATATTTGCAAACGTCTTATCAGATAAAGGGCTAGTTTCCAAAATATGTGAAGAATTTAAAAACTTAACAACCAAGAAACAAAAAATCCAGTCAAGAAATGGGTGGAAGACATGAACATATGTTTCTTCAAAGAAGACATACAAATGGCCTACAGACACATGAAAAGAAAACTTTTTTTGTAGCTCTTTAAATTAGCTTCTCTACTCACTTCTTGTTAGCATTTAGGAAGCCATTTGTCTCAACACTCATTCCATCAACTGCCTATAAAAATATATTCAGGAATGTAAGTCAAAGCCCCCTTTTACTTACTTTAGTTTTCTTGAATCCTACAAGCTCAATCTGAGTGTATTATTTCATGGTGTTAATGTTTAATGACATCTCTGAGACGGAGGCTTTCTGAAGGTCTTTATGATTAAGGCTTATTAGCGTCCACTCCACCTATTTCCAGTCTTTCATCTCTGTTTTTTTAACTATTACCTAAACAGATGTTATAACATACTACCTGACACTATCCCCTTCTCATCTATGTATCCTCTCTACCTGTGATTCTGAAATGGTAGCTCACGTAAATCCAGATAATTGTGTATGAGATGATCATTTTTCTAGGTAAAATAAAACAAATTTCTGGGAAAAAAATTTACAGATTATATGGCCTTTTTCAGAATAAAAATATCCGATTTCAGCCAATTCGTGGGAAAAGTGTTGTCAAAAAGAGGCTGAAATGAACATCTAAATCCTCACCACTGTATTTCCAATCTTCCTTGCCTTTCAGCTAATTCATAGATTCTTCTCTCTGTGGCAATGAGGATACAGTAGAGAAGTAGGGAAGGCAAAGGAGAGGGCTGCCTTCATTTTTAGGGTGGAGACACAAACACTACCAGCAAACTGTGCATATCTGGAGTGTAAACTGGTCAGACCAGCCTCTGGAGCCAGGTGTTTAGAGACCCAAGGGCCTTACTTCCCTATCTCTTTGAAACATTCACTCCTTTTCTTCCTTATGTTCTGTCCTCTTTATCTTCCCTTTTATTCATCACCAAGTCTTCATTTTCCTAATTTATTTTTATAAGTTTATGGTTTCTTTTCCCCTTTTAATTTACTGAACTCATTTTCCCCTAATTTTCTTTCCCTATTTACTTTGCTTACCTTAAATCTCACTTTTCTTTAACATTTTCTCTTCTTCCTATCATTTATTCATATTCTTTTCTATCTGAAATTTTTTCACTCTCTGTTTGTCCTCTTGTTCATTGCCACTCCACTATAGCCCATGTCTGTCTTGCCATTATATTTTAAAAACAAAACAAAAACCCTATTTTGGTTCCTTTCAAACAAAAATGAGTGATAAGTACACTTCCCACCATATTCCGTTCTTAACAGTTGGTACACAAAATAAATTTATAAGTCAGTCTTCAGTACTAACCATTTTCTCTTGAGTAGTATCCTTCTTATAGTTTACCAAATCTGAACCACTCATTAATTACTCCCCATTCCCTCATATATATTTTTTCCACATATAAGTGAATCTGATAAAAAAGATGCTTTCTCTTTATAAAATAAAGGTAAATCTCTTTAATATCATTCTAAAGAAATGAAAATGTTCAACAAAGTTTCCAAAAATCTGAGTGTAATTTCTGTCAGCATATTGATTGAAGTTTATAAGTTATTTAAGGATAAATCAGTAGTAAGTTTTACATATTAAAAATGTGGATCAAGCTAAAGAACATAATCAAGGATTTAATTGGTACTGATGCTATTGATAAACATATAAAGCACTAAACAAATATATAGGTATTAAGCCAGGAAATTCTTTCATCAGTAAAATGAGATGGTTTAAATTACTTCTAAATTTCCTAACTTTTTAAGCAATGTGATAAGATAGAACTATCCTTACTTTGGAAACCTTTTATGTGATTCTAATGCTTTTGTAGAATGAGTAAGTGTTGGCTCAGCAATTCACTAAATGTATGATCCTGGGAAAGTCACCTAGCTTTGCTTTCAGAAGGTTGTCTTTTCATCTTTCACATAGAATAACGTGTTGACTCTGTCTGACAGGGATACAAGGATCATGATATATAAGGATGAAGGTAATAATAATAATTTATTTAAGTATGTTTAAACCAAAGTGAACTCTGCAAATATGTAGATGTTAAGAGGTAGCTCTACTAAATAGATATATTGCCATGAGATCCTTTGTCAATGGCTCTAGGGTAAACCCTGAGTGATGGTGGCAACAAAAATTGGAGTGATTAATAGAAGAAATTGTGGCGGTGCAGTAAAGCTTTCATGTAAAACTGCCAATGCAGTCAATCATTTGAAATCAAGCTTTTCTAAGTTTTACAACTTTCTCTATCAAAGCTTTGTGTTGTTGAATAATAGAGCCATAGGCAAGAGAAGAAACTCTAAAATTTACTGAGTATGGATATTAAGAGATCTGGGCTAATCTGCAAAATCATAAAATCTGTTAAGCTTTTTTTTCTCTGGAGGCTTTAGCCTAACTTTCTGTATCTTTCTCCCTTTCATCCATATTTTATAAGAATAATAAAACATATCATTCATTCTTATGTTCCTTGATTTTAATACCAGATGTCAATTCTGTGAAGGCTCTTGATAATTCTACTTAATTATGATAAGAGAATGAAAGTTTTGTCCACCATTAAAGTAATTCCAAACATCAAGAGCATTAGAGATCTATTAGGGTGGAGGGTAGAAAATGCCACCCTGCTGAATTTAGGTCTTTGCCTCTGCTGAAACTCTGACCTCTATTCCATTGTATTCCATTGTATTAGGGTGGAGGGTAGAAAATGCCACCCTGCTGAATTTAGGTCTTTGCCTCTACTGAAACTCTGACCTCTATTCCATTGTATTCCAATGCAGCAGATGAAACAGTAGAATAGCTGTGATATCTTCTCTGTTGTCCTCTCCTTGTTTCTTGTAAATATGAATATTACTCTCATCCTTGGAAATTTGAGTCTCCAGGGGTTTTATGTAATTCTCACAAGTAGCCATCCTTCCTCACAAAGGAACCTTAGGTTTTGAGATCTCCTTTAACACTTTACAATACAATGGAGAAAGTGCTTTGGAGACTGGGACTGCCACAACCCTACTGAATATTTCCAGAGGGAGCTGTTAGAATGTGAGCTAAATTAGGCATATGGAAATACCAGAGCTTTGGAAGGGATAAATATTTTAAAATATGTCATATAGTGCCACACTGGGTTAATTCTGAATTCTAAAATCAAAGTCCTATTGGTAAATGAGATAATAGAACCCTATCTGGAAGCATATTTATTAGGTCAAAAGTAAATAGAAGATTAAGAAAACTCATTTATACTTATAATAACCACTCAAATGTAAATAAACGATGAAATATTTATACATATATATATTTCCATAGAGATATATATATATATAGATATATAGATGTCAAGAAAGCAAGCAGGAACAGGATGACAAGGTGAGAAAAGTGAGGTATTTGCCTTAGGCACAAAATTTACCAGGGCACCAAAAACTTTAATAATCAAAATAAGTACCATTTTAATGCGATATTTTAAAAATCACAGTTAATGTGAAAATTGTGAACAGAATAATGAAATTTTTAAATAAAGATATCAAAATTACAGATATTTCCTTTTGTGTGAAATCCCAGTATGGCTCAGCATAACACTCACTGATCATATCTTTATTTGAAGTTTGGCATTTACTTTCCTCATTGTGGATTTTTAAAAAAGATTTGATTTTTTAAAAAATATTAATTAAAATATTGTTTATCTTTATTACTAAGTTGGGGTTTTTTTGGTCACTCCCTTAGATTTTACACTCAAGGCAGGTGCTTTACTCATTGTCCATATCACCATGATCTGGCCCTGAGAGCAAATCATATGGCCAAGTCAATAAATGAGTATGTAAACAATATGCAGAGAAAATATAAATAATGCTCATGAAGACTTTGAAGGCATAATCCTTCTTAGAGAGAAGAACCGTTTCCTTAAGGGAAAATGACTTCTCAAATAGGATGTGAAAAGATATATCATGATCTCAGTATTTGTTGTTTATTCACTTTTACTCTGCTCAGCAAAAACAAAAATGAGTAACTTTTTATTGCTTTCATTACAGATTATTATTTTTTTATAAATTTATTTTTTATTGGTGTTCAATTTGCCAACATATAGAATAACACCCAGTGCTCATCCCATCAAGTGCCCCCTCAGTGCCTGTCACCCAGTCACCCCCTGCCCACCTCCCCTTCCACCACTCCTAGTTCGTTTCCCAGAGTTAGGAGTCTTTCATGTTACAGATTATTTTTTAAAATTTCTTTTTATTGGAGTTCAATTTGCCAACATATAGCATAACACCCAGTGCTCATCCCATCAAGTGCCCTCCTCAGTGCCCATCACACAGTCACCTAAACCCCCTGCACACCTCCCTTTCCACCACCCCTTGTTCGTTTCCCAGAGTTAGGAGTCTTTCATGTTCTGTTTCCCTCTCTGATTTTTCCCACTCATTTTCTTTCCTTTCCCCTTTATTCCCTTTCACTATTTTTTATATTCCCCAAATGAATGAGACCATATAATGTTTGTCCTTCTCTTTCATTACATATTATTAAAATTAATTATGGTTTAGAGCAATTAAATGCAAGTTGGTTCTGTTTTTTACATCTGTTTTTATTCTTTTGTTTTAAAGGGAAATCTGAATTTAGGAGTCACTTCACAGTTGAAATAATGTACTCCTATTTTTGTGAACTATAATTCATAATAAAATATGTATTTGTCCTAATGTATTTTCAGCTTAAAAATACAGTAGAAAAAGTAGAAAAAGGAAAGAGGAAAAAAAGAGGTAAAGAAAAGTTAGATTCTTCTGCATGTGGCTGTCCAATGTTCCCAGCACCATTTATTAAAATGACTGTCCATGGTGGAAGGGGAGGAGGGCGGGGGGTGGGGGTGAATGGGTGACGGGCACTGAGGGGGACACTTGATGGGAGGAGCACTGGGTGTTATTCTGTATGTTGGTAAATTGAACACCAATAAAAATTATTAAAAAATAATAATAAAATAAAATAAAATGACTGTCCTTTTCCCAGTGGATAGTCTTTCCTGCTTTGTTGAATATTAGTTGACCATAGAATGAGGGTCCACTTCTGGATTCTCTATTCTGTTCCATTGATCTATGTGTCTGTTTTTGTGCCAGGACCACACTGTCTTGATGATCACATCTTTGTAGTACAACCTGAAATCCGGCATTGTGATGACCCCAGCTCTGGTTTCTTTTTTAATATTCCGCTGGCTATTCAGGGTCTTTTCTGATTCCACACAAATCTTAAGATGATTTGTTCCAACTCTCTGAAGAAAGTCCATGGTATTTTGATAGGGATTGCATTAAATGTGTAAATTGCCCTGGGTAACACAGACATTTTCACAATATTAATTCTTCCATTCCGTGAGTGTGGAATATTTTTCCATCTCATTGTGACTTCCTCAATTTCTTTCAGAAGTGTTTTGTAGTTTTTAGGGTATAGATCCTTTACCTCTTTGGTTATGTTTATTCCTAGGTATCTTATGCTTTTGTGTGCAATTGTAAATGTGATTGACTCCTTAATTTCTCTTTCTTCAGTCTCATTGTCAGTGTATAGAAATGCCACTGATTTCTGGGCATTGATTTTTGTATCCTGCCACACTGCCAAAATGCTGTATGAGTTCTAGCAACCTTGGGGTGGAGTCTTTTGGGTTTTCTATGTACAGTATCTTGTCATCTGTAAAGAGGGAGAGTTTGACTTCTTCTTTTCCAATTTGAATGCCTTTTATTTCTTTTTTCTGTCTTATTGCTGAGGCTCGGACTTCTAGGACTGTGTTGAATAGCAGTGGTGAGAGTGGACATCCCTGTCATGTTCCTGATCTTAGGGGAAAGACTCTCAGTATTCCTCCATTGAGAATGATATTTGCTGTGGGCTCTTTGTAGATCGCTTTTAAGATGCTGAAGAATATTCTCTCTATCCCTACACTCTTAAGAGTTTTGATTAAATGGATGCTGTATTTTGTCAAATGCTTGTTCTGCATCTATTGAGAAGGTCATATGGTTTTTGTTTTTTCTCTTGTTGATGTGATTTTTCACGTTGGTTGTTTTACAAGTGTTGAACCAGCCTTGCATCCCAGGGATAAATTCCACTTGGTCATGGTGAATAATCTTCTTAATGTACTGTTGGATCCTTTTGGCTAGTATCTTGTTTAGAATTTTTGCATCTGCGTTCATCAGGGATATTGGTCTCTAATTCACCCTTCTGGTAGGGTCTTTGGTTTTGGAATAAAGGTGATGCTGGCCTCACAAAACGAATTTGGAAGTATTTCCTCCCTTTCTATCCTTCAGAACAGCTTTAGTAGAATAGGTATGATTTCTTCTTTAAACATTTGATAGAATTCCCCTGGGAAGCCATCTGGTCCTGGACTTTTGTGTCTTGGGAGGTTTTTGATGGCTGCTTCAATTTATTGGCCTGTTATTGGCCTGTTCAGGGAAAATTGAACAGCCACGTGCAGAAGAATGGAACTAGACCATTCTCTTAAACCAGACACAGAGATAAACTCAAAATGGATGAAAGATCTAAATGTGAGAGAAGAATCCATCAAGACCCTAGAGGAGTACACAAGCAACTCCCTTTTTGAACTTGGCCACAGCAACTTCTTGCAAGATACATCTATGAAAGCAAGGGAAACAAAAGCAAAAATGAACTATTGGGACTTAAGATAAAAAGCTGCACAGCAAAAGAAACAGTCAACAGGACTAAAAGACAACCTACAGAATGGGAGAAGGTATTTGCAAATGACGTATCAGATAAAGGGCTAGTGTCCAAAATCTATAAAGAACTTATTAAACTCAACACCCAAGAAACAAATAATCCAATCATGAAATGGGCAAAAGACATGAAGAGAAATTTCAGAGGAAGACATAGACATTGCCAACAAGCACATGAGAAAATGCTCTGCATCCCTTGCCATCAAGGAAATACAAATCAAAACCACAATTAGATACCCAATGGTCATGCCAGTGAGAATGGGGAAAATTAACAAGGCAGGAAACATCAAATGTTGGAAAGGATGTGGAGAAAGGGGAACCCTCTTGCACTGTTGGTGGGAATGTGAACTGGTGCAGCCACTCTGGAAAACTGTGTGGAGGTTCCTCAAAGAGTTAAAAATAGATCTGCCCTACGACCCTGCAATTGCACTGCTGGGGATTTACCCCAAGATACAGAGGCAGTGAAAAGCTGAGACACTTGCCCCCCAATGTTTATAGCAGCAATGTCCACAATAGCCAAACTGTGGAAGGAGCCCTAGTGTCCACTGAAAGATGAATGGATAAAAAGATGTGGTCTATAAAGATTTTTTTTGTTTATTCATTTATGAGAGAGAGAGAGAGAGAGAGAGGCAGAGGGAGAAGAAGGCTCCATGCAGGAGCCTGATGTGGGACTCGATCTCTGGTCTCCAGGATCATGCCCTGGGCCAAAGGCAGGGGCCAAACTGCTGAGCCACCCCGGGATCCCCAGATGTGGTCTATATATACAAGGGAATACTACTCAGCCATTAGAAAGGATGAATACTCACCATTTGCTTCGATGTGGATGGAACTGGAGGGTATTATGGTGAGTGAAGTAAGTCAATCAGAGAAGGAGAAACATTATATGGTTTCACTCATACAGAGAATATAAAAAATAATGAAAGGGATTATAGGGGAAAGGAGAAAATGAGTGGGAAAAATCAGACAGGATGACAGAACAAGAGAGACTCCTAACTCAGGGAGGCAAATAAAGGGTAGTGGAAGAGGAGGTGGGCAGGGGGATGGGGGTGACTGGGTGACAGGCAGTGAGGGGAATACTGGACAGGAGAAGCACTGGGTGCTATACTCTATGTTGGCAAATAGAACTCTAATAAAAAAATACACACACACACACACAAAAGAAAGCTAGAATGATCAAAATATAGAACAAGAAAACATAAAGGAGACACAAATGGAAAGTCAATTATATATATATATATAATATATATATATATAAACATATGTGGAGTATTAGCCCTGTCTTGAACTAGGTTAGTGTCCTGCCACAAAAGACCCTTAAAAATAGGATATTTTTCTGTAATTAGGAGCATAATCTGAGACTTTCTCACTTTTTAATATTTACCCCAATATGTAAGATAAAATTAATCAGAAGATTTAAACTAGCTCAGAGTAGAGGCTTTTTAACCCAGCTGAGAAATATTTATCATGTTAGACAGACTTACAATTTGAGGAAAAAAACAAACAAATGATTAAAATGATTTTCAAAAGTTGTAACCTCAGGTTGACTTAAGATTTGTATAGCTAATTTACTGATCCAAAAGCATACACATAAAAATAACTCATTACAGGGAAAATATTACCAGATAGTAAAAAGCTAAGGATATAGTACTGGCTTCAATCTATAACATTCCATGGCTTTGAAAAATAACACCACTTTTCTCAGACTGTTTCCCCACCTATAGATGGGGTATTTTTATTTTTTGTTTTGTTTTGTTTTGTTTAACAATGATTTATTTGAGAGAAAGCATGACCAGGAGGGGTGAGGGAGAAGGACAGAGAATCTCAAGTAGACTCTGCACTGAGCACCATACATGGGGATCCATCTTATGACCCTGAGATCACAACCTGAGCTGAAACCAAGGGTCAGACACTCAACTGACTGTATCACCCAGGGGCCTGGGGTATTTTTGTTTTTGTTTTTTTAAATATTAAGATAATGAATAATTTATCTCTATTACTGAGTTTTCTTGACACTCCCTTAGATTCTGTACACAATTCAACAATCACTTACTGTCTACCATGAGCCAGGTAGTATTTTAAGCGTCCCTGCAATGCAATGCAGTACAGACAAGACAAACAACATCCCTTGTTCTTTGAGATTTTACATTCTAATACAGGGACACAGACAATAAGCAAGAAGGAAAGAGAACATGAGATACTAATGAAAATATAACACTCTGTTGGAGAAATCTTGAGAAAAATACTGCTATTTTAGATAGCAGTATTGGTCAGGGATGGTCTTTTGAGGCAGTTTCATAAAATGAGATATCAAGGTCTCAAAGAAAACAAGCTAGAGAGAAGTCATCAAAAAGAAAGATCTGGTGTTCTGAGGAACAGAAAACAGGCCAGGGTGCCCAGAGAGTAAAAAATTTATATACAGAGAAAATTCCTTCCTACCTTTGTCACATACCCATATATTCCACACACAATTCCTGAAAAGAAACAGCTATGATTCTTTGTGTATCTTCCCAAAAGCATTATACATACATAAGTAAATGGATTGTACATTATTTTCTCCCTATTAATAAACAAATGTGATAAATATCCCAAAATAAAGGAATATTCAAATAAATTTTAATAACAGCATAAAAGTCAATACTTCTTTCATAGGTATTTAAAATATTATATATATAAAATATGTAAACCTATAATACTTATGCTCATGTATAAGATAGATTCCAGAATATTTTTTAAAGTTTATACATGCTGAAAAATGTAGAAAATATATTCCAAAATTTTATATACATTCTCTGACTTTTTTCCTATTGTGTATATGTATCTCAACAACTCCTTTATACCACAACCATTTAAAAAAATTTTATTAACACCAGATTATGTAAAACTCTATAATGTCTACTTCAAAATTTCCCATTTTGCTTTTTACAATAATAAAAAAGTATTCAATTACTCATTCTCTTCTTACCAACCATACTGAAATCTACCAGAGAAAGTCATTGTGCCAAGAGACCAAATACAGAAATTAATAAGACAAACACTAACTTCAAGAAAGGCAGAAAATTGTGAATACAAATAAAATTTAAATAATTGTGAGATGCTTAAAAAAGAACTATATTTAGAGTATTATAAGAAAAAACAGAAGCGAACATAGTGTGGAGTGTTAGAAATATTTCAAGATGGAAGAAACGTTATGGCTGAGTCTTGTTTGAAATATTCACTAGAAAATGGTAAGAGGAGACCACAGGAAGTGCAAAGGTATCAAAGAATCCAAACTATGCATGTGCAGAAATAGTAACAGGCAAGATTGGAAAAATAAGGTAATTGTTAAGAGTAGTTGTACTTGATTAAGTTTACAATTCTGCAAAAGGAAATTCAGGAAATACCATGAGACTACTGTTGCTACACTAAATTTAAGGGATCTATCTTTCTGACTTGATAAAATTTACAACTTCTCAGTATATGGTTTACATATCATGTACATATATCATCAGAATAAATTCATTTTTCAAAAGCATACTCTTACATTTAAAATTCAGAATTTATTATGACATTCAACATGGCAAGTCTTAATCTGATAGATTTTATTCTATGATATAAAACAAATTTCAACACATTTTTAAAATTGAAGTCATATCAAATATGTTCTTAGACCACAATGAAATTAAACTGGAAGTATATTAAGCTAATTTCCAAATATTACAGGAAAAAAACCACTCTAAATAACCCATGAATAAGAAGATCAAAGTAGAGATTAGAAATATTTTTAATTGAATGAAAATGAGAACACAATTTAAAAACATATGCAAGATGTAGATAAAGCAGTGTTTAGAGGGAAATGTGTAGCATCAATTGAATGTATTTAAAGAGTATAACAAAGGGTTTAAATCAATAACCTAATCTTCCACTTTAGAAAAAGAATGGTAAATTAAATCCAAAGAAAGAAGGAATGGAATAACATAAATCCAAGAAGAAATATTAAGAAACAGAAAAGCAATAGAGAAAAATAAATAAGAACAAAAAGCTAATTCTTTGTAAAGAATAAGAAAATTTATAAAACTTTAGCCAGACTAATCAAGAAAAAAATACAAAAATATCAATATCAGGAATTAAAGAGGGGCAATAACTATAGATAATACAAAAATTAAAAGAATATTAAGGAAACATTATGAGCAACTTATGCCAGTGAACCTGATAACTTAATTGAGCACACAAAATTCTAAAGACATTACCTACAAAAGCTAACTCTAGAAGAAGTACACTGAATAGCTGTGTATCTATTAAATAAATTCAATTTGTACTTAAAAATTTCCCATGAAAAAAACTTCAGACCTAGATGGATCCTGCAGTGAAATCTACCAAACATTTATTGAAGAAATGATACTAATTTTACACAGACTCTAAAAAAACAGTATGAAAGGGAAGATATTTTCTAATATCCTCTAATTTCTTCTTGTACACATTCAGTTATTTAAGTTTCTGGCTTTAAAAAAAAGTCTTAATTTGCAAGTATATGCAGTTTTTTTTTCTTAATTATTTCAAATTCAACTCCATCGTGGTCAGAAAATATACTGGTCTATCTTGACGAATGCTTCATTGCACCCAAAAAGAATGTGTGTTCTTCATTTTTGGGTACAATACTCTATAAATAGCAACTAGGTTAAGTTTGTTTCTTGTCGTTTGACTCTTCTATACCCTTACTGATTTTTTTAAATCACATATTCTACCAATTTTCAAAAAAAGTTATTAAACTCTCAATCTATGATTTTGGATTCTCCATTTCTTTATTTAGATATGTCTGTGTTCATGCATAAATTGTTGTTACTAGCGGATTCACATTTATTGTTATGTCTTGATGAATTGACACTTTTATCACTATAAAATTATTTTATAAAGACCTAGTGGTCCTTGGAATTTACTTTGTTATTAATACAACTATACCAAAAAATGGTTACTGTTTGCATGGTAGAAAAGATACATAATTAAGAGAGAGAAAGGGGGACAGAGAGAGGTTGTTTATTATAATGAATTGGTTTGTGTGATTATGGAAGTGGAGAAGTCCTACAATCTGCCATCTGTGAAATAAAAACCCAGGAAAGACAGTTCTGTCATTCAGTCCAAGTTTAAAGGCCTGAGAACCAGGGGAGCTGATAAATTCCAGTCCAATGTCTAGAAGAGACAAAGTGAAATATACCAGCTCAATCAGTGAAGAAAGCAAGCAAGCAATCCCCCCCCCCCCCATTCAGGCCCATCAATGGGTTGAATGACACCTACCCAGGATGGAAGGGCAATCGACTAAGTACACCAATTTGAATACTAGTTCCATATTAACACTCTCACAGACACACCAGAAATAATGTTTAATCTGGAGACCCCATGGCCAGTTGACATATAAAATTAAATATAACATATGGCATATCATCCTCTATGCTTATGCTTGAAACATATCTTTGTATTTAAGAACTGATATAAATAATATATACTTGAATCTTGCTCTTTTATACAGTCTGAAAATCTTTCTTAAATCACATACATGGTCCATTTATATTTAATATTTTTTAAAGATTTTATTTATTTAATAGAAAGAGAGCACAAGTAAGGGGAGTAGCAGAAGGAGAGGGAGAGGCAGGCTCTATGCTGAGCAGAAGCCTGATGTGGGGCTGGATCCCAGGAACCTGGGATCAGGATCATTACCCGAGCTGAAGGCAGATGCTTAAACAACTGAGCCACCCAGGTGCCCCCATTTACATTTAGTATTATTGTTGATATTTGAGTTAATTGTATTTGTCCCATTCTTCATTCCTTTGCATTTCTTTCCTTCCTTCTTTTGGATTGAATATTTTTTAACATTCCACTTTCTCTCCTGTAAAGACTATCTAATTAAGTGTCCTTGTATTATTTTTGTATGACTGGATGCTCTAGTGATTATAATACTCATCTATAGCATACTGGTCACTACAAATTGTTATTCAAGGATACTTCATGAAGAGTATTTTACAAAAATAAATAAATAAATAATTATTTTAGTCCCCTTTAAGTCCTCTCTGCTATTGTTGTAGTATATTTTACTTCAAAATACATTATAAACCCCGATAGTATTTTATTATTTCTTAGGTGGCTAATGATAAAGTAAATAATACAACTTAAAAAATAGACTTTTTGACTTATTTCACTCAGCATAATACCCTCCAGTTCCATCCACGTTGAAGCAAATGGTGGTTATTTGTCATTTCTAATGGCTGAGTAATATTCCATTATCAATTGGAGAAGGACAAACATTATATGTTCTCATTCATTTGGGGAATATAAATAATAGTGAAAGGGAATAGAAGGGAGAAGAAATGGGTAGGAAATATCAGAAAGGGAGACAGAACATGAAAGACTCCTAACTCTGGGAAACAAAGTAGGGGTGGTGGAAGGGGAAGAGGGCAGTGGGGTGGGGGTGATGGGTGACGGGCACTGAGGGGGGCACTTGTCGGGATGAGCACTGGGTGTTATTCTGTATGTTGGCAAATTGAACACCAATAAAAAATAAATTTATTATTAAAAAAATAAATAAAAAATAAAAAAACAAAATAAAAAATAGACTTTTGTCATATTTACATACTTCTTTACCATTTCCAGATCTTCTCATTCTTCCTTATTAATTCAGGTTTCCATCTGACATATTTTCTCTTGATATGAAGAATTTTCTTTAGCGTGACTTTTTGTATAGGTCTGCTGGCAACAAATTGTCTCTCATCTTTTATGAATATTAAGGTGCCTGTTGTATCTTTCTTCTTGAAGTTTATTTTCACTAGATATGGAATTCTAGCTTGACAGTTTGTTTTTCTTTAAGAAGAACTTTAAAAATTGCATTTCACTGACATGGTATCCATTGTTTCTGATAAACAGTCAACCACCATTCTTGTCACTCCTTGGATCTGTCTTTTTCCCTCTACTGCTTTTAAGATTTTCTTTCCAGGAGTGCCTGGGTGGCTCAGTCAGTTAAGCGTCTGACTCTTTTTTTTAAATTTTTTTTATAAGCTTTTATTTCAGTGATCAAAAGAATGCAGTAAATGGAATCTATACTGATTACCATTAGGCATGCACCCCTACCTGAAACTGCTGTTAGCTTTTGACTGGCCTAAATCTTTATAACTTATTTAGGCACATCTTTGAATTTTTTGGACCCTGATATATAGGGTTAGTAAGCTTCTTCCTTGTGGCAGTTTAGTACTGAGAATTATGCTCACTGGCTAGATTCTTTTATATCTAAAGGTCTCTAGACACTCAGGCTACCTGTACTACCTTGAGACCATACCTTATACATTAAAGTAAATCACAGCATAAGGGAAGGAGATAATCTAGAAAGCTGAGTGTATGGTATTAACATCCCATAGATTTCTTTCCAGCACTGATAGTCAAAACACTAGATAAAGAGACCTATAGTTAAGTACCAAATTACTTTTCTCCACCTGCTAGCCTTTCTGAGAGACACAAAGATGTATCAATCTCCCCAGAAATCTGAAATGAATCCACACAAATGACAGATTTTACTTTATGTGGTCCCACTATCAAATTAGAGAAAGCAGTTCCACTATCAAAATTATAGGGAGCAGTTTATGGGACTTTGAGAAAGCATAGTCCCATATGCAGTAATATGCATCTAGTAGTTTTCCCATTCATCTGTCAATTGTTTTCACAAGATTAGCATTAAAAAAACACAATTAAATACATATATGACCCTCAACCCCCCCCCCCCCCAAAAAAATTGGTCTTTGTTCATTCTCAGATGACAGGATGTTCCAAGAGTGACAGAGGTGGGAGCCAATCCCCCCCATAGCCTTTTTCTTCAACTATCCCATCAACCGTTCTTCATTTCTTGAACTACCTTCCTTTTCCAAAGAGGTAATGCTGAGATCAGTCAGAAAAGCTTTCTGAGAAAACTGGCTTGGATTTCTGGGTCTGTTCCAGTCGATTCAAGATGAATTGTCAAGTCAATTCAGATATTTTTGTTACCCTGATGATTCAACTCCATAGACATTAATACCCAAACACTGCAATAATCGCAGAGAATGTACAAATCCCCCTGATTTTCATTTCTTCCTCCACTGTCTGTCACTTTTCTGAGCACATTACTGATACAGATGTCAGTTGAGGTTGGGAGAGAAATTTATAAAAGTGAGCAATTTATTTTTGTGTTTGGGGCTTTTTTAGATTCCAGTCTGTCCACAGTTTAGAGCTTCATTCTTGTCTCTACCAAATATCTCAATCTATGGTAGGATCACTCCTCCATGTGCCCATATCCAGACCAGTAACCTGCTACAGATATAAAAAAAAAGAAAATTTTATTCCTCTCTGGAGCTCAGTAATAAGATTTCTTTTGCTTCTTTGCTCTTTAGAAGTCTCATAGAAAAGTATAATTTTTGTTTTGCACTTTTCTGTTGTTTATTATACATGAGCAACATTCTTCTACAAGCTAACCACCATCAGTACTCTGTAGTCTCATGATTTGATTTTGAGAATATGCTTATGTTTATAAATTTTTTCATTTTCCCCTTTGTTAATTAACTATAGTTTCTTTATTATTTTTTATAATAATTTTTTTATTGGTGTTCAATTTGCCAACATACAGAATAACACCCAGTGCTCATCCCGTCAAGTGCCCCCCTCAGTGCCCATCACCCATTCACCCCCACCCCCCGCTCTCCTCCCCTTCCACCACCCCTAGTTCATTTCCCAGAGTTAGGAGTCTTTCTGTTCTGTCTCCCTTTCTGATATTTCCCACACATTTCTTCTCCATTCCCTTCTATTCCCTTTCACTATTATTTATATTCCCCAAATGAATGAGAACATATAACAATGGAATATTACTCAGCCATTAGAAATGACAAATACCCACCATTTGCTTCAACGTGGATGGAACTGGAGGGTATTATGCTGAGTGAAGTAAGTCAATCGGAGAAGGACAAACATTAACTATAGTTTCAATTGCTCATTTCTATTTTCCCTTGGGTATGTAACTGTTTCATATTAATTTATTCAAGATCCTTGTGTATTAAGTAAATTAATATTTTATCATTTATATTAATTTTTAGTTAATAGCTGGGGTTTTTTAATGCATGGATGCTCCCTTGTACCATCTGGAGTAGGGAGGTATTCAGTTCAATTTCCATGCAAGCCTCTATAATTGTGGCGAAAATCTGCACATCCATAATGTGGCAGACAGATTTTCATCATACTTTATCTTTTGCCTACAAATATATTTTTAGCATGTCAAATGTAGCTATTTTTCTTTTTATTTCCTATTTTTACATGATACTTCACTGATCTTTGTAGATTGTAAAACTGTACCTACATTTTATCACTATTTTTGGCTTTATTTTATTCCGTTTTCCAATAAAGCTGACAGGTTCTTCTAGGATCTTTGCATATAGGGTTCCAAATTCTAAGTATCAAATGTACTCCTGTAAAACTTGAATTTAGAAAAAAATAATTGGAGAGAGCAGCAGTAACACTAAAGGTATTCTATATCATCTTCCCATTCCCAGACCATGGCTTGTTGATATCGGCCTTCAGTCAGAAACTGGCAAAATGACTTCTTGTTTCCCCACTCCCCTGATTATTGCAGCAATAGATCACTTGGCAGGTTATTTTTATACTGTTTTTCTGGCAATCATGTCTGAAAGCCTAGCATAGAAAATAATCTTCTATACCTTAAAAGATTTTGCAAGTACCTAATTTCTAACATTAAACCCCATTATATTTAAAATAACTAATTTATGTAATCTCTAATAGAATCTATACTACCAAATAACTGATTATCATCATGAGTGAAATCAACTGAAGGCAAGGTTTAACATACAAGGAAGATTTGTAAACACCCATTAGTAATAATCATGAAGCTCTGCAAAAAAATCAAATGAAGTAATTTCACAACATTTTCCTATAAAGCCAATTATCTTCTTTTCTTACCCATTTGACAAATTTGGGGGTGAGGAATAAATAAATATATGTGCATTAGGGAGAGAGAATAATATTAGAGGCATCAAAACAAGTCTACAGAATTACATTTGGCTCTTAATAGTGTTTTGCAGTTTATTGATCTCTGGCCAGAATCCTGACATTGCTCTAAACCATAGAAGAAACAGTTGTGAATGAGTGAGACTCTCTTGCTTAAAATATTAACAAACATTCTTATAGCAATTAGAATAAAGCTCTTTATCTAAGCCTAACACACCTTAGTGATTTGAATCTTACCATAATATAAATTTATCCCCTAAATCTCTCACAATTATTCATCATACTCCAGCTGAGAAATGGATGTTTATTTTATAATCTTTAAACATATCAAGTTTATGCCCTAATTATGCATAACTCTACCTCATTGCCTACAACAGTACCTGACAAATGAGAAGTACTCAGTGAAGAACAGTATTTGTTAAGTGAATGTATTATTTACAGTAAGAATTCTCTCTCTTGACTTCCTATTATTAAATCTTTCAGCAGACCACATGCCGACTCAATAACCTCCTCATGGAAGTTTTCACTTCCTGGTTGCGAAGGGTATAAATCACAGGATTCAACAAAGGAAAGATCACTGTGTGAAAGAAGGAAACTACCTTGTCAGCTGGTAAAGCCCTGAAGGGGCGAGTGTAGATGAAGATGGCAGGCCCAAACATGAGAAGTATGATCATGACATGAGTGGTACACGTGGACAGTGCTTTGCTCTTCCCTTCACAAGCAGACCCATGTACATGGCAGAGGATGACTGCATAGGAAGACAAGAGCCCCAAGAAGCACAGGAGAGTGAGCAGACCACTATTGAAGACCATCAGAAGCTCCACCACAAAGGTGTCTGTGCAGGCCAGCTTGATGACCTGCGGCACATCACAGAAGAAGTTATCCAGTCGGTTTGGGCCACAGAAGGGCAAGCGGAGGATGAGGGCCACCTGGATAATGGAGTGGACAAAGCCTCCAAGCCACAGAGCCAATAGCAAGGCATAGCAGGCTCTAGGGTTCATGACAGTTGAATAGTGTAAAGGCCGACAGATGGCGATGTAGCGGTCAAAGGCCATCACAACAAGGAGTAATCCTTCCCCTCCTCCAAGGAAGTGCAAGAAAAAGAGCTGAGTGATGCAACCCCTGTAGGAGATTACCTTCTTCTCAGAAAGGAAGTCCACCAGCATCCTGGGAGCCACAATGAAGGAGTAGGATGCATCCAGGAAAGCCAAGTTGCCCAGAAAGAAGTAGAGGGGGGCTGTGAGGCCAGGATCTGTTCTGATGGTGAGGATGATGAGGAAATTTCCAGGGAGGATGATGAAATAGAAGATTAAAACTAGCACAAAGACCAGGAGCTGAATATTTCGAGACTGGGTTAGACCAAGAAGGATGAATTCTTTCACCACTGTGCTATTTTCTGCCTCCATCTCCTCTGCCTAAAGAATATCAGAGGTAGATAATTTAATTTCATTTCTTGCATGTAGCTCATAGTTCTAAAACTAAAAGCAGCATATGTCACATATGTTACACCATCACTTCCCCATCACCTAAGAAATCTTTTCTAATCATTCTTCTTCTACATTTCATATCTACCAACACCCTGGTTTGCAGCCACCCTCTTCTGCTTCTTCCTGTGCTTCTATTTCACTGTTCTCTCACATGGGACTCTGGAATGTCCCTGCCCTGGACTTGTTTATGATTTGCATGAGGCATAAGAAAAGGTCAGTGATTGAGAAGAAACTTAACCTCTGTTATCAAGTTCTTCAGGTTTTTATTTGAATGGGAGTAGAGCTGGAGACTTCCAGCACAGAGGAATGACAGAGTTTTTTAAGGTAACAGAAATTTTGCATATCTTGACTGTAATGGTTACAAGTGTTCGTTCTATCACCAAAACTTACTAAACTATACAAAAGTTGGTACATTTAATTTATGCAAATTATAACTTAGTCATGCTGAAGTAAGAAGTTAAAAAAAAACTATTTACTTGAAATATTTCCTTTTCCTGTATATAATATCAACTCATTCACATGATCTAAAAAAAAAATTCCTGGTTACTCTGGAGAAAAGAGATCTGAGATTTATCTGTACAATGGCCTCTAAACTGGGAATGTGGTTGCCCAACACATATGATAATTTATTGGTATGAAAATAATAATGGAATTTATATTCATGTTTTTTTTTATATATTCATGTTTTTATATCCCATTCCTTGAAGTTCTATTTTTGAAAATTTTATACTTTATGTAGAGTCATGGTATAATTGAACATAAAATATACAAATAAAATATAGATGTTGCTTGTGCATATTCAAAATGGTTCATTACTGAAATGAAAAAATTTAAAAGCTTGAAAACATTTGAATTAGAGAAAAATGCTAGTGATTTAAAATAATATTTCACAGGGGTTCCTGGGTGGCACAGTCAGTTAAGTGTTTGACTCTTGGTTTCTGCTCAGGAAGTGATCTTGGAGTTTTGAGATCCAGCCCCACATCAGACTCTGTGAATAACAGTCTTCTTGAGATTCTCTCTCCTTCTCTCCCTCTGCCCCTCCAGCTCATGGTCGCTTGCTCTATCAAATCTTTAAAAAGAACAAAAGAACAACCAAAAAACCCCCATTTTAAAAACCCCAAAGCATATTTCACATGCTTTCAGTTGCATAGTACAGTTGTTATTATTTTTTTAATTTTATTTATTTATTCATTCATTAGAGACACAAAGAAGCAGAGGCAAAGGCAGAGGAAGAAGCAGACTCCTTTCGGGGAGCCTGATGGAGGACTCAATCCCAGGACTCTGGGATCATGACGTGAGCCAAAGGCAGATGGTCAACCACTGACCAACCCAGGTGCCCCTGTACGCTTGTTTTTAAATAGTGTTGTGGAATATGGAGTGTAGAGAGGAGAGCAAAAAGAGTCCACTAACTAAATGTAAGATGAGATGGAATTAAAGAGGGAAAGAAGGAAGAGAAAAGCAATAAAGTTCCAAATTGAGAAACCAAAGGAAATTTTTACAAATGGCACATCTATTCAAAACATCAAAATAGCTGCTTTTTGTATGTCTAAACCTAGATAGAATAATTGGTAGCAGAGGTTTCCATGTATAGTCTAAATAGGAAGTTATAAAAGAGGTACTTTACATCACAAAGGCACATATATGCATGTGTGCACGCGCACACACACACACACACACACACACACACACACATGCAGTTTCCTAAGCAAAATTGAAGCACAGAAATTTATAATGGCATCATCCAAATCAGTTCTCCCTTCCTTCCTCCCTCCATCCTTCCCTCCCTGTTCTGCTTCAATAGTTGTCTTTCTTTCTGTTCATAAAACCTGCTGTTAGAAAAATGAATCAGGGATCTTTCTATATTAACTCCTAAGTAGTGTGCATCTTTCACACTATTATACAGTGCTTATTTCATAGTCTTTCAACATTGATGCTATCTTTAATAGATAGAATAAAACTTTAAGTAGCTCTAAAGTTAGAGCTGCAGGCTCTTCCACTATATTCTGTGTTTTATTTCCTATCATAAACTTCTGTTCTTCTATTAGCCCTTTAACAGATGGGATTCATTACCATCTAACATCCCTCACTTCTCTCAATTAATATGTGGTATATAAATTTACCATCAAGTATTAACATCCCCAAGACTATTGGTTTTTTTTTTTTTTAAAAAGGCTTTGCATATCCCCTAAAAAGTAATTTTAAACATCAGGAAGAACTAGAGCTATATTTTTGAGAACAGATAAAATGTGTTGCTGTATCACTAAATTAACACCTCATATATTAGTCTCTTTCTACTATAATTTTGACCATTGCAGACCACAACAGCAAATGCCCCATCTGAAGAATTGTAATATGTTTCCATTTATTCCTTCTTTCTATTCTCCACAAATATGAAGACAAAAACATTTACTTCTCTAGCAATCCAATACTACTCTCACACAGCAGACATTACCACATAATGGAACAATTACTGATTATTCCTACCTCTGTTCTTAAATATCTCTTCTCACAGAGGAGCCTCTTACACTTTGAAATACACAGCCAATTTATGATGCAATGGAGAGTGTACTTTGGGAATTTGAAAGCTAACAAAGGCATAGAATGCTTTCAATGGGAATTATTAGAATGCCAACAAGATATAATCAGAGATTATACTTGAGATCTGTTATGTACAAACATTCAAATACAAATCAGTTAAACAGATACTGTATCACTTCTGGGACTTAAAATCAACATTCCATCAGTGACAGAGATAATGCAATGGCCAACATATTTTTTAGGTCTCAGTGATAGAAAGTCACAGGAAATTATATTTTCTACTGCAATTCAAAAAGAGAAAAATAGTGTAATTGAGAGTAAATCATTGCAATACATAGGAAAAAATATTGTAGGAAAAAATATTGTGGTCATGTAGGTGGTAAATACATTAGATTCATCATTATTTCTGGTAACAAGAAGATAGGCAAAGACAAAATAAATGATACTCGTAAAGTCTCCTTTACATAGTCCTTCCATGTAAAGAGAAGATGTTCTCCAACTAGATCCTGTTATACCCTTGGTATTTGTTGTTTTCATTTTAGACATAATTGCCTCCTATGCCCTGCTAAAACAATAACGAAGAACTATTTCTTTTTCAACTAAATATTAAACAGAAGGAAAATAATTAAGAATCATGTAGAAGGCAACATAATTTAAATTTTAGTAGATCTGATTTTGTTTTAAAGAGAAAGAATTTCAAACTATTTTAAAAATTAAAATACTAGACATAAAATGTTTTGTTAAAGAATACAGTACATAATCAAAGACATTTCATTCTCATATAATCATAGTAGGGAACTTTAACATCTCAGTTACACCAATGGACAGATTATCCAAACAGAAAATCAACAAGGTAAACAGTAGTTTTGAATGGCACACTGGACCAGATGGATTTAATATATATATTCAGAACATTCTATCCTAAAACAGCAGAATACTCATTCTTTTTAAGTGCACACAGAACATTCTCCAAAACAGATCACATATTAGGCCACAAAGCAAGCTTCAAAAATTTTTTTTAAAAAATCAGTCATACCATGTATCTTCTGACCAAAACACTGTAGAACTGGAAATCAACCACAAGCAAAAGTTTGGAAAGACCACAAATACATGGAGGTTAAATAACATGCTAACAAAAAATGGGTCAGCCATGAAATCAAAGAAGAAATAAAAAATTATATAGAAACAAATGAAAATTAAAACATAATGATCCAAAATCATTGAGAGGCAGCAAAAGTGGTTTTAAGATGGAAGTTTATAGCAATACAGGCCAACCTCAAGAAGTAAGAAAAATCTAAAATAAACAACCTAACCTGACACCTAAAGGACCTAGGAAAAGAACAACAAGCAAAACCCAAACTGATCAAAAGAGAAGAAATAATAAAGATTAGAGCAGAAATAAATGATCAAAGACTGAAAAACAATAGAACACATCAATGAAACCAGGATTTTGTTCTCTGAAAAGATCAACAAAATTGATAAACCTCTAGCCAGACTCATCAAAAAGAGGAGAGACAGAAAGGACTCAAATAAATAAAATCACTAATGAAGAGGAGAAATAACAACCAAGATCCAGAAATACAAAGGATTGTCACAGAATATTACAAAAACCCATATTCCAACAAATTGGACAACTTAGAAGAAATGGATAAATTCTTAAAAACATATAATATACCAAAACTAAAGCAGGAAGAAATGGAAAATTTGAACATTATGAGCAATGAAATTGAATTGGTAATCAAAAAACTACCCCTCCACCTCCCAAAAAAGGTCCAGGACCTGACAGCTTCACAGACAAATTCTACCAAAAATTTAAACAAGAGTTAATATCTATTTTTCTCTAACTATTCCAAACAATAGAAGAGGAAGTAAACTTCCAAATTCATTCTATGAGGCCAGACACCAAAATCAGATAAAGATACCACTAAAAAGAGAACTATAGGCCAATATCTCTCATGAATATAGATGCAAAAATCCTCAACAAAATATTAGAAAACTGAATCTAATAATATATTATTAAAAATCATACACCACAATCAAGTGAGGTTTATTCCCAGTATGCAAGGATGCTTTAATATTCACAAAGAATTCAGCATAATATTTCACATTAACAAGAGAAAGGATAAGAACCATAGGTGAAACAGGAATCCATCAAAATCCTAAAGAACACAAGCAGCAACTTCTTGCTAGATATGTCTTCAAAGGCAAGAGAAACAAAAGCAAAAATGAACTATTGGAATTTCATTAAAGATAAAAAGCTTTTGCACAACAAAGGAAACAGTCAAAACCAAAAGCCAACAGAATCAGAGATGATATTTACAAATGTCTTATCAGATAAAGGGCTCATATCCAAAATCTATAGAGAACTTATCAAACTCAATTCCCAAAAAACAAAAAAATCCAGTCAAGAAATAGGCAGAAGACATGAACAAACACTTCTCCAAAGAAACCAAGCAATTAGCCAATGACACATGAGAGAATGCTCAACTTCACTTGGCATCAGGGAAATACAAATCAAACCACAATGAAATATCAGCTCACATCAGTCACAGTGGCTAAAATTCACAACTCAGGAAACAACAGACATTGGTGAGGATGCAGAGAAAGGGGAACCCTCTTACACTGTTGGTGGGACTGCAAACTGGTACAGCCACTCTGGAAAATGGTATGGAGGTTCCTCAGGAAGTTGAAAATACAGCTACACTGTGATCCAGCAATTCAACTACTTGGTATTTATCTAAAGGATACAAAAATGCTGATTCAAAGGGGCACACGCACCCCAATGTTTATCAGCACTATCAACAATAGCCAAACTATGGAAAGAGCCCAGATATCCATCAACTGATGAATGGATACATAAGATGTGGTATATATATTACAATGGGATGTTAGCCATCAAAGAGAATGAAGTTTTTCCATTTGCAAGGACATGGGTGGAACTAGAGGGTATTATGCTAAGTGAAATAAGTCAGAGAAAGACAAATACCATATGATTTCACTCATATGTGGAACTTAAGATAGGAAACAGATGGAGATACCTGGGTGGCTCAGTTGGTTAAGCATCCAACTCTTGAATTCAGCTCAGGTAATGATACCAGGGTCCTTGTATCAATGTCCCCACCCCATCCTGGCAGTTTCCTGCTCAGTAGGGATTTGCTTATCTCCCTCTCCCTCTACCCCTCTCCCTTCTTGTTCTGTCTCTTTCTCTTAAATAAATAAATAAATAAATATTTAAATAAAGAAATGGATGAACATAGGGGAAGAGAAGGGAAAGTAAAATAAGATAAAAACAAAGAGGGAAGCAAACCATAAGAGACTTAGAGAACAAACAGAGTTACTGGAGGGGAGGGGAGTAGGGGATCAGCTAAATGGATGATGGGTTTTAGAGGGTACTTGTGATGAGACTGGATGTTCTATGTAAGTGATGAATCACTAAACTCTACTCCTGAAACAAATAATGCAATATATGTTAACTAACTTGAATTTAAAGTGAAAAAATTAATATCCATATTTAAATGGACCTATGCAGTTTAAACCAGTGTTACTTGAGGGTCAACTGTATAATTTTATAAAGATATATTTTAAAATAACAAAAATGATAATGTGTCTAACAATAAATCCATTAAATAATTGATTTCCTGTCAAAAAAAGAAACAATGAAATATGGGCAGAAAACTCCCCATCTTAGAGTTATGTTATAGCCTTTGCCACCACAGACTGTAAAATGTAAGGTTTTTTCATGACCATATATAGATATAGCGAGGGACCTTGCCTTCTAATGCTTGCTTAACATTCTAATGCTTAACATTCATAATCAACCCATAACCCATAAAAAATTACACAATCTTAGAAACTACAATCATGAACCAGTTGGCCTTAGAGTGTCAGCAGTGTAGCCCTGAACATAGCAAAAAAAAAAAAAAAAAGAAAAGAAAGAGAAAAGAGATTCCTGTTCCGGGGAACTTTACATTCAAATACATGGATAAGAAAATAAACAAACACACCAGAAAGGAAATATCTGATGATATGAGTGAGTGCTATGTCACTCTTAAGAGTGACATACTGGAAAGGGATGGGGATGAGGCTGCTGTGCTATGTGAGCTGGCCAGGAGAGCCTTTCTGAGCACGTGGCATTTCAACAGATATCTGGATACCTAGAATTATCCCACTCTATGAAGATTTGAAGCAAGAGCTGATAGAAGGCTATGAAGCAGGAAGAGAACGGTGTACCAAGAAACAGAAAGGAGGAGAAAGAAGCAGAAAGGCCACTGTGACGAGAGAGTAGTGACCAAATAGGAAAAAAAAAGTATTAGGCAAGAGAGAGAGGAAGAGCCAGATATAGATCAGAAGGCAACTGGTCATCATTCTATTTGAAATGTTATAAACAGAAGAGCCCCAATATCTGATTTACATTTTTAAAAGATTATTTTGGTTAGAGTAAAGAATGGGTTATAGAAACCAAGAGTGGAAGCAAAGAGACCAGTTAGGAGCATTTGAAGTACCATAGACAAGAGATGATGGTAGGTTAGGCTAGGAGGTGGAACAAGACGTGGAGGGACAGTTGTATACTGAAGATATGTTTAGGAGAAATAGTCAAGGGGACTTGTTGATGGAGTGGATATGAGAAGTGATGAAGCAAAAATAAGTCCTGGAATTGTGACTGGCATAAGCGTGTGGATGGTTGTATAACTTACAAATATGAAGATAACTGGAAAAGATAAGGTTTAGAAATCAGACCTTCTGCTTTAAACATATTTGATTTTTGTCTTTTTAAAAATAAATAGTATATGCATATGTTTCAAAAATAAAAGTTTTAAAATAATTTGTACAGTGAGAAATCTCCCCATCTCAGTCCTCCATGGGTCTATTTCTCCTCACACCACACAACAAAAAGGTAATATTAATCTCTGTTGCACCCATCAAGAAATTATATGTATTTGCAAACAAGCATGAAAATAATTGACTTTATTTCTTAAAAAAATCAGTTACCTGTGAAGGAATTTTCCTCTGCAGGTTAACATCAGACTTGTTTCAATAACAACATCAAAAGTTTATTAGTTTTTAGGTGGAGCAATATTTTCAAAAACTTCACAAAAGTGCTCTACAAAGATTTTATATTAAGCTAAGCTATCTCTCAAGTCTCAAAACCATTTTAAACATGTACTAATCCAGAAAATCAGATTCATGAATTTTTCCTGTGTAATGTTTTAGAGAACAAATTTCATCCACCCAATGAAAATTAAGGAATCTTCAGCAAAAGGATAAGACAGGACAGTAGTATCCTTTGGAGTGGAGAGGAAAAAGAATGGAATTACTGGGCAATATAACATACTCCAAAGGTAATGATCATACCCTTATTTTTTAAAGGAGTGATAGGTGTGTCTGGGTTTATATTATTATAATTTTTTGAAAAATTTTTAATCTATATTCAATTTATTTATTTTTCTTTTATAATAATAAAATTATTTTTATTGGTGTTCAATTTGCCAACATACAGAATAATACCCAGGGCTCATCCCATCAAGTGCCCCCCTCAGTGCTCGTCACCCATTCACCCCCACCCCCCACCCTCCTCCCCTTCCACCACCCCTAGTTCGTTTCCCAGAATTAGGAATTTTTATGTTCTGTCTCCCTTTCTGATATTTTCTACCTATTTCTTCTTCCTTCCCTTCTATTCCCTTTCACTATTATTTATATTCCCCAAATGAATGAGAACATATAATGTTTGTCCTTCTCCGATTGACTAATTTCACTCAGCATAATACCCTCCAGGTCCATCCACATTGAAGCAAATGGTGGGTATTTGTCATTTCTAATGGCTGAGTAATATTCCATTGTATACATAAACCACATCTTCTTTATCCATTCATCTTTTGATGGACACCAAGGCTCCATCCACAATTTCTTACGTAATTGGCTATTGTGGACATTGCTGCTATAAACATCGGGGTGCGGGTGTCCCGGCGTTTCATTGCATCTGTATCTTTGGGGTAAATCCCCAACAGCGCAATTGATAGGTCAAGTAAGATTTATTCCAGGGACACAAGGCTGGTTCAACACTCGTAAAACAATCAATGTCATTCATCATATCAGCAAGAGAAAAACCAAGAACCATATGATCCTCTCATTAGATGCAGAGAAAGCATTTGACAAAATACAGCATCCATTCCTGATCAAAACTCTCCAGAGTGTAGGGATAGAGGGAACATTCCTCAGCATCTTAAAAGCCATCTACGAAAAGCCCACAGCAAATATCATTCTCAATGGAGAAGCACTGGGAGCCTTTCCCCTAAGATCAGGAACACGACAGGGATGTCCACTCTCACCACTGCTATTCAACATAGTACTGGAAGTCCTCGCCTCAGCAATCAGACAACAAAAAGACATTAAAGGCATTCGAATTGGCAAAGAAGAAGTCAAACTCTCCCTCTTCGCTGATAACATGATACCCTACTTAGAAAACCCAAAAGACTCCTCCCCAAGATTGCTAGAACTCACAGCAATTTGGCAGTGTGGCAGGATACAAAATCAATGCTCAGAAGTCAGTGTCATTTCTATACACTAACAATGAGACTGAAGAAAGAGAAATTAAGGAGTCAATCCCATTTACAATTGCACCCAAAAGCATAAGATACCTAGGAATAAACCTAACCAAAGAGGTAAAGGATCTATACCCTAAAAACTATAGAACACTTCTGAAAGAAATTGAGGAAGACACAAAGAGATGGAAAAATATTCCATGTTCATGGATTGGCAGAATTAATATTGTGAAAATGTCAATGTTACCCAGGGCAATTTACACTTTTAATGCAATCTCTATATTCAATTTAATTAACATATAGTGTATTATTAGTTTCAGCAGTAGCATTTATGATTCATCAGTTGCATGTAACACCCAGTGCTCATTACTCAAGTGCCCTCCTTAATGACCATCCCCTAATTACCCCATCCCCCCACTCACCTCCCTTCCAGCAACCCTCAGTTTGTTTCCTAGAGTTAAGAGTCTCTTATGAATGTCTCCCTCTGTTATTATCTTATTTTTCCTTTCCTTTCTTTATGTTCCCCTGTGTTATCTGTTTTGTTTTTTAAATTCCACATATGGGTGAGATCATATGGTATTTGTCTTTCTCTTACTGACTTATTTCACTTAGCATAATACCCTCCAGTTCCAACCACATTGTTGCAAATGACAAAATTTCATTCTCTTTGATGGTTGAGTAATATTCATATATATGTTTATAAATATAAATATATACCACACCTCTATCCATCCATCTGTTGATGGACACCTAGGCAATTTCCATAGTTTGGCTATTGTTGATAGCACTGATAAACATCGGGGTGCATGTGCCCCTTTAAGTCAGCATTTTTCTATCCTTTAGATAAATACCGAGTAGTTGAATTGCTGGATCACAGTGTAGTTGTATTTTCAACTTCCTGAGGAACCTCCATACCGTTTTCCAGGGTAGTTGTACCAGTTTGCAGTCCCATCCACAGGGTAAGAGGGCTCCCCTTTCTCTGCATCCTCACCAACGTCTGTTGTTTCCTGAGTTGTGAATTTTAGCCACTGTGACTGATGTGAGCTGATATTTCATTGTGGTTTGATTTGTATTTCCCTGATGCCAAGTGAAGTTGAGCATTCTCTCATGTGTCATTGGCTAATTGCTTGTCTTCTTTGAAGAAATGTCTGTTCATGTCTTCTGCCTAATTCTTGACTGATTTTTTTTGTTTGTTTTTTGGGAGTTGAGTTTGATAAGTTCTTTATAGATTTTGAATGCAAGCCCTTTATCTGACAAGATATTTGAGAATATTTTCTCCCACTCTGTCAGTTGCCTTTTAGTTTTGTGAACTATTTCCTTTGCTATGAACACACTTTTTATAATAAAGTTTAGAGCAAAAATCAATTATACAGAAATAAAAAAAAAACAATAGAACAAATCAGTGAAACTAGAAGCTGGTTCTTTGAAAGATTAATTAATAATATTGATAAACCTTTAGAAAGATAGTGGACCCAAATAAATAAAATCATGAATGAAAGAGGAGAAATTACAACCTATACCAAAAAATACAGTTACAAGGGAATTATTATGAGGATTTATATGCCAACAAATTAGGCAGTCTGGAAGAAATGGATAAATTCCTAGAAACATATAAACTACCAAAAATGAAACAGGAAGAAATAAGAAACCTGAACATATCCAGAATTAGCAAAGAAATTGAATCAGTAATCAAAAGTCTCCAAACAAACAAGATTCCAGGGCTGGATGGCTTCCCAGGTAAATTCTGCCAAACATTTAAAGAAGAATTAATACCTATTCTGAAACTGTTCCAAAAATAGAAATGAAAGAAAAACTTCCAAACTTGTTCTGAGGCCAGCATTACCTTGATCCCAAAGCCAAAGACCCCACTAAAAAGGAGAATTACAGACCAATATCCCTGATGAACATGGATGCAAAAATACATTATTATAACTTCTGTCCTTAGCATCTGTCTTTAATTGGTGATATGACTCCATAAATAAGGGGAAAAAAACCCTCCATAACAAGATTTTATTTAAGGAAGTAAAAAAATGGGAGAAAGCTTATAGTAATTGCTTCCAATGTCATTTCTAGAAGCCAAAGTCTCTTATTAAAACTGTAATTAAATAATTGAAGTATAAGTAATAGAAAAGTAAAGAATTATAAAACTTTTGAGATGTTTGGGTGGTGCAGTGATTGACTATCTGCCTTCAGCTCAGACGATGATCCCAGAGACCCAGGATCGAGTCCCACTTCGGGCACCCCACAGGGAGCCTGCTTCTCTGTGTCTCTGCCTCTCTCTCTGTGTCTCTCATGAATAAATAAATAATATCTTTAAAAATAAAGAATTATATAGCTTTGTGCAGTGGCAGTATCGTAGCCAATGAGGTTTATCCGAGGCGCGATTATTGCTAATTAAAAATAAAGAATTATAAAACTTTTAATCACTAAAATTTGAGTTGAAGAAGAGGAAAAGAGGGTATATACTTATTTTATCTTTGCTCATAACATGAACCTAATAGTTATTATCTAAAAATTCCAGAAATAGTTTTATTAAATGGTTATAAACCCTGGAAATGTGCTGTCCAGTGTGGTGGCCACCAGCTACAACATGACTATTGAGCACTTGAAATGTGACTACAAACTGAGGAAATGAATCTTAAATTTTATTAGTTAAAGTTTTAAGTCATGTGTAGCCAGTGTATTGGATAGCACAGCTCTAGAATAATACAAGAACCTTAACTCATTTAACTTAATAGTCTTTTCAATTTATGTGCCATTTTTCATTTTAACCTCTTTGTTTTTTTCAGTGTTCTGGAACGTCACCCAAACCTGCAATAGGCTTTATATGAGAAATAAACTTCTGATGTATAACACCTATGAAATTTTTCTGTTATTTTTGTGGCATAGCCTGTTAAAACTCAAAATTAAAAGTAAATCACTATCCTCACCATATTCCAGAGAAATATGGACTGGTACATTTAACTCCAATCACACAACTCTTGACTTATGTAAATCTTATTTTTGTGAACTTTAGTACTTAATCTTTTCCTAGACTTCAGACATTTGTTTGTCACTCTTGGTAGTTAATACAGTAGATGTTTGTTTAGATTTACCACATACTTGCCTTCTTTTTCTGTCATCTCAAATCTCCTAGCTGGGATCATTTTCTTGTCTCAGGTATAGCCTATGAAATTTCTCTTGTTTATTTGTTAGCATCAAACTTCGCTTCTGTTTTTCTAGGAGTTTTTATTTTATTCTCACTAAGTTGAAGCTTATTTTTATCTCTGAACACTAAATATAATTTTTCATTGGTTTACATTTTTGCTGTTAAAGCAGTCTGCTGTTAACTGCCTTTCCCTTGAGAGTAATCTCTGGTTTTGTATTCAGACACTTTCAACATCTGCTCAGTTGTCCTTATGGATTTTATTATGTTTCTCAGTGTGTATTTTAAAAAAAATTTATCCTCCTAATATTTTGGTGGGATCCTTGAGTATGGACATTGGTGTCTTTTGTTAGTTTGGGAAATTTTTCAGCTTTGCCTCTCCAAAGTTGCCTTTGCCACATATCCTCTCCTCCAGAAACTCTGAACTTTCATTCAGTTCTCAATGTCTCTTACCATCTCTTTCATCCTTTCTATCCCATTTTTCTTCTGCCTGCTTTGCCGGTTACTTATCCAGCTCTACATTCTAACTTCCCTTTCTCTCTGGATATGTCTAGTTTGTATTCAGAAACAACTATAGAATTTTTTAACCGAATCTAGTTCTTTCTTTCGTATAATTTTCCTATTTGTTTTTATAGTGTCCTCCTTTTTCATATTTCCACCCCTTTTTTATTTCTTGAAAAAATGCTAAGTGTATGCAATTTATATTCTGTAATTGTTTTGTGCTTTTGATTCTTCTTTCCCTTCTTCTGGCTTTCACTCACAGAACTTAATTTTCTTGTGTGATCACTGATGTCAGACTGTAAGCTTATTTTTTATCTGTAGAATAATTTAAGTCCTGGAATAATGGCAGCCTCTGCCATAGTGTATTTGTAGTTCCTTCTATCAGGAGGCATTACCTCTCTGGAATCAGAAACTGTGAATAAAATTATCAGCTAGCAGTGATTCAGACTACTCAATAGTATAAAATCAAACTCAAAAAATATATGTGATCCCACTTATAGTTCATAATTCTTTTTTCTCTTTATAGCCTTTTGGATGATGATTTAAAAAAAAATCTATTTCACTGTTAACCTGAGATGATATCTTTTGAGATCTCAGCTTGTTGTAAAGGATTTCCCTGTATGAGCCCTGGACATTGTCACCTATCCATCTGTGTCCCTACCATCTGGTGGCCTTAAAAACAGAAAAAAAAATCTTCACAAAAACTGATTTCCATTCACCACTTATTTCTTGGGGATTCCAATTTCATTTGATTTCTAGATTCTCAGTATTCTAACTAACCAAAGTATTTCAAAAATGTTTATCAAACATGTGTATTTGGTTTTAGTCACAGGTTCAGAAAAGGTCTCTAATGTGCCACCAGATGGAAATGGAATGAAGCTCTATCATTTCTGCATTATCAAGATGTGGCATTTCATACTGCCCAATCATGTAAATCACTACATCAGTTCAGCCTTGATATAGTTTAATATATTTCATATTCAGTACTTTTCTTTCTGTCCTAGTTTCTCAGTCTTCATGAGTGACTAAAGTTTATTCTGAGTTTCATCAAGTTCTCAGAAATAACATTCCTAGAATTTTGTTTAATATTTAAAACAGTTGGTAGACTTTTAAACTAAATTAAATGCCAGTTTTTGCTGGATATAACATCTGATATTTACACTTACTTATCTGAAGACTTTTTTTTTTTTGAGAGGTTAAGTAATTTATTCCAGTGTCACAAAATCCTGAATTTCAAACCTGAAATGCAAATGATAAGCTATACAAACTGAAGTACCTTGTAAAATACTGAGAAGCAAGGATGCCAGAGTGTTCTTTGGGACTGCATTCAAACTGATGAGGGGTTAAAAAAACTTAAGGATGGCAGAAATGGACTAGGGAAAGAGGATGCCTGTATTACGAGGGACCTAGGGGTTGGGGAGGAAAGTTGAAGAATAAATTGAGAATGTGTAAAAGAGTAAGGAAAGTGACAAATGGGCCACATGCTAGACAGAAAAAAATGCCAGGCCAGCAATCACTCAGGTAATCAAATGCTTCAATTATTCACTGTCACTTTGGATTCCCTCTACTTCTCATGGTGGCCTAATAACAGCAATCTTTCAAATCAACACAAATCTCCTTAAAAATTGTCACTATTTCATTACAAGTGGTGGAGACCACACTTCTATCACTTCCAGGGACTCAATGATGAGCTAGTGTCAGCATTCTCTTGTTCACTGTCATGCAGAGGCTGTTATACTGAAAGAATCTCAGGATTGCAAAGAGAGGAAGCTGCCCAGTGACTGATCTGTACCCCACATTTGAAATCTGGAGCCATGTGAAGACTTTTTTTTGTATATATTTTAATTGAAGTTCAATTTGCCAACATATAGCATAACACCCAGTGCTCATCCCATCAAGTGCCCCCCTCAGTGCCCATCACCCATTCACCCAATCTGGCTGCTCACCTCCCCTTCCACTACCCCTTGTTTGTTTCTCAGAGTTAGGAGTCTCTTGTGTTCTGTTTCCCTCTCTGATGTTTCCCACTCATTTTCTCTCCTTTCCCCTTTAATCACTTTCAATATTTTTTATATTACCCAAATGAATGAGACCATATAACGTTTTTCCTACTCAGATTGACTTACTTCACCCGGCATAATACCCTCCAGTTCCATCCACGATGAAGCAAATGGTGGGTATTTGTTGTTCCTAATGGCTGAGGAATATTCCATTGTATACATGGACCACAGCTTCTCTATCCATCATCTGTCGATGGACACTGAGGCTCCTTCCACAGTTTAGCTTTTGTGGACATTGCCGCTATAAACATTGGGGTGCAGGGGTTCTGGGGTTTCACTGCTTCTGTATCTTTAAGGTAAATCCCCAGCAGTGCAATTGCTGGGTGGTAGGGTAGTTTATTTTTAACTCCTTGAGGAACCTCCACACAGTTTTCCAGAGTGGCTACACTAGTTCACATTCCCACCAACAGTGCAAGAGGGTTCCCCTTTCTCCACATTCTCTCCAACATTTGTTGTTTCCGTCTTGTTAATTTACACTATTCTCACTGGTGTGAGGTGGTATCTCATGGTGTGTTTTTTTTTTAAGATTTTATTTATTCATGAGACACACACACACAGAAAGAGAGAGAGAGAGATTGGGGGGCAGAGACACAGGCAGTGGGAGAAGGCTCCACGCAGTGATCCCAATGTGGGACTTGATCCTGGGTCTCCACAATCATGCCTAGGTGGCGCTAAAACACTGAGGCACCCAGGGATCCCCTCTCATGGTGGTTTTATTTTTTATTTTTTGTTTTTTTTTCATGGTGGTTTTAATTTGTATTTTCGTGATGGCAAGTGATGCGGAGCATTTTCTCATGTGCTTGTTGACCATGTCTGTCTTCCTCTGTGAAGTTTCTCTTCATGTCTTTTGCCCATTTCACGATTAGATTGTTTGTTTCTTGGGTGTTGGGTTTAATAAATTCTTTATAGATCTTGGATACTAGCCCTTTATCTGATGTTTCATTTGCAAATATCTTCTCCCATTCTGTAGGTTGTCTTTTAGTTTTGTTGATTATTTCTTCTGATGTGCAGAAACTTTTTATCTTAAGTCCCAAAAGTTCATTTTTTATTTGTTTCCCTTGCCTTCATAGATGTATCTTGCAAGAAGTTTCTGTGGCCAAGTTCAAAAAGGGTGTTGCCTGGGTTCTCCTCTAGGATTTTGATGGATTCTTATCTCACATTTAGATCTTTCATCCATTTTGAGTTTATCTTGGTGTCTGGTATAAGAGAATGGTCCAGTTTCATTCTTCTGCATGTGGCTGTCTAATTTTCCCAGCACCATTTACTGAAGAGATTGTCCTTTTCCAGTGGATGGTCTTTCCTGCTTTGTCAAATATTAGTTGACCATGAGTTGAGAGCTCATTTATGGGTTCTCTATTCTGTTCCATTGATCTATGTGTCTGTTTGTGTGCCAGTAACACAGTGTTTTGATGATCACAGCTTTGTAGTACAACCTGATATCCAGCATTATGATGCCCCTGGCTCCAGTTATATTTTTCAATATTCCCCTAGCTATTCAGAGTCCTTTCTGATTCCACACAAATCTTAAGATGATTTGTTCCAACTCTCTGAAGAAAGTCCATGGCATTTTGATAAGGGTTGCATTAAATGTGTAAATTCCCCTGGGTAGCATGACATTTTCACAATATTAATTCTTCCAATCCATGAGCATGGAATATTTTTCTATCTCACTGTGTCTTCCTCAATTTCTTTCAGAAGTGTTCTATAGTTTTTAGGGTATAGATCCTTTACCTCATTGGTTAGGTTTAGTCCCAGGTATCTCATGCTTTTGTGTGCAATTGTAAATGGGATTGACTCCTTAATTTCTCTTTCTTCAGTCTCATTGTTAGTGTATAGAAATGCCACTGACTTCTGGGCATTGATTTTGTAACCTGCCACACTGCCGAACTGCTGTAGGAGTTCTAGCAATCTTGGGGTGGCGTCTTTGGGTTTTCTATGTACAGTATCATGTCATCTGCAAAGAGGGAGAGTTTGACTACTTCTTTGCCAATTCGAAAGTCTTTTATTTCTTTTTGTTGTCTGATTGCTGAGGCTCAGACTTCTAGTACTATGTTGAATAGCAGTGGTGAGAGTGGACATCCCTGTCGTGTTCCTGATCTAAGGGGAACAGCTCCCAGTGTTTCCCCATTGAGAATGATATTTGCTGTGGGCTTTTCATAGATGGCTTTTAAGATGCTGAGGAATGTTCCCTTTATCCCTACACTCTGAAGAGTTTTGATCAGGAATGGATGCTGTATTTTGTCAAATACTTTCTCTGCATCTATTGAGAGATTCATATGGTTCTTGTTTTTTCTCTTGTTCAAATGATCTATCACATTGATTGTTTTATGAGTGTTGAACCAGCCTTGGGTCTTGGGGATAAATCCCACGTGGTCATGGTGAATAATCTTCTTAGGTACTATTGGATCTTATTGGCTAGTATCTTGTTGAGAATTTTTGCATCTGTGTTCATTAGGAATATTAGTCTATAATTCTCCCTTTTGGTGGGGTCTTTGTCTTGTTTTGGAATTTAAGGTGATGGTGGCCTCATAAAACGAGTTTGGAAGCATTCGATCCCTCTCTATCTTTTGGAACAGCTTTAGTAGAATAAGTATTGCTTCTTCTTTAAACGTTTGACAGTTTTCCCCTGGGAAGCCATCTGGCCCTGGACTTTTGTGTCTTGGGAGGTGTTTGATGACTGCTTCAATTTCCTCCCTGGTTACCAACCTGTTCAGGTTTTCTATTTCTTCCTGTTCCAGTTTTGGTAGCTTGTGGTTCCCCAGAAATGTGTCCATTTCTTCTAGATTGCCTAATTTATTGGAGTGTAGCTGCCCATGTTATGTTTTTAAAATCGTTTGTAATTCCTTGGTATTGGTCGTGATCTCTCCTTTTTCATTCGTGATTTTATTAATTAGAGTCCTTTCTCTTTTGTTTTTAATAAGGCTGGCTTATGGTTTATCTATCTTGTTAATTCTTTCAAAGAACCAACTCCTGGTTTTGTTGATCCATTCTACAGTTCTGCTGGTCTCTCTTTCATTGAGTTCTCCTCAAATCTTTATTAACTCTCTTCTTCTGCTGGGTGTAGGTTTTATTTGCTTGTCTTTCTCCAGTTCCCTTAGGTGCAAGCTAGGCTTGTGTATTTGAGTTTTTTCCAGTTTTTTGAGGGATGCTTGAATTTCAATGTATTTCCCTCTCAGGACTGCTTTTGCTGTATCCCAAAGATTTTGAACAGTTGTATCTTCATTTTCATTAGTTTCCATGAATCTTTTTAATTCCTCCCTAATTTCCTGGTTGACCCTTTCATCTTTTAGCAGGATGCTCTTTCACCTCCATGTGTTTGAGTTACTTCCAAATTTCTTCTTGTGTTTGAGTTCAAGGTTCAAGGCATTATGGTCTGAAAATATGCAGGGGACAATCCCAAACTTTTGGGGTCTGTTGAGACCCGATTTGTGACTCAGTATGTGTTCTATTCTGGAGAAAGTTCCATTTTCACTTGAGAAGAATGTGTATTCAGTTGCGTTTGGATGTAAAGTTCTGTAAATATCTTTGAAATCCATCTGGTCCAGTGTATCATTTAAAGCTCTTGTTTTTTTAGAGATGTTGTCCTTAGAAGATATTTTATTTGCAAAAAAAACCGTGTTGAAGTCTCCCAGTATTAGTGTATTATCATCTAAGTATGTCTTTACTTTTGTTATTAATTGATTGACATACTTTGCAGCTCCCACTAGGGGCATAAGTATTCATGATTGTTAGGTAGTCTTGTTGGATAGATCCTTTTAATATGATATAGTGTCCCTCTTCATCTCTTACTAAAGTCTTTGGGATAAACTTTAATTTATCTGATATGAGGATGGCTACCCCTGCTTTCTTATGAGTACTATTTGAATGGTAAATGGTTCTCCAACCTTTTATTTTCAGGCTGTAGGTGTCCTTAGGTCTAAAATGAGTCTTTTGTAGACAGCAAATAGGTGGGTCTTGCTTTTCTTATCCAGTCTGAAACCCTGTGTTTTTGATGTGGTCATTAAGACCATTTATGATCAGAGTTACTATTGAAAGATATGAATTTAGTGTCATCATACTATGTATTCAGTCCCTGTTTTTGTGGATTGTTTCTTTGGACATTCTTTTTCTTTTACAAGGTCTCGCCTTAATATTTCTTGCAGAGCTGGTTTGGTGGTCACATATTCTTTCAGTTTCTGCCTATCTAGGAAGCTCTTTCTCTCTCCTTCTATTCTGAATGAGACCTTTGCTGGATAGAGTATTCTTGGCTGCAGGTTCTTCTCATTTAGGACCCTGAATATATCCTGTCAGCACTTTCTGGACTGCCAGGTCTCTGTGGAGAGGTTTGCTCTTAATCTGTTATTTCTCCCCCAAATAAGTTAGGGATCTCTTGTGTCTCACTGCTTTAAGGATTTTCTCTTTAGCTCTGGAATTTGGAACTTTCGCTATTAAATATCGAGGTGTTGAATGGCTTTTATTGATTTTAGGGGGGACTTCTCAATCTCATGGATCTGAATGCCTGTTTCCCTCCCCAAATTAGGGAAGGTCTCAGCTATTATGTTTTCAATTTGCTTTCTGGTCCTCTGTCCCTCTCGGCATCCTCTGGAACCCCAATTAAATGTAGATTTATTTCCTTCTGAAGCTGTCTTTTATTTCCTTTAACCTTTCCTAGTGGTCTTTTAATGGTTTTTCTCTTTTTTCCTCAGCTTCCTTCCTTGCCAACAACTTGTCTTCTATGTCACACACTCGTTCTTCAACCTCATTAACACTGTTGTTAGGACCTCCAGTTTGGATTGAATCTCATTTAACTGAATTTTAATTTCAGCCTGATTAGGTCTAAATGCTGCAGTCATGAAGTTTCTTGAATCCTTTATGCTTTTTTCCAGAGCCACCAGTAGCTTTATGATTGTGCTTCTGAATTGGCTTTCTGCATTGAATTGTAATCCCAATTCTGTAACTCTGTGTCAGAGAGGACTGTTTCTGATTCTTTCTTTTGTAGTGAGTTCTTCTTTCTAGTCATTTTGCTCACTGTGGAGTGGCTGTATGAGCAGGCTGAGTCAAGAATATCAACTGCAACCTAAGTAAATTTTACCTTAGATTATTCTGATGAAGTCAGAGACCAGAAATTGAAAACAAAGATCAGAACGAAATAAAAGGACCACTAAAGTGAAAAACAAATTTTAAAACAAAGTAGTAAGAAATAAAAGGCCAGGAATCCTAAAGAAGATGAGAAAAAACTAGAATGAAAAGAAAAAGAAAAAAGAAAAAGAAGAAAGAAGAAGAAGAAGAAGAAGAAGAAGAAGAAGAAGAAGAAGAAGAAGGAGAAAAGGGGGGGGGCCTGGGAGATGGTGGTGAAGAAGTTGTAATGGAGGGAGAATGTAGTCTACCTGAGGGGGTTCTAGAGGGTGATCCTCTTGTTTCTGAGTATATTACTTCTGTATGTTTGAAGATGCTCCGTCCCAAATTTATATAAACCAGAAATACTTGTAGTGTGTTTCAAACAGTGGGATTGACAAACCAGATCTCCAGGAATGCAAAATTCCCCAGCAGGATGTACATGGGAGTGTGAGATGCTGGTCCCATCACATAGCACCAATAATAGCTCCATTTCCCATAAGAGTCAGAATATAGATGATTGAGAAACACAACTTGAATCTCTTGCTGCAGGGAAAACCCAGAAGAATGAATTCCCTCACTGACTCAGAGGAGGATCCTGATCCAGACATGTTCATTGAGGCTGTAAGCTGCGCTACAATGGAGGCATTACCATGAGACCAAATCCTAACAACGGAGCAGAACAGACAAGGTCCTTATGATCTGACATTTATCTACTTATTGTTCCTGTGCCCCTTTGAGTTCTATGCCCAATAAGCAAAGAATAGTTGCCCTTCCACCAAATGACATGCTCTTCTCCCAACCTGAGGTATCTGTCGTTTTTTTCCTCCTTTTCTTCTCTTTCTTTTTTCCATGCCTTCTGAATTTTTTCCTTTCTCTTTTTCCTTATTTTTACTTACTTTGGGGGGGGTGCTGGGTAATTTATATTCTATGGGGTCATAGTCAAAAATGGACCCCTATTTTCAAAAAAGCATACAGTTACTTACTTGGAGTTGTGAAAAAGCTAGAAAAATTTAATGTTTTAGAAAACAGATTCATCTATACCTACAACAGTAACACCACAAATTTTCCAGGAATTGAAACTATTTGGATTTTGTCCTCCAGATCTTTCATCAAGAACAACAACATAAAATTAGTATTATTTCTCTAGAGAGAGAGAAAAAAAGGATGAGGATACAATGTAATTTCTGCATACCTGGGAGCTCTGCCTGGGAGGAATGGGTCAGCTTTGTTCTTTCTTCTTAGTCTCAGTCTCAGTCTCAAAAGTGTTGATTCCAGGACTTTTACTAAAAAACAAAACCCCTTTTGTACAATTAACTGCCCAGGGACCACCAGAATCTTGTTAGGGGAGATGCCCAGAGAAGATGCATGTGAGATATTAGAAGGTTTTCTTTCCAATTTTTAATTTGGAAGAAAGGATTCAAGTAACACCTGTATAAAATGTTTAAACTAGAAATGAAGTGCTGGAGAGAACTCTGTTCTTCAGGTTTTTTTGGTATGTATTTCCAGAGATCGATCCCTTGTGTATTAAAAAAAAGTCACAACTCAGTTCAGTAGTCCTTTGGGCAGGCTAGTCTCTCAGGCCAACATCTACCTTGGCCTTTTGCGCTTTGGTGCCTTCAGGGGAGTAACTAGGAAAAATAAGTAGTTGTGTGAAATGACTATGTGGCTGTGTCTCCTGAACTCAAAGCTAATTATGAATTGTCCTTTATTCGGTAAACCAAAGTTCCTCTCGGGAAAGAAGATAGCCATATATACAGTCCCCAGAGAGATGTAGAAAAAAATTTCTGGCTATGAGAAACTAAAAATAGACACTTTAAAGACTATAACATCTTTGTTCTTAATGCATGAAGTAAATTCATCTTGGCATATTTTTGGTTTTCTTCACAATCAATGGTCTAATTTAATTAGCTTAAAAAAATTTAAAGGTATTTGAGATAGAGAGAGCATAGGCAGGGAGTAGGGGCCTGGGGAGAGGGAGAAGCAGGCTCCCCACTGAGCTAGGATCCTGTCAGGGGCCTACAATCATCACCTGAGTCAAAGGCAGAGGCTCAGTCAGCTGAGCCCCCCGGCACCCCTAATTGTATTAGCTTTGTACTGTTCTAGCATGATGAGTTCTCCTAAGATTCTTACAAATATTTCCAGCGTTCTTCTAAACTTTAGTGTGTGCATGTATTTTTTTAGAGAAGTATTCTTTTTTGGTGAGTGTAAGGAGCCCATATAATCCATTACAAAAATATATCCTCTTATATGTTTCCTGCATATTTGTTTAAGGTCTCACCATCTGAATGACTTTTTGGGGAATTTCTGGAGGCAGGCATAGTAAGACAGTAACAAAATGCCCATTCTTATTTTGCATTTGAGCAAAAAGAATATTTGAAATATAAAGCATTTATAGGTCATTAACATGTAATGTGGGGATCTCTGTGCATCAACAGTCAGTTTCAGGGAGCAAAACCACAATACATATACGGCGATTGGGAATTGAGGTACAAAAGGTAGAGTGAACAGGAGCCAAGATGCATTTCACTAATAATAATTTTGTCTAGGATCAGTTCTTTCTATCTTAATGCCATCTGTGGTAGGCACACTGCAGGTTGCCACCTATTGGCTTTTGTACTATCCCAAATGGAAATATGTTCCCATTGTAATTTGAACAAAGATTCCAAATTTTGTGTACAACATGGCAGGGAACTTTCTATTGTAATGAGAACGCTTTTATTAGGATCAAGTTTGCAAAGACCTCATCCCTTCTATTTTACAAATTGGAAATTCACTGGAAGTTTCTTCTGCCTTAGTGGACAGTAATATTCGGCATATAGATTTGTTTTCTATGGTATTTAGACTCATTTTTTCTGACACATTCCCTTTTTTGCCACTTGGGGGAAGCTACTGTTCTTCACCACTGGAGTCAGGAGCCAGCAGGGATTTCTTCTCCATAACAGTTAGGGTCAGCATTTTTTTTTTTAGCATCCATCCCTCCCAACCCTAACAAAGCAGAGAGAGGTAAGAACCTTAACTTATTTTTTAAAAGACTAGACATCAGTTTTCTTACTAACTTTTCCTGGTGAAGGTACTGAGAGCATCTTCCATCACAGCAACTGATTTAAACTTCTCTATGGTGTAACACCCTCATCCACCGGTACCACATAGATGTGGCAACACACTGGTTAATGGATATGGAATGGTTTTTTTTGGAGAAAATATAACTACCCATAAATACATGTAATAATGAAAATGATAAATTCAATGGACTGGTTTAATAGTAGATGGGAGAGTACACAGGAGAATAAATTAACTAGCAACTACATCAGAAGACTTTGTATATTACTGCATTGTGAATAGACTAAAAAAGAAAAATGGAAGAACAGTTAAATGTGGAAGTCTAATAGTTTAATTGGCAATTGTGAAGAAAGGAAGAGTCCGGTGATATTTAAAGAGATAATACCTATAGATTTAGTCAAACACAAAAATATGTAACCTCAAAGAGGAAGTCCAACACATTCTAATAGTATAAAATTAAAAATTTGCACCATGCAGATTATAAACAATGGAAACTAAGGACAAAAATAGGGGCTCAGGGGCTCCTGTGTGGCTCAGTTTGTAAGTGTTGGACTCCTGGCTTCAGCTCAGGTCATGATCTGGGTCCTGGGGGGGAGCCCCATGGAAGGCTCCAGGCTCAGCAGGGGGTCTGCTTGAGATTCTCTCAGTGTTTCCCTCCACCTCTACCCCCGCTCACATGTATGTGTGTATGTGTATGTTCTTTCTCTGTCTAAAATAAATGAATAAATCTTCAAAAACCAATAATAGCTGAGAAGGAACAAGAGAAAAATAGATCACCTTTCCAGAAACAACATTAGGCAGAAAGTGGATTTCTGAGCAGTTATGGTGAAAACCAGATGGCAAGGAACTACATCTTGAATGCTGTGGGATCGGGAGCAGGATTCTAGGATTGTAGCAGCAGGAACAATACCTGTGAAGGATATTTATCTCATGATAAATAGAAACAATGTGTAGAAGATGGAAATTATGCCCTTCTAAACTGTGATAACAGGCAAATTTTGTCTTATCCTTCTTTAGGCATAATTACTTAAAAAAATCTATCTCTGGGAATTCTTCTATAGATAAGGTGTGCTAAGCCCTGTGTGTGACCCCTGAGTGGTCTATTTCTTCTGTCTGAGTGAGGCATTGGCTTTCGAGCACAGCACCTCGTTTCATTACATATTGAAGTAGGCAACATGAGGGTCTCCAAAGCTGTTCATGGCTGAAACCCTCAGAAAAACATACTCAGCCCTGTCAACCAGCTGCATCATGTGGCGAGATGAATTTTGCAGATGGGATTAGGATTAACGAGTAGGGGGTGTCCTCAGTTCTCTAGGTATGGCCCTGTCTGCGGGAAGTGACATGGGGTGGTATGAGAAGGACTTCACTCAGCCTTGCTGCCTTGGAAGGTGAAAGAGGGAGCTGCAGGTCAGGAAAGGTGGGAACCCTTTACAACCTAAGGAAGGAAGGACATAGATCGTTGCCTAGAGCCTACAGGAGGGAATGTATCCCTGCCTACACCTTGATTTTTAGCCCTGAGATGTCTTCTCAAACCGCTGACCTTCAGAACATGATAAATTTGTTTAAGCTACCAATTTGTGGGAATTTGTTACGTTACGTTGCCAATAGAAAAGTCCTACAGTTAATTTTGTCTCTGTCTGCTCACTGCCCTTGAAAAATTATACGTGGGGATTCTCTAAGAACTAGGAGGAAAACACCTTACTTCCTGGAGCCTTTGGGTTTGTGTCTGCCAGGCACCCCAGGACATGTTGTTGGGGCTATTGTGAAGCAAAGGCAAAGTCTGGGTTTCATCTCTATATACACACACACTAGGCTGCTACCCTTGTGAGGGTATCTCAGGGGTCCAAGCTTCTTAATGATCTTTCTCTCCTCCCTGGCCCATCATATGCATAATCAAGGCAACCTTCCTCACAAGTCATTTAAATTGGGTCCGGAAGCACACTTAGTTCTGTTTCATTTTTATTTTTAAAATTGTCTTTATTTGGGTGTAGTTGACACGCAATGTGACATTATTTTCAGGCGTACTGCAGAGTGGTTTGACAAGTCTCCATGTTAGGCTGTGATCACCACCAGAGTAGCTACCATCTGTCACCATACAGCGCTGTCACAGAGCATTGAAGATATTTCCTATGCTGCGCGTTCTATTCCCCTGACTTATTCATTCCACAACTGGAAGCCTGTATGTCCTACTCCCCGTCACACATTTTGCCCATCTCCCCATTTCCCTCCTATGTCTCATCCATCAGTTTGTTGATTCTTTTTGTTTTTATAGATCTGATAGATCTGATTCTTTTTGTTTATTCACTTGTTTTGTCTTGGAAATTCCACATATGAATGAATGACATGGTATTTCTCTTTCTCAGTCTGACTAATTTTTCTTAGCATAATGCTCCTAGGTCCATCTATGTTGTTGCAAATGGCAATATCTTGTCCTTTTTATGATCAATATTCCATTTTACACGCACACACATTATATATACATGAATACATACCACATCTTCCTAATCCATTTGTCCAGTGGACACTTAGGTTGCTTCCATTTCTTGGCTATTGCAAATAATGCTGCAATAAACTTAGAGTGCATTATCTTTTTGATTGGTGCCTTTGTTTTTTTGGGGAGTCAATACCCAGTAGTTCTGTTTTCCATTTATCCTAAAGATGTAACTGTGTCCCATCTTAAGATGAAGAGTATTTCCTATAAGGCTCCCCATGTAGGGAAGATTCTGGGTCTTATCTTCTTTCTGCAAAACCTCTGAAATGCATCCCAAAATTCGCCACAATTGGGAACACTCTCAGAGGAGAAGAAGGTTTGGTGTTTTAGTGTTTATCTGTCTGGTTTCTGAATCACCAAAAACCACTGCTGTTGTTCTTTTCTATCTTCTTATATTTCGATACATTTTATCAAATTTCTTTATCCTGTGGGAAGTAAGTCTAAACAATTTAGTTTTCCGTTACTAGTAATTAAGGCAATTCCGGTCATTTCTACTTCTAAAAAAACTTAATTTGTCCATTTCTCTTTGTTTTTACTGCTTTCACATTAATCCATGTTTTAAAATGTCTTATCTCTTAAAAACACTGAATCTATCCATTTATGCCTATTTCCATTGCCAGTATATCCTAGTGTAACTATTATTGGTTCTTTTCTGGAAGGCAGCCATTTACCTGGTCTCCCATTTTTCCCTATCTGATCCTTCTAGAGTGATATTCTAAAAACATTTATGAAACAATTTCAGTTACTTTAAAGAAATTCTTTCAAATTCTTTCCATCCTTTTTAGAATCAAGCCAAAACTCCTTCCCATGACCTACAGGACTCTGTAGATTCTGACTTTCGGCTACCTGTTCAAACTCCTCTCATACTCCTCCCTTGTTCACTGTATTACAGTCACCGTGTTATCTAAAGCTGGCACCTCTTACTTGCTCTTTATCACATTGCTTTATTTGTTTATGGTAGTTATCAAAATCTACAATTACTTTGTACCTTGTCTTCCATATTAGAATGCTTACTCTGTGAGGGATAGTATCTCTTCTAGCCTGTTTAGAATCATAATCACTCCATTTGCTTCAACGTGGATGGAACTGGAGAGTATTGTGCTGAGTTAAATAAGTCAATCGGAGAAGGACAAACATTATATGGTCTCATTCATTTGGGGAATATAAATAATAGTGAAAGGGAATAGAAGGGAAGGGAGAAGAAATGGGTAGGAAATATCAGAAAGGGAGACAGAACGTGAAAGACTCCTAACTCTGGGAAACGAACTAGGGGTGGTGGAATGGGAGGAGGGCAAGGGGTGAGGGTGAATGGGTGATGGACACTGAGGGGGCCACTTGACGGGATGAGCACTGGGTGTTATTCTGTATGCTGGCAAATTGAACACCAATAAAAAATAAATTTATTATTAAAAAAAGGAAAGCAAAATGTTCAAGTGAAGAAGCCAAAGGAAAAAAAAAGAATCATAATCACTTCAGTTATTAGCACAATGCTTAGCATATATTTGCAACTCAGAATACTTGTTGAATGAAAATACATATTTTTTTTTTTTAGGAGTTTTTACATGTTAAGTGTGTCCATATTTGCTTTTCACCTATGGCTGGATTTGTTAACTATAGCTAAAAGTTCTCCGTGTATCTGTAAATGATAAAATATTTTGTCCTCCTTGTATGAGTACTAAATATTTTCTTATTCCCAGAAGAAGTCCATATATCAGCTTTTCAAGTTTCTTCAATTTAATGGAGCTGTAATTCTAGCAGGTTAAAAAGCATAATAAGTGCTTTTATAAATTTTAAACAAGAGAAAGAATCTCTGGGGAAGAAAGAAATGGAATTTCTAGTAATTGGAATCTGATAGCCTTTGAAGAGAAAAGAAATGAACAACTTCTAACAGACACTGCTAGCTTAGGATCATTTGTATGCAAGAATCCAAGTTCAGGTATTCAGAATGATTCCTTGAACAAATCAGATTGGTTTGGCTATTTTGGTTTCAAAAGAGCTGTGTTTGTCTTCATCATTTTATAACAGATTAGGATATAACACAGATATGCATTTTGTTTTTTGTAAGGCCACTTTGTTTTCACATAGAGGAACTGCTTAATCTGAATTGAATATACTTCATCTACTCATTTCCCTGATCAGATGAGCTAGCATTACTTTTACATGTCTAGCATTCTTAAAAATGTAAAATTATGTGTTCAACCAAATTGAATTTTATTTCTAAAAAATGTTTTTTTATCAATAGTAATTGTGTTTCTCTGGAATGTTATCTAATACATAATTTGCAATATTCTTTGTTAACTTTAAGACTTTGGACTGACACTAAAGCGATAATGAAAAATCTTTGGATACCTAGACAACACTTAATAAAATAGGACAACAACAACAATCAACAACATTGATTATGAAGCACAATTTTAATTTGCTTCCTCTTTTTATGTATTGTCAAATAGTTGCCAGATAACAGTTTGATAGGGCATTTGGCTACCTTTAGACTATGTTAAGTCATCTTTATTTTCACCCTTTAAGAAATATAAAAAGGGATGTGTGTGACTATAGGCATTTATAAAATATATATGTATTGCTGATCTGTTGAGCTGCTTGATTGCGAAGATATTGGCAAGTATCAACTCTTATTTTTCTCTAGGCTGGTGAGGAAATAGACTTTAGTTACTGACTTATTCTTTTTGGGCTGATATAACAAAAGTATCATAGATTGGGTGGCATATAAACATATTTATTTCTCACCGTTTTGACTGATGCGAAGATAGCTGTAATAAAAAACGGCTAAATTGTGTTATTATTATTTTTTTAACCATGGTAGAAAAGGTAATCCCAAAGGTTAATGTTGTACTACCCTTTAGGACATTAACCAGTTCACATAATCACTTAGAAATTTTATTTCAATGTTTTTTTTTATATTCTATATGAAACCACATTTTAAAAAAGAATTCTTTTATGTTTTTAAAAGATTTTATTTATTTATTTGAGAGACAGAGAGAGAGCATGTGAGCAGGGGGAGGGAGAAGGGGGAAAGGGGAAGAGGGAGAAGCAGACTCTCCACTAGGCAGAGAGCCCAATGTGGGGCTCCATCCCAGGACTTGACCCCAGGACCCTGGGATAATGATCTGAAGAGAAGGCAAATGCTTAACTGACTGAGCCACCCAGGCACCCCTGGAACATTACTAGGGAGTTAAATATAATTTTTATATTATAATAAATAATATTTATAACATTATAAATTAAATTTAAATAATTAAAGAGTTAAATACAATTTATGACATTTTCATCTATTTGAGAAATTTGTTTATAACATTCAAAAAATTATACTTTGACAGCAACAATTTATAAAAATATTCAGTTACTAATGACAGCAGCTGTGTTTTCTGTATAAGATCCGTACATAGACACCGATTAGATAAGATGCTTGAGGCATCATCAAGAGACTCAGGTGTCGTATGATGGCTCTGTAACACCTTGAAGGGAGAGTTTCTGCTTCTATAGCTTCCAGTGGTAACTGGTATGTAATCGTTCAGCCTTGCCTACTTCAGGGTGGTGGTGAGACAGAAAGCAGTGGCAATCCTTTTTCTCAGGTACAGACTGACACATGGAAAAGTGTCAGCATATCAAGTGCCAAATTAATCAATCCAAAGTAAGTAAAAGGGGTGAACTGTGTTATGCAATAGGTCTGACTATTCCAGAGCCTGCAGGTCTGAGGTCAGCTTTTTGGCAAGACCTGAGATTCAGACAACAGCAGTCTAGGGAAATCCCAAGGCTCATTAGGCTGAGCAGTAGTATGAGGACCATAAAGCCTCAGACACATCCGGAGCCCTGGGGACAAGTGATCTTTCCCCTTGTACAGCCAGCTCTCAACTAGGGCTTGACTTATAAGGAAGCAGTTAGGGTACAGACTTGGGCAACTATGATGGTCATCTGAGAACTTCTAATTCTGTTGGACTGAAACTGTGACGGGATCTGTGGGATGAACAGTAGGGTAACATAGTGTTTCCTCGAACTCACATAGCTCCTGACATGCAGTCATGTAAGTTTCTCAGATGTCTTTATTCAAAGCTCCACTTCCCTCCCTTGCTGGTCTTTCTGTCTTTGAAGCCATTTTTATACTTCTCTGACAGTCGTAACCTTTAAATTTAAGAAATCATTTGAGTTTTGTTGTTCCAGGTTTATACATTTGGAAACACTCACAGAGCAATGACATTCTCATAGCATCAGGGAACTGGGGCCGGTGGTATAGGAAGGGAATTACAAGGTATGGATAAGATAGGATCAACGTAATATAGCAGAAAGCACTGGATTCATGGCAGTATTGTCTCAGGACCTCCTAGATACTATCTTCCATTTATTTATTTCAGTTACTTCTTGATAAGTTCTTCACTTCTCCCAAAAAGAAATTTAAGGTGCAGTGTTTCAAACAAAGATTAAAGCAGAAAGATGATGCCCTTCTCAGTAGGAAATACCTTCATGGGTATCACATTCAACGAATGGTGTCCATTTCTTGGTGTTTCAAGAAAAATTAGAATTACATCAGATACCTCAAAACAAATTCACATGGCATTTAAGCTTCAAGTAGCAATCTTTTTTCTGTCATTGTTGTGGTCACATTTCTTACTGTGATCAGAGTCTTCCGAAATGTAGAAGCTGGATGTATTTTTGCCAAGTGTGGCAGTTTATCAACACTGAGAGTGAGCTTTCCGTAATAGTTGGCGTTATGTTTTCACATTATCTGAAGGCAGAATATTCCCTGAGTCAATAAAAAAATGTAAGAATAACTGGAATTTATTACAACTCAAATATACGGTTGTCTATGTTTGTCTCGTGAAATGTAAGGATTTTGGTATCACCCTTCTCCTATTATGTTTTCACAGTAGGAAATAATCACATTGTTTCTCAGTCATAAATTACAGGAATGCTTTAGATTCTACTTTTCCACTTGTTTTCTCTCCCCTTGTTTTCAGAAGCCTCTTTTTAATTAAAAAACAAACAAACACAAAAAAAACAACAAACAAAAAAACTTGGTCTTTCTCAGGCTCTTCCTAGTTTTCCAAAGATGAGGCTTGAAGTTAGATGAACATTTTTTTAAAGGTTTTGTTTATTTATTCATGAGAGACAGAGAGAGAGAGAGAGAGAGAGAGAGAGAGGCAGAGACACAGGCAGAGGGAGAAACAGGATCCATACAAAGATCCCAATGTGGGAATCGATCCTGGGACCCTGGGATCATACCCTGAGCCAAAGGCAGACCCTCAAACGCTGAGCCACCCAGGGACCCCTCGATGCAGAATTTTAATAAATGAGAATTTGACCTTGTCTAATCCAACATCTTGGATCATTGGAAAGAACATCAGAATGCAACTTCTATATGGAAATTCACAATCCTTGGTATATCCAAAGAAGATTGGAAAATCTCCATTGTATCAGAGCTCAAGTAGGGCTGGACATATGACAGCAATTGGTTTCCTGTATTTTTTCTTTGTTTTCCAAATGATGCTAGAGAGGGAGGTGGTTCCTTCCATTATTTATCAGATTGTAGCATTAGATGCACCTGGGCACCTGACTCCAGGCAGGTGAAGAGAATGGTCACATATGTGGTGTGACCAAGACATCCAAAATTTCCTTGGGCCCCAAATCTCTCTCTCACTTGCTTATCTTGAAATACTATATGTACTGAAATTTCTTGGTATTAGGAATTTTTGTTTTTGGAATATCTGAATAACTATCCGATAACTTTCCCTGACTGACTGATTTGAGAGAACCAAGTGCAACATAGACTAGGTAACTAGGACTGAGGACTGAAAAATACAAATTTTGCCTGACCTAATATTTTACCAAGAGCTAGTCCTAGATTAAAAATACACTAATCTAGACAGAGAAACATCTACTAATTTTTCACTGCTTTTTAAAAAATTTGTAATCTGGGATACTCCCACCCAATATTGGGAATGAATGTAAATGTAGAGCAGGAGAAAATGGATAAAACAATATTGTAGTGTAAACTTTATTTCTTTTAAATGTACCTATGGTTGTTGAAAATTCCAAAAGCAGAAGAATTCTAATTTCAAAAAAAGAAAAGAATTCTAATTTCCTTTATCATCCTCTTCTATGAAATGGGTCATGATAAACCTCTTTTGTACCTGCTCAGTGATATGGATCATGGCCCTTGGTCTTTTCTTTTGGTGATTAGTGTATTCCAGCTACTGTCCTACTCCTCTTGAGTCTGACGATTCCTTTAAAGATAAAGATTTTATTTTCTCTTACCTAGTCTCTACAAACTCCCTAACCTCTGTAACCTGGGATAATAAATAAAGACAAGGACATGAGGTTCCTTTCATTCCTAAATGTTTTGCTTCCTAACATGTACATTCATAATAGCTGCTAACTGTGGTACAGTATAGCAATTTATAGTATAAAGCGTTCTCCCTTCAGCATCATAAATAATCACATAGTAACTAGCACTGTGGCATGAGTACACAGATGAATCAGAAATACTGCCTCATGCCTGGGTGGCTCAAGTTAGTTAAGGATCCAACTCTTGATATGGGCCCAGGTCAAGATCTTAGGGTCCTGAGATCAAGCCCTGTGTTGGGCTCTGTGCTCAGTATGGAATCTGCTTGATACTCTCTTTCTCCCTTGCCCACCCACCCCTCTTGCTCTCTCTTTCTCACAAATAAATAAATAAATCTTTAAAACAAACAAAAGAAATATCTCATTACTTTCAGGGACTTAAGTCATTTTTTATGTAAGTGTATTTTGTTCATAAAGAGTTTATATTTGATTCTCAAATCAATCTTGGAAGGTATCATTATCTTCATATTAATTGAATAAACAAAGATTAAAATTCAAGTTTGATACCTTGCCTGAAGTCACTGCATTGGAGAGTAACAAAGTTGGGCATTAGATCTAGATAGTTCATTCGAGAAGTCGTCCTGCCCTTAGAGGTTTTAATTTTGTCTCTTAAAAAATGGAATGATTTTCATCTTCTCATCGCCTCATGCCCAGTTCCCTGTCTCCTTCCTCGTTAGTTTGTTGTAAATTCAACTTAAAAGCATTATAGAAAGGAAGAGTTGGAAGGTATGCAAAATGTTCCTCATTCTATTTATACAGAAATGTATATTTCCTACCTCACAGAATTTGCTTAAGTTTTTTTTTATCTTGAAATATGATTCTATAAACATATACACACACACACACATATGTGGAGAGAGAGAGAATGAGGGGGGGGGAGAGAGAGCTTTTTGTCTGAATCTTTCTTCCAATTTGATCCTTTTTTTCTTTTTTTAGGTCACTTGATATTCTTGACTTGATGAAAAAAAGCAATGATTCTAAGGTGACAGAATTTGTTCTTCTGGGCCTATCATCCTCCTGGGAACTACAGCTGTTTCTCTTCTTAATATTTTTATTGTTTTACATGACTGTTATTCTGGGAAACCTGTTGATAATGGTAACAGTGCGAGCTGATGCTCACCTGCTCCAATCTCCCATGTACTATTTTTTGGGTCATCTGTCTTTCATTGACCTATGCCTGGGCTGTGTTACTGTGCCCAAGATGTTAAGAGATTTTCTACAACAAGGAAAGATCATCTCTTTTTCAGGATGTTTGGCCCAGATCTACTTCCTGCACTTTCTGGGAGCCAATGAGACGTTTCTGTTGACAGTCATGGCCTATGATAGGTATGTGGCCATATGTAATCCCTTGCACTACCTGACAGTCATGAACCGCCAGCTGTGCTTTCAGTTGGTTTTTGCCTGTTGGTGTGGGGGTTTCATCCACTCTATCACACAGGTCATGCTGGTAATCCAGCTGCCCTTCTGTGGCCCCAATGAACTGGACAACTTCTACTGTGACGTCCCTCAGGTCATCAAGCTCGCGTGCATGGATACATATGTAGTAGAGGTGCTCATGGTCTCAAACAGTGGTCTGCTCTCTCTCATCTGCTTCTTTGTCTTGCTGTTCTCTTATGCCATCATCCTGACCACTCTGAGAACTCGCTTCCACCAGGGCCGGAGCAAGGCACTCTCTACCTGTGCCTCTCACCTAACAGTGGTCAGCCTGATCTTTGTGCCGTGTGTATTCATCTACCTGAGACCTTTCTGCAGCTTCTCCGTGGATAAGATATTCTCTGTCTTTTACACAGTGATCACACCTATGTTGAACCCTCTTATCTACACACTCAGAAATGCTGACATGAAGACAGCCATGAAGAAGCTAAGAAAAAAGTATGCGGCATCCTTCTTCCATAGTAAAGGATGAACAGGAAGAGGTAATTTAGAAAGCATGACCTTCTTGGGAGATTCTTCACTCATCCTGCACATGGCTATGAGCATGAAAACCATTTTGATGACTCTGGCATAAAAGCCAGCATAAAAATTATGTGTGCTGTTGATTGCTACTGAGGCATAGGGGCTCTGTTGTGTGTTCATTATTAAGCAGGGAGGTCAGGAATGTTTATTGTCCAAGGAATTGAGTACTGCATTCAAGAGGACACCTTGAAAGATCAAATCTTCTACCCTTTGTCTATCACTAGTCTTCATTTACTTATGTCATTCCACTTTTAAATTCTCTTCAAACGAAAGAAGGTATTCCATCTCCTTTTTTGTCCTGCTCCTCTGGTGTCACAACTAGTATCAGGAGGTTCCTTCTGATGTTCATCAGAGTCTCCTCTGAAGGAGTGTGAATCCCTTTTGTCCTGTCTCTAAGAAAGCCTGAAAACAGCTTCCTTTGGATGAATGTTCACCTAGACACTATTATATATTGTGCCAAATTTTAGAAATGCGCTTGAATTCCATTCATTTAAGTGAACAGTGCTCTTACAGAAGTTTACATGTGAAGGCAAGGGAGCCTGGGAGTTTTGGGTGATGGAAACCCTCAGTGTCCTGCTCTGGAGGAGTCTCTAGAAGAGATATCTCTTTGCCCTGGAGTTGCTTGAAGGGGAGTTACAGCGGGATCAAGTGTATAAGCTGGCTCTTCAGCTGATCATAATATCTTAGAGGTCTGACCCGTAAGAGAAAAAAGATAAAGAAATGAACTATGGTTTAAAGTACTCAGAGTACTCTAATCTCTACGGTACTTTAAGAAGTAGGTAATATTATTCAGCTTCACTTTTACAAATGAATTCAGATTTCTTTTTTATAAAGACAAATTTATTTTTGGGAGAGGGGGAGACAGAGAGAAAGAGAGAACAAGCAGAGAGAGGGGCAGAGGGAGAGCCAGAAAGAACATCACAGGCAGACTCCCCAGCTACCATGAAGCTCGACACTGGAATCAACCCAATGACCCAAGATCATTACCCAAATCCAAATCAAGCGTCTGTTGCTCAACCCACTGAGCCACCCAGGTACTCCGAACTGATTCCTGAAGTGATTTTCATAAGAACACTCAGAAAAAATATGATCAAGCCAGAAAACTAGGATTTTTTTGTAATTAAGCTAATATTTTTCTTTCCAGAAAGTCTTTACCCCAATTAGATGACCTAATTGCATATTTTCTACTTTATCTATAGAGGAGCTCCAGAGCCAGGAGATCACTAAAAGCATGCACACAATGTTTGTATTTAAGGTTATCTATTTCTGACAGAAGGATTTCTGCAACTTCTTATGTCTATGGACAGGTGTTAATTCTGTTTAGTAAGTAATTATATAACGATGGGCTTTCAGTGGCATTTTTATATACGTTCACTTATTTTCTAATCAGTTGTAATGGAGAGGCCTTTTAAAGTAGTCAACTGAAAAATAACTCAGGACGAAAGTATCTGAAACTCCACCTAATACTCGGATTTACTCTTAAAATCCCGAAAGCTGGTCCCGTAAGAGCTTGACCCGCTCCTACTAGGGTAAGCGTGGGGAGTAGCATCCCTGGCAAGGCCGCGCCCCCCTCAGTCCATGGCATCTGCACGAGGCCCTCCGCCACAGCAGCGTCCCGAGGACCAGGCCGGAGGTGGGGGTGACGGGGCTGGAGGGCAGTGGGGTCAGCAGGCACCTGCAGGGACTGGAAGCTCCCGCTCTCTACATCCGTGGGCTGCAACATCCCTTTCTCTAATGTTCCTATTTCTTAGCAAACTTCAGTGTCTTGGGAATCATTTGGATTGTGCTGGGCGGGCAGGACCGAGGGGCATCGGGAGGCCCAACAACATGGCGGCGGGCGTCCATCTTGTCGCAGCCGCCTCGGAACTTGCCCGCCAGCTGCCTACGCCCACGGACACGTTAATCGGGGGGAGACGGGAAGAAGACCTCACCTGCCCCCAGCGGGGCCTGAGCAGTCATCCCCCACCTGCTCCACCAGGACCGGGCCCTCATACCTGTCACCCCCAGGATGCCCCGCCCCCCCTCCGGGAGCTCCGTGTGCTCCCTCTGCGCCACCTCCCCAGGGTGAGAGCTGGTTAGGCCCAAGGGAAGAGGTGGACGGGGCCTGAGGGCCAGAGCTTGCTCTTTCTACGCTGCCAGGTCTGCTGCAGAAATTCAGGAGATCTGGGAATTTATTAATTTACTCATTCATTTATTTATTTATTCATTTTTTAGATTTAATTCTAGGTCATTAACATACAGTGCAATATTGGGTTCAGGAGTAGAATTTAACGATTCATCACATACATACAACAGCTAGTAAAGGAGTCTAAGGATTTCTTTTTCTTCTTCTTTTTTAAGATTTTATTTTATTTTTTTATCTTTTAAGTAATCTCTACCCCCAGAGTGAGGCTGGATCTCACAACCCAAGATCAAGATTCCTGTGGCCTACCAGCTGAGCCAGCCAGGTTCCCCTGAAGTGAAATTCTTAAAATGGATAATTATTTGGAGATAGTGAGTGATCAGGGAACAGGGCTAGCTGAGGACAAAGCACAAGCTGATATCCCACAAATGACCCCCACCCGGAGTGGAATCTGTACAGCATTCTTTAGGAAGTTTCCAATTGTCTTAATGTTAATATCCTGCTAGAGGGAAAAGTGCTCTTTAACTGGAAAATGGCTAGGTCTCCAGTATCTTGTAGGTCCTCCTTAGCATATGAAAATCCTTCTGAAATCTCCCTTTTCCTTACTTCCCCCACTGGCCACTATATAGTCAGCCACTCCTTGCAAGCCCAGGGCAGCTACTCTTCCTGCCCTTGGGTTCTGTCCCCAGGCTTTAATAAAACCACCATTTTGCACCAAAGGCATCCCAAGAATTCTTCCTTTGTCATTAGCTCCGGACCTCACTTGTATTCCAAAACTTCTTCAGTAAGCATGTAGAGAAAAATCTCTTATAAAATTTCTCAGACTGGGGGCCTGGGTGCCTCAGTGGTTGAGCATCTGCCTTTGGTTCAGGGCGTGGTCCTGGGGTCCTGGGATGGAGTCCCCCATCTGGCTCCCCACAGGGAGTCTTCTCTCTCTGCCTGTGTCTCTGCCTCTCTCTGTGTGTCTCTCATGAATCAATCAATAAATTAAATCTTTAAAAAATACATTTCCCAGACCAATTCATAGCTTTGCAAACAGTTTTGAAAGTAAAGCATTTATGTTGTTAAAATTGATCCATGAAAAAGTTGGTAAAGTAAACTGAAAGAAAGTCAACATTTTTCCCACCTCAAAAATTTATGTCATATACGTAATGTTTTGTATTTTCTTTTAAATACATTCTACCCTGTATTTGATGGACAGTTTTTGATATAGTCAAGTTTCAAAAGAAAAATACAGAATATCTCAACTTTACATTATTTTCCTCAAAAAGACCCAAGCAAGGTTAACTTGGAAGTCATTCTAGATCATTTATTTTTAGATTCCCAGCTATATCTGCACTCCAGTCTTCACTTTTTCCCCACTAATTTCACATCTTAACTAGAACCATAACTCAATTGGTTCCTAAAACACCGAGCCAGATACTGAAATATTATTGTGAGACTGAAAAATATAGCTCTACATTTTTAAAATGTGGTTGTCAGAAATGAATTATCTAAAGAAAACTGGGAAGAGACAGATACTCCTCATCATTTGCATTACTTGGATTCTAAACAGGTGCAAAAGTCTGACACAACCAGCCAAGGTGGGTAGGGCAATGATATTGTCCATCTTTCATAGATTCCAGCCCTTTAGTTAGGTAGGACAGTCCATACACCAATCATGCACAATATTTTGTGAAACAATCTTACTCTACCTAGGCTTCTAATTTTGACTCATATATCTGGCTATTTTCTTTTTTTAAAAATTAAATTCAATTAATTAATGTAAAATGTGTTATTTATCTCAGAGGTAGAGGTCAGTGATTCATAAGGCTTATGTAAGCTTTATCACTGCATCCTGTGTACTCTTCAATGTTCATCACCCCCCTCTCCCCCCTCCCCTCCAGCAGCCTTCAGTTTGTTTCCTATGGTTAGGAGTCTCTTATGGTTTGTCCCCATCTCTGATTTTGTCTTGTTTTTATTTTTTCTTCCCTTCCCCTATGATCCTCTGTTTTGTTTCTTAAATTTCACATAAGAGTGAGATCATATGATAATTGCCTTTCTCTGATTGATTATTTTGCTTAGTATAATTCCCTCTATTTCCACCTATCTCCTTGCAAAAGGCAAGAATTCATTTTTTTGATCATTATTCCCATATATATATGGAACACACACCATATCTTCTTTATCCACTCATCTGTCAATGGACATCTGAGCTCTTTCCATAGTTTGGCTCTTGTGGACACTGCTGCTATAAACACTGGGGTGCAGGTGTCCCTTGAGATCACTATGTTTGTATCTTTGGGGTAAATACATAATAGCACTATTGCTGGCTTGTAGGATAGCTGTATTTTTAAGTTTTTGAGGAACCCCTTTACTGTTTTCCACAGTGGCTGCACTAGTTTGATTTCCCACCAACAGTATGAGAGGGTTTGCCTTTCTCTGCATCCTCCCCAACATCTGTTGTTTCCTCAGTTGTGAATTTTAACCATTGTGACCAGTGTGAGGTGGTATCTCATTGGGGTTTTGATTTCTGTTTCCCTGATGCCAAGTGGTGTGGAACATTTGTTCATGTGTCTGTTGGCCGTTTGTATGCCTTCCTTTGAGAAATGTCTGTTCTTGTCTTCTACCTTGTTCTTCTATTTCTTGGCTGGATTTTTTGGGTGTTTTTGGGTGTCGAGTTTGATAAGTTCTTAAAATTTAAATTCAATTTTCCAATATATGGTATAACACACAGTGCTCATCACATCATATGTCCTCCTTAATGCCCAACACCCAGGTACACATTTTGGATAGTAGTCCTTTATCAGATAAGACATTTGCAAATATCTTCTCCCGTTATGTAGGTTGCTTTTGGGTTTTGTCCACTGTTTCCTTTGCTATGCAAGGTTTATATCATGATGAAGTCACAGTAGTTCATTTTTGCCTTTTTTTTTCTTGCCTTTGGAGATGTGTCTAGCAAGAAATTGCTGTGGCCGAGGTCACAAAGGTTGCTCCTGTGTTCTACCTTAAGATTTGGATGGATTCCTATCTCATATTTAGGTCTTTCGTCCATCTTGAGCCCATTTTTGTTTATGGTGTGAGGAAATTGTTCAGTTTCATTCTTCTGCACGTGGCTGACCAATTTTCTGAATACCATTTGTTGAAGAGACTGTCTTTTTTCCATTGGATACTCTTTCCTCCTTTTTGAAAGATTAGTTGACCATAGAGTTGAGGCCCCATTTCTGGGTTCTCTATTCTGTCCCATTGATCTATGTGTCTGCTTTTGTGCCAGTACCATCCTGTCTTGATGATTACAATTTTGCAACCCACTTAACCCCAACGCCCTGCCCTTTCCAACACCCTGTGTTTGTTTCCCAGAGTTAAGAGACTCTCTTTTTCTATCATCCTCACTGATATTTCCCACTCATTTTGTCTCCTTTCCCCGTTAATCACTTTCACTACTTTTATATTCCCCAAATGGATGACACCATATAATGTTTGTCCTTCACCGATTGACTTGCTTCACTCAGCATAACACCCTCCAATTCCATCCAGTTGAAGCAAATGGTGGGTATTGTCATTTCTAATGGCTGAGGAATATCCCACTGTATACAGAGACCACAGCTTCTCTATCCATCATCTTTCGATGGACACCGATGCTCCTTCCACAGTTTGGCTATTGTGGACGTTGCTGCTGGAAACATCAGGGTGCAGGTGTACCAGTGCTTCACTGCATCTGTATCTTTGGGGTAAATCCCCAGCAGTGCAATTGCAGGGTCGTAGGGCAGATCTATTTTTAACTCTTTGAGGAACCTCCACACAGTTTTCCAGAGTGGCTGCACCAGGTCACATTCCCACCAACAGTGCAAGAGGGTTCCCCTTTCTCCACATCCTCTCCAACATTTGATGTTTCCCGCCTTGTTAATTATCCTCGTTCTCACTGGGGTGAGGTGGGATC